>NC_056726.1:1877441880-1877801880 GCF_019279795.1 Protopterus annectens
GAGTGACTGGTGGCAGTAGAAACTACTTTATAGTTTGGGCAAAAGGGAGGCATAGCTACTAAACCTATGACATCTTTTCCCAGGTATATGTGTTTGTAAATCAAACCTCAAATAGTGTGTGTGTGTGTGTGTGTGTGTGTGTGTGTGTGTGTGTGTGTATCAGATACTTGGCCAGGGACATGAAGCACTAGTTGGACAGAGAGAGTGCTGGGAGATCTTAGCTTGGTCAGTCAGCTGAGATCTCAACTTTGTAGCTGTGCCAGTGGGGAGTCTTATTGGGGATCTGTAGAAAGAGCCGGAAACCATCTCCGGAATGACTGTGATCTCTGTATACTCTTAAGGGAAATTGCACTCAATGCAGAGAGCTGCATCTGGAAATACTGTGTGCGTACTTGTCATCCTGTCAGTGAACATCCCCTGATGTTGCTAGTGATGAGGATTGAGGCTCTTTGATTACTGGCCCAGTGGAGGGTTATCACACACCCTATCAGAAAAATCTCTTTATTCCATACTGTCCCTGTCTTATTTTTCCTTGTACTATCTAACACCTGACACTTTATATGCATAATGTTCCTGTGTAGTTTTTATTTACCAGAAACACCTGTTTCAAGTAAAACAGTCTCTCACTATTTTTGATAGTCCCTCCTTTCCATCTCAGCTTCATCAACCCCCTTTTTTCCAATTTCTACATTGGGTTAGCGTGTTGTGTCAATTGTCACCATTTCTCTCTATTCAGTGCAACTCTCCAACCTCCTTTGACACTCATGCCCAACTGTCGCTGGTCTTCTCTCACATAATCCAGCCACCTGTTTACTGTATGCCCTTGTTTCCTCTTGCCTTCTTCCTGTCTATCCCAAATCATCTTCACCAGATTGTCTTCTGTTTTTCTGCACATGTGCTGTAACCACAGTTATCTCTTCTCTTTGACCCTTTCCTGCAGTTGGAGCTACTTTGGCTTCTGCTCTCATGTCCTCATTTCTTTGTCTGTCTCACAGTGTGCACCCTATCACCTGTCTCAGACACTTCATCACCATCACTTCTAATTTCATCAGCTGCTTTGCCTTTACTTTCTAGTTTTCCATATAATACAGTTGTACTGGTCACACCTCTGTTTTGTACACCTTACTCTTCAGCTTTTTTTGGCATGCTTTTGTCATACTACACCTGAAACTCTGTGCCAGTTGGATGCAGCCTCTCCGATTGTAGCTTTGCCCTCCTCATTCAGAATTCCCTTCTCCTCAACCATCCTTCCCAGATACTTGAAGCTGTTAACCTGTTCCAATATTTTCCCTTGTATCTCAGTTCTTATCTTCTTCTGAACTCAACCATTTGCTGCCATTACCAATGTCTTATCTGTACTCACTTTCATTCCATATGCCTTCAGTTTTGCATTCCATTCCCCTATCCATTGCTGAAGTTCTTGCTTAGAGTCTGCCTGTAATTCCACATCTGCATACAGCACCCCTCCCCTCTGACCTATTTGCTAATGTAGTCCATCACTAGTATGAATTACAGTGGGCTTAGAGCTAAACCCTGGTGCTCACCCTCTCACGCTGGGAACCCCCTGTGCAAGACCGAACACTGTTCATACTTGAGGCATTGGGTCCTTGTACATAGCTTGCACTAATTCTGTCAGTGTTTCTGAGACTTCACATTCAGCTTTCTTAGAACCTTGCCATATGCTTTCCCATGTCTAGGAATGCCCAGTTTTCCTCTTTCATCATCTGTAGCTTCTTCTCAACTGTCTATCTCATTGGAAACATTGGGTCAGTTGCGCTGCATCCTGATCTGAATCCAAACTGGTCATCTCCCATCTTACTTTCTACTATGTGTATTCAATTATCATTCACCCAGTCCAGAACTTTCATGCTATGTGGCAGGAGTTTGATAACCTCTGTAGTGCCCACAGTTGTGAATGTCTCATTTGTTCTTGAACACTGGCACTAGTGTGCTGATTCTTCAGCCATTTGAGATGCGCCTTTCTCTACACACTGCTTTGAGTACCTTCAGGAGCTGCTTTTCCCCGATTTCACTCTGCATCTTTATCATCTATGCTGTGACCTCTTCTGAGCCTGCTGCTTTCCCTGACTTTATTTTCCTTAGTGTTGTTCATTCTTCTATGGTTCCTCCTTTCCTCATCACCACCATCTCTTTCCATTTCATTTATATCACCCTACTTTAATAGGCTTAACTGAGTAGCCTTAAAGAACCCCCTTTAAATCAGGCAACCTTATCCCACTTAATCATAGGACTCTTAACTTCCCAAGTAAAGTTCTTCAGTTACTTATTTCTTGTCATAATCTTTTGTCCAGTTGATAGAAATATCCATGGCCAAACTACAGACTCAAGACGACCGAAAACTTTTTCACTGCCAGTATCTTACTGTGCAGATACATAATCATGAGTTTCTGTTCCCTTAACTCTTAGATTATCTTCAGATTCAATGTCTGTTTTCATCCAATTCATCATTGGGACATTGTTTCTGACCTCGGCACCGAATTTGAAGGTTCCACATTTCTAGGGCTCTGACTCCTGCCCTATTTACCGTTCCCTGAACTCTAATCCAATACCCCAGATCTTGTTTGCCACCTGAAGACTTCAGATGTATTTTCAAAGGCTCCTATATCCATTGCTTTTTTTCAGCTGGGATTCTTTACAAAATACTTGTAAAACCTTTCTACTTGCTCCTCCTCTACCGAGAGTATCTCTCACTCTCTAGTTACATTTTTTTGTGAAGTTAGATTATTTCTAGTACAGCATGTTGCAGAGTATAGATTGTTAATACTGTTAAGATTGTTAGTTCATAGGATTTATTGTTGGTCTTTTTTTAACCATACGTTAGGATTTCTGGGATAGTGTTTGTTGTGCTTTAGAGTAGTTTTAAGGTAATTGTTTGCTGTGTTTTTTTATATAGATAAAATGGACCTTGAATTTTTCAGTCATTATGGCTGAGTCTCAAGCCTTTAAAAAATGGTCAGTGTGGGGATATGTTGCCCCCTCAGGGTCCACACACATTGTGTGTATTGTTTAGCTGCTGCCCATTTAGACACGGAATGTTTCTCGTGCATTTCCTACAGTGCTATAACTTTATAAACTCTGGGACCTTGGCTTCTGGGATGCCTTTTTCTTCTGCCTCCCCTGCTAAGAAACAAGACAGTGCTAGGTCCACTGATAAGGCCTCAGACAAATAGAAGGACAAAAGTAAACAAAAAGAGAAGGAAAAGGACAAATTTCTACTTCCACCCAGTAACCGCTTATCATATCGGTCAGTACCAGTCAGACCATTAAGTAAGCTGGCTAAGAGGTTGGAACCAATAGCATCTCAGTCCTGTCCATCCTTCCCTCTACCCCAGTTTTCATTGGAACTAGTGAGCACAAAATTACACTTTTCATTCTTGCAAGAGAAAAGAAGAGCTGCTCCAGGTCTTCCTCATTGGCTTCATCTACCCAATCACCTCAGAGCTCGACAGAATACAGTGTTTACAGGATGATGAGAAAGTCCTTGAGGGTGCAGATTCATCTTGGGGCTCTGTCTGTACAGTCCACCGGGAGCATACCAACCACTGGCCACCGTGACCCTCCCCTTCTTTCGCCTGACACAATTCATCCTTTAGCTCCAACAGTTTTGGGCCTAAGTCATCCCAAAGCACCTGCTTCAGCACCCACAGTTCCATCAACTTCAACACTGAGAGTTTCCCTATCCCTCTTGACTCTGTTACCCTCGAATCAGGAAGGGGCTTGGAGCCATGGTGTCTGTGCCGACTTCCATGGGGGAGGAGAGGGTTCAAACCCATGATTCTTGGAGCACTCTCTTCCTTTGGGTGCTTTGACACAAGACAGCTTGGATCCGAAATCAGCTTCAGGGACAGGGTGCTAGGAGTTGAGGTTTCTCTCTCTCTCTTCGGATCTAGAGAAGTTCTCAGTTCCAGTGGCAGCTTCAGCCTTAGAGGTTGTTGAAAGGGTTTTGGGTTTATCCAAAGAGAGGACATTTTCTCCTAGTTTGGTTCTACTCGAGCCCCAACTAGATCCTGCAGTGGCATCATCTTATCATCCTGCTAGGCAGGGACAGTCAGAACCACAGGCTTCTGAAATAACTTGCTATGTCAGCTCCCAGTCTGATTCTGAACCATATGTCCTCCCAATAGAATCATTTCACAAGAAACAGACATACAAGTGAAAGCACATAGACTCCTCCCCAGAGTCTTTCATGGAGGATACAAGTTTGGAGGAAGGCGAAGGTTCACCCAGGTCCCCCTTGGAAGATGTTGCCTTTGATGAAATTCTCAAACTAATGAAACGGTGAGGGGGTTGGTCCACCAAAGATCCCTCACTAGATAAATCTGTATTTTTGGAAGCATTTGGTTCCAGCTCAACATTGTCCTAGGTAGTACCACCCTTTTATCCACTAGTCAGCCTTATAGCATAATGGGCTTGTAAGGACCTTGACATAGTGCAGTCCATCCCCAAGAATCTGGACAGAATTTTGGCAGATCCGAAAGACAGGAAACATTGGAGTAAAGGTTTTCCAGTAGATATTGTGGTTGCAGCAGCAGCCCCCAAAAAAGAATTGTCTGAAGATGATTCCTCTGTCCATCACCCTAACAGGAAGTCTTTGGGCACTGGATGGGTTCGGGAAATGCACATACTCATCAGTGACCTTTGCACTCAGGTCACTGAACTTGTCTAGTGCATGTCTTCAAATTTCAGAGGGACTTGTCTAAAGAAATTCCCAAGTCTCTTTCTGGAGTTTTGCCTGTGGACGTCCAAAAGGCTGTGGACTCCCAGCTATCAACTCTGCAGTCAACCTTTAATGTAGCCACGAATCTCATTTCTAATGCAGCCGACCGCTCAAACAGAACAGCAGGCATAGATCTTATGGTAAGACACCATGGGCATAGATCTTATGGCAAGACACCATGCCTGGATGTGTCCTTGTGGTTTTGCAGAAGGCTTCAGGATGTTCTTCAACACTCCTCATGACAGCGCCACGCTTTTTGGACCCAAAGTGAAAGACACATGATCAGGAGCCAGCAAGATGGTAAGACTCTGTCTCTGCAGTAGGCATTCGTTTTTCCACACCTCAGTGTTCCTACTGCAGGAATCAGAGAGCTGGTAAAAAGATGTGGTTTCATAAGCCAGAGTTCTTTCTAGGATTTTCCTGGTGATAAACCTCCATGTGGCAGAGCAATGGATGTTGCCCTAGAGGCAGAGGCAGACCGCATAATCAAGGCTTCTGCAGTCCCTTTACTGAAAGGGTCCATCATTTTCCCTGAAGGTTTGCCTGACTGCTTATCTCTGCACTACCAAACCAAATGTGTGCAAAATATTTCCAAAGGCTCTTCTATTCCCTTTTCTTGTCCTCCCATAAGGAAGAAAGTGATTCCTTACATTCCATTCAGTCACTTGGAACAAGCAGCTGTAGAAATTTCAAAGCTGCTAGAAAGAGAGTCATCCAGCCAGTCCCCAAAGACCAGTTAGGATCCAGAGTCTACTCAAGGTTCTTTTTAGTTCCAAAGAAGATGGGGGACCTTAGACCAATTTCAGATCTAAGCCACCTCAGTCAGTTTGTAAAAGAGACAAAATTCCAGATGGTCACAGTTCAGTCCATATTGACGATTGGATGTGCTCGATAGATCTCCATGATGCTTACTGTCATATGAAAATAGAGAAGAAATCTAGGAGATTTCTCCGTTTCCAGTTGGGAATCAATCAAAAAAGGCTCAGTAGCATTGTTTCAACTGCCATAGCATTTCTCTATGTTCCAGTTTCATTACCCAATCACTGCCATGAGGATTAATGTCCACTTGTTCGAAAATTGCAAACCCAAAGTTGCTACAGTGATCATTTGATAATAAATGTTTAAATAAGGCATTATTAAGGTGATGGTTCTTAATATCATATAAATGTTTCCTCTTGGTTTAAATGCATGTATTTCAATACAACCCATGCTTAAATATAGATCAACCAAATTGAAGTTATTTATTGTTAACAGGAATTTTTTATTTATATTTCATATTATATTTGTTACAGGTGTAGACTACATGAGGTACTTTTGTGATTTTACATCTCTTGCTTTAAGTTGGGATTTGATTGACATTATTTAATTAATTTAATCACATGATCAACACTTTTGTATATAAGGATGTGTTTATAACATACTTGTTATTCTGATGAAGTCCCATGTTTTGGGGACAAAAGTGCTTGATCTTTTATTTTTGGTTTTCTTTTTTTAAAGAAGGGTGTATTTTATTAGTGGTCCCCTGTTTTATGTCCCTGTACTTGCAACGTTCAGTTTGTTTTTCACTAGTTTCTCTTTCTGAACGTTAGTCCACATTCTTTTAGTTTTGGTGTTCAAGACATAAAGAGAAGTAGGATTTTAGATGCTGGTCTTTAAGGAGAATAAGTAAAATAATTATACAGAATAGTATTTTCATGAAGTAGTAGGAAGTATTCTAAGAACTAAACCAACAATGGAATGGAGAAAGGATATAGAAATAACTTCAAGTAAAGCTGTAAAAAATAGGCAAGTGGGGGGTGAAATTTACTGGGGAATATTAGCAAAGGAACCAAGGCAGTAGCTGCAAATGTCTAGAGAAGGAGACAGTAGAGTGGGATGAGGCCAAGCATAACTTTGGACTACAGGTTAGAGACTGTCTTCCCTACTAGGAACTGATAACTAATAGGCAAAGATAAAGAGATGAAGTGAAAGACCAACTCTGTTAGAGATTTTAATTGAGCAGAACAAAAAGTTTCTGTTAAAGATAATAAGGCATGTAAAGTATTGCATGATAACTATAGCAATCAATCAGAGGATGTTAGAAACAACTGGGAAGAGAATGGAAAGGCAGTATTTAAAAAACATTGTTTGGCTGCAACAAAGTCCAGCAGGTTTATGGGATTTACTTGGAAGTGTTTACATAGGTATTTTGTACTCCAAGCAGACTTCAGATAATTTTTCCTCATGTGGATAGCAACTGCTGGAAGTGGGATGGGACAGAGAAATATAACTGGGAGCATGGGTTTTGGGGAATAGTAAATGAATTATACTGTCTTCTACAGTTTTGGCCAAATTTTTCTGTACCTTGTAACTTTTAAATTTTAGAAATTTATTTTTAGATCATTGCCTTGTATTACTCTTAGCACTCACAACTGAAACACCTGACATGTTTCCACACCCTCTCCCTGCAAAATATTGCTGTATTTACCAAATTAAAGAATGCTAATGCTTTCAGTATTTGTGTTAATTTAACAGATTGTCTCCATATGTAAGTAAGTGTACTTGTATTTCCAGTCATCTTTATTTTCTTTTTCTAGGCTATTGTAATTCACAACAGTAAAAATAAAATAATATCCCCATCCTCTCTAGTCAATTTGCTGTTGTGTGTGCAGTTTTATGTAAAACAGCCTATTTTATGTTGGTCACACCATCCATAAAGGAGAGTTAATGCATTTCAGTTCATCCCCTTAAGTTGCCGATTCACTTCTGCTTCAGTATTCCTGGGACAGTTCACCTTTGATCTCTATCAGCACCTGCTTTGATCCCAATTCTTTACCGTCTCTCATGTTCGGCTCTTAAGCTGTCCTTAGTTTTTCCAAAATCATCTTTTGGAACAAAGGGAGGGGTTTCAGTGCCATCATCACTCACTCTTGACTTATTGTTGCTTGCCGATAGCTTTGCAACTGGACCCCCATCTCGTTGGTCATGTAGATGTTACTGGTTAAATTAATTAATTCCACTGCCTAGCCGGCCCCTAGAAATGTCTTTGAGCCCCAGAAAATAAAGTGTTCTGAATACTGCAGGATCAAGTTCAACCACATTCGCTTATGAGTGGAATAAATGTGTTTTGTTTTTGCCTGGTACAAGTAGAATACTCATTTAAATATACTTTGGTGTCTTCAGCTTTCAGAACATTTATCATCAGCCACATTTTTATTAACATCTTTTTCAGTATTTTTGTAGTCTCATAACTATTGGTCTTGGCTGTTTTCTTAAAAGTCTTCTTTGAACATAAACTCTCTCTCTCTCTCTGTTTGTCCTGGTATGAAACATCAGTCCAGCTGTTAATACTGATCTTCATAAAGCTTATACAATCTATTCTTTCCAGCTTCTTTGGAACGGCTATAAAACTCAAATTTTTCCTCTTCTTTTCAAGCAGATTTTGAAGTGGTTCTTCTTAAGATGACTCATTTTTTATCATTCTCTTTAATTTCTGGTTTAGATATTTGCAACTTTTCTAGTACTGTACATCAGAGTAATTGTTCAGTGTTTCTTCTGTTTTTGTCAGTCTTTTGTCTTGACTTCATATACTTCTCTAGAGTCCCACTTATTTTAAAGACATCTAAGTGTGTTCAAGAAATGTTCAAAGTTGTTTTGAAGAAATAACTTGCATTTGCATATACATTGTGTCTGCTTCCCACTGAACCTTCCATTGATTGAGCGACCCACACAAGCACAAACACGAGATTCCTGGACTTTTAATTCAAATGTCCTGGAGCAGTTGGTCTACACCCCTACAAGGGGATCAAATGTACTGGACCTAGTGCTCACCAATATGGAAGGTCACTGCATGACCCCCTGTGTGTTGTCCTCCCTGATTAGGTCTGACCATGAATCTGTCTTGTTTGAAGTAAAAAAATCAAACCTGACACACCCTCAAGAGTAAGAAAACTAAAATAAATTTTCAAAGCTAGCTATTGCCTGCTAAGAGATGGGATAAAAACTTCAAAGCCCCTACCAACATAGATAAGTGTCCCCTATGCAGAGGAATACACAGTTGCCATATATAGCCAGTTAAACAAATGTATTGACTCGGGTGTACCAGCCAGGAACAAAACAAAGTCCCCCTGAAAAAACAAGTCTGTCTGATAGACAGTAAGCATACATAAGTTATATAACAAAAGAAATAAACTGATGTCTAAAAACAGGAGGCAACAAACTAAACAGAGGAAGAATACCCTCCACAGACTGAACAACCAAATCAGATAACTTCTTAGGTCCTCTAAGGCTAACTATGAGTCTAAATTAACATACTTAACTAAAGACAACCACAAGACATTCTTTAGCTACGTCTGAACCCTAAAGGGGAATTGCCCATCTATGTGCCAAAATTGTAGTGGATGGGCACCACTTACACAGACACTGAGGAAATTGCTAACCTGCTAGCTGACAGATTTAGCAATAACTTCACCCCCCACCAATCCTCACCTGTCATACCTGAAAGCATTCCCAACACCAGTCCTATACTGAGTATCTCCAAAGAACAGGTCATACAAGCACTCTCCAAGGCTAAAAACACAGCCTGTATGGGACCAGATAACATTCCAGGCTGCTTACTAAACAATCAGAACAGCAACATTAATCCCCTTACACAAAGGGGGGTCTATCAACTGACCCTTTGAATTATCAACCCATAAGCCTAAGTAGCCTCATCTGCAAGGCCATGGAAAGAATAGTCATGGACCTCATCTACAAGTACATAGACAACCTTCGAACTCTCGAGTTTGGCTTTGTCAAGAGCATATCTTGCTTACTAAACCTCACTGTGACCAACGACTGTTGTCACAACCACAGCCTTAAGCTCAGTGCCAAAAAATGTGTCATCATCCCCTTTTGGAAAAACACGGTTCCCATGAATTACCACATTGATGGTAGTCCACTGAACACAGAAGGTGTTATAAGAGATCTGGGAACACAAGTTGGCAGCAACCTCTCTTTTGATCACCACATTGTCACTGTGGTCAGTAAGTCCTATGTGGCACATCTCATTACTAAGGGTTTTGCATCCAGGAAGAAAGAGGTCATTGTCTCCCTCTACTCTTCCCTTATTAGGCCAGTCATAGAGTACAGTGCCTCATTTGGCATGTACCTCACTAAACACCTGCAACAATTGGAGAGGCCGCAAAAGTACCTCACAAAGAAGATCCTAGGCCTTAAACATTTGTCCTATATGGACAGACTCAAAAAAACTCCCAACTATTCTCAGTCTCATATCGCCTACTTAGAGGCGATCTCTGCTTGACTTACAAAGCCATGTCTGACCCAGCTCTGTTAGAAATGCTACATGTAAAGAAATCCCAATCCCTCTGCACCACACACTCCAGACACCTGAACCTCATTACCACAATTAATATTACATGCTGGAGGGACAGGTTCATAACCCAGAGACTGCCCGTGCTATGGAACAGACTTCCCATACATGTCAAGCAGAGCACTTCGCTGACCCTCTTCAAGAGAAATCTTGATGAGTGGATGGGAAACAGAAAATTCATGCTGGGGATAACTCCAGTGGCTCTACTCGACAGAGGCACTGGGAACTAAGGTTGGGTGGCACTATACCAGGGTAATCCTATGGCTAGGCTTGTAAAGGCCCCAGGGCCATTAGCCTAGTACACACTTATGAACCTGGTGGACTTCTTTGAGAATGTCAGCAAAGACCTGGATGAGGGAAAAACAGTACATACTGCTTGTCTAGATTTGCCAAAGGTTTTTGACACAATCCCCCATTCAGTCATCATAGAGAAACTCTCCAAACTGAGAATTAACCCATGCATTACTAGATGGGTAGCAAACTGGCTCACTAACAGAACGTACACTGTCAGAGGTGGATAGTCCACCTCCACCAACAGATCAGTTACCAGTGGGGTACCGCAGGGATCTGTGCTTGGCCCCCTTCTGTTTGGATTCTATTTCTCTAAAGTCCAGGCTAAGGTGGAAGGCCTGTGGCTTACCAAGTTTGCAGATGACTGTAAACTGGATACAGCCACAGAGTCCCCATATGATAACTTACTTCAAAAAGGCTAACGCAGACAAATGACTAGTGTCAAACTCATGGAATAAAACTTAACGAAAAAAATGCCTTATTATCCCCTTTGGCAAAGAAGCAGCCCCTGCAAATTGAGACATAGATAGCAACCCTCTAAGCTGAAATTCAGTGGTGCAAGACTTAGGAACACAGGTTGATAGCGACCTAAACTTCGATCACCATATCTTCGTAGTGATAAGAAAAGCAGTTTTACATTACACATCTCATAAATAAGGGCATTACATCAAAGATTAAGGAGGTTATAGCTCCACTGTACTTGACTCTTATCAGACCACTAATTAAGTACAGTTCTGCCTTCTGTATATACCTCACCAAACACCTGCAGCAGTTGGAGAAATCATAGAGATTTCTTACCAAGAGAATGCAAAGCCTCCAAAACATGACCTACATGGAAAGACTGATAGCCCTGTCACTGTACATGCAGGCTGCTGAGAGGTGACCTGTGTTGGCCTACAGAGCCGTCTCGGACCCTGACCCACTGAAATTGCTGCACATCTGAAAATCATATGGGACAAAAATAATGCACTCCAGGGATTTCAGCCTAGCCTGTGACATTAACATAACATGGAATAAGCTCCCAGTCAATGTGAAGCAGAGCTCCTCAATGACCCTATTCAGGGGCAACCTTGACAACTGGATGGGGTGACCATAAATTCACTCCAGGGGTAGCACCTATGTCCTTCATGCACAGGGGCAGTCGGTACTCATCACAGAATTGCTCTGCAAATAATGACCATCTAAACTTGATCAGTATTGTTACTCTGGTTTATTTGCATGGCTAGGCTTGTAAAGGCCCTAGGCATATTAACCTACTGTGAACCTTTAGTGAGTTCTTCTCCAAGTCAGCTTTCTCCCCTTCATTTTTCTTCTCTCATTTTATTTCTCCATGATTTTTTTTCCTTAGATGACATCCAAACAGAATAATTCTCAGCCAGGAGCTGAATTTATACCAAACTGCTTTATTTACTGGCTGTTTTCAGCAATTATTGGTTTTCTTGCTGGGACTAATCTTGCAAACATGTCCCACATAAAATTAATAATTTTCTGAAAACTCTGTTGAGCATTCTGGCAACAAAACAGACTACAATTCGATTTCCAGACTTTTATTGTTTAGAATCTAGAAAAAAAGGAAGTCATTGTCCCCCTCTACTCATCACTTATCAGACCCCTCATTGAGTACAGTGCCCCATTTGGGATGTACCTCACAAGACACCTACAGCAACTGGAGAGGCCCAAAAAGTACTTCACCAAGAGGATTGCTGGCCTCAAACAGTTGCCCTTTGCCGACCTGCTCAAGAAACTCCAACTCTACTCAGTCGCATACCGCTTACTCCAAGGAGGCCTCTATCTGACATACAAGGCTATGTCAAACCCGGAATTGGTGGGCATGCTCCACTTAAAGAAATCCCAGTCTCCCCTAGCTACACGCTCTAGGGACCTGAACCTCACCACAACAATAAATAGGACATGCTGGAGGGATAGATTCTTGTCCCTGAGACTTCCCATGCTCTGGAACAAAATTCCCATCTACATCAAGCAGAGCTCATCATTAGCACTCTTCAAGAAAATCCTTGATAAGTGGATGGGTAATAAGAAATTCACCCCTGGGATCACGGCTGGGGCTCTGCTCTATAGAGGGGCAGGAATTTAACACCACATGGGTGGCAAAAGCCAAGACACTGTTGGCTAGGCTTGCTTTGGCCCTCGGGCCGATAGCTTAATACCTACCTATGAAACTAAGAAATCACTTGTACATATAAACCCACATGTTTGATCATATAAGTAATTAAAAACATATTTAAAAACTGTCCATGATTATGAGCTTTTGTCCCTCGTTTTTTTTTTGGGGAGGTAGGTATTCTTGATGTTTGAGCTAACAGATTGAGAGCCATGATTTTACTGCAAATATTTTGCATTCTTTCAGAAGTTAAACCATTGAGAATAGCTCACTGTAAGACTTAGTGAAGAAAATTCATGCAATACTTGCAACCACATTTTCACAGAAGAACTAGCAATCTCTTTACAGAATATCTAGTAGTTGTGGATGGTGCATAGCACTGAAATGCTTTACAGATATCTGAAAACCCTCCTTGATTAGGGAGATATGTGAGTTTATTTTCTGCATATACTTAAAACCGATTTGTGTTTGTATGTTTATATAAACATTGAATGTGTATAGTATACACATTTACACATAAAACAGTGGTGTTTGTTTGCATTTTGTATACTGGAAGTGTTTTACTTTTATGGCTGCCACTGCAGGTTGCAGGTATATACTATTGAAGTATTGAGCGCAATTGCTGATGTTCATAGCAAGTAGGATTTTTTTATCATCTTGGTCACTGCATTGAAGCTGTTGGTTTCAGTGAAGTGTAGATGCAACCATGTCAGACAGTGTAAGCTACTGCCCAGAAGTTCATTGCCTTCCTGCTTTACTCAACTATTTCCTACAAAGTAAGTAGCAAAAACTGAAGTTCAGCATTTAGAATGACTCAACTATTTCCTACAAAGTAAGTAGCAAAAACTGAAGTTCAGCATTTAGAATGAGATCTTGCATAAGGAACTGTCAATAAAGCACCAGGATAGAGCTGTGGTTTAAACCTCATTCTACCTTGATAAATATCATTCCAGATGAGCACTTTGGAAGTCCACCTTCCATTTGTGGTTCATCCATTGCTTTTTTGTGTGGTAGAACATATTTATATCTTTTACCTAGGACTTCTTGATGCAACTGTCCATGGACTGCATCTTATGGAGAGCCCTGCAGTAAGAGTTATAACATTATATCGTCTTGGCCACATCTTTGTGTTTTGTGGGGTCTTAAATATTGGACATAACATTAAAACATAACAAATCTCCCCTTAGATTCTGAGGGTCCTGGCTATCCCAAATCCACATCTTCCTTTTTGTTTGGCTAGGAAATCTATTTTCAGCTGATGAGGTATTATTTCTTGTATGCGTTCATTCCTTTGGTGGCTTAGAAAATAGTCTTCTTTGCTGCAATTTGAAAAAGAGCTTAAGACATGCTTATGAGTTTTTAATTTTTCTCATAGCAGCAGTCGCAATAACCAATGAATACGTATATTGAGAGTACATCATAAAAAAGATAGGTAAATATTTCCGTGTTGCATTCCTTAATTTCAGCTGACAGAAGTTCTGTACCCCTCTTTAGTTTTATTTGGCTGTTAGAGGCATGGTAATTGATATATATATATATATATATATATATATATATATATATATATATATATATATATAGATATATATATATAGATATATATATATATATATATATATATAGATAGATAGATATATATATAGGTGCAGCCTATTTGACAGTATCTTAACAGGGCCCAAAATTTAAGAAATGGGAGGAGAGATCTTATCAAGCAAGGTAGAAAAAGTAGAACAGGCTGATCGATAATAAATACAAGTGTTTGTTATATAAAAATGTCAAGGATGATAGCAGTAGAAACAGCACTACATCAAACAATGCAAATACAGAAATAATACAATCAGATTTGCAAATAAAATAGTATTTAATAGCTAAGCAGTACTGAATTATGAGCTGTTTAACTTAATTTGCATCAGCTGAGTTTGGCTCACTGTTTAGCATACAGGAGGAACTAAGAGTGCAATTTCATATCTTGGCAACATAATGGTGTTGGTGCTTGGAGCACTAAAGAGTGATCTGAGGTTTGAAAACTTGTACGAGATGAGAACATTTTGTGGTGTTGTATGGTATGCAGAGTTTCTATTGGATTTATGAGGATGGCTTCATTTTATAGTATTTTCCTATTTAAAAATTCCTTCCATAAAAATTAAAGGAGAAAAGTTATACTTTTCAAAAGAATTATACTGGTGAGGGTTTTACTAATTTCATCATTTGTTCAACAGTTAGCT
Organism: Protopterus annectens; assembly: GCF_019279795.1. NCBI lineage: Eukaryota > Metazoa > Chordata > Ceratodontiformes > Protopteridae > Protopterus > Protopterus annectens. The sequence goes on from NC_056726.1 coordinate 1,877,456,607, forward strand.
AATCCACCTAAGTAAGGCAGGATAAATGTACTGTTTGTTTTAATTGTGCAAAACAGGTCATGTGCAGCAATTGTTTGCATTTTTCTTTCACTAACATTTCTCTTGCCCTTCTTTCCAGTCTGGACCTGTTCTCTCTACGTCCTTCAGCTTTCAAGAAACCAGCATTCATTGAATTTGAGCCTGTTGTGCACAGTCTACAGCTGAGAAAAAAGTCAACAAACGTTCCTTTACATTTAGGAGTTTTTAAGAGCTATACAAGCTGAAGAGCTCCTGATGTCTGTGGATTCACTCGTATATAGTTATCTCCTATTTTTTTTTTTTTTCATGTTTTGATATGGAGTAAACTGTATTTAGCTGCACTGAATGGGTTGAAATGCCACCGTCAGCCTTTCTGCTGTTGTTATCCCTTCTCATGTTATAGACCTGTTTAGTACTTTTAAATTCCATATTGATTAATTTTCCTGTGGTTATGTAGACACCACTATAATCAGAAAATCATGTGCATAAACATTGTGGAGCATTCTTCCTTTCAGTTTGGTCAGAAATCGTCATTTGAAGGTTAGAATGCTGTAACATAGCGGAACAGCAGAATGTGACATTTTCTTTTGTTTTCCTTCTAGTGAAACTGAGTCTGTCTTTGACAATAAATTGAGTAAGACACAGCAGAATTGCTGTGTTAAGTTTTATTTACCCCACTTTATAGTGGCAGCGAATCCTTTCTCTTCTTTGACTGTAGCGTGCAAGCATTGGATACAAAATGATGTTGCTTTGTAATATTTCCTACCCTTTTATAAATAATACCTTTTAATACGAATGCCACTGCAATAATAATTTCCTGGTGGCTGAAGATCCTAAACTGTACCTTAAGCCTCACAAGCAATAAAGATCATTCCCATAGTGGAGCAATGTGAACAGGTGACTATTTTTGCCTTGCTTAGGCAGCATTCTGAAGTGTCTTACTCAAAACGTAATTACATGCTGTCCCTATTGTTTTATGTATCTTAAGAAATGAAAATGGTAATATATACTTTTGAGGAGGTTTAATAGTTAAATTGCTGGATGACAAGCATCACATAATATAAATTGTATTTTATACTGTGAATTTTAGAGCTTTTTTATGAAACTGTGACGTTATGTTTTTTGTTTCTTTCTTTTTTGGGGGGAAATAGGGGCATGTGTAGACTTTTTTCTACCATAACTGAAGTCTGCAGTCACATATGACTGTTTATGCAACTGTGTTATTCAGTATCAGTTTGCATTTGTCAAAATGCAGTGGTATTTAGAACATAGGGCGGAAGAAAATAATATGTTCACTTCTCTAAATACCATATGGAGACTGCCTGGATTTTGAGCTGTGCATCAGTTTTCACAAAGGACAGGACTCCATTATCAAAGAAGTTTGCATCGTTTGAATTTTTCTTTAACCAATTAAACAGCAAATTTGTTGCCCTTCTTGTATGCTAGATAAGGAGTTTCAAAAGGCATTCACATACTTGTAGAGATACTTTGGTACTGGCTATTCTTTTTGCTAATTCTGACTGATATTTTGCTGCTATCTGGCTAGGTTTGCTAAAAGCAAATCATTCGCCACATACTTTTCACATGTATTGTATGCTAAATTTATCTCCACATTTTCCAAATAGTCATTCACTGGCTTCCAGGCTATCTTTACTTGGTTAGTAAACCATTGTTAAATTCAGCTACTGCTCTGTGTTCAAGGCACTCAGAGAATTACTTGTTCTGGTATGACTTTAATATTTTAAACGTAACTCATATCACTTTTGCAAATAAAACTGAAATGTGGTAATGGCATTCAGCTGCCAGGAATAGTGCAAATCCTAAATTTATTTCATTTACACACATTTTTATAAGCGTACACTTTTTTTATTTAAAATGCAGTGTCGTGATACAAAGACATACAACTGGAGTGTTTCTCCCTGGGCCTCTGCTGAAAATTGGCTTTGTTCCAAGTCAGACTTTCCCTGTAAACAAATGTTAAATAAATAACATTTCAGCAGTCAGGATTGCCATATTTCATTATATTTGCATTTTAGAATAATTTTAAAAACATACTTTATTTCCACATAAATGTTTCTCTGTCTTAGATATTCTCTTATCTTAGCTCCAAACTATTGAAAATTATTCTAACTCATTTTCATGATGATTTTTACTATACAAAAACAAGTGTTATTTCAAAGAAAAAGTGGAAGAGTGGAAATGTTTTCCTGTTAACTGAATGTAGCGAGTCTTTGCCTCAGTCTCTTAAGCTTGGGTTACTGCATACTCTGAGCCCCAAACCCAATTGCCTGCAGGAGTTCTGATGCAGCATATCATATTGCTGCATTAAGGGATACATAACATTTTCCCTGTAGTAGTTGCCGCCTCACAGCAAGAGGTTCTCCGGTTTGATCCTCTGCTAGGGTGCCTTCTGTGCAGAGGCTACATGTCCTCCCTGTGGTTGCGTGGGTTTCCTCCGGGTGCTCCGGTTTCCTCCCACATCCCAAAGACATGCTCTAGGTGGATTGGACACTCTAAATTGGCCCTAGGTGTGAGTGCATGCATGTGTGTGCCTTCTGTGGAAGGATGGGCGCCGGGCTGGCAACTCGACACTGTAAAACTCCACTGCCAATCATGAGAGGACAGGTGATCCGCTGTGGCGAGCCCTAACCGGGAAAAAGCCGAAAGAAGAAGACTGACCAGTGTGACATTCTTTACCCATTTATTAGGGCTTTTTGAATCACAGGCCTAAAGCAGATGCCCTATGCTGACTGTCTAAAAAAAAAAAATCCAGCTATACTCTGTCACATATCGTCTACTCAAGAGGCAGTCTCTGCTTAACATACAAGGCCATGTCAAACCTCAGATTCGCACGCTCCAGGGATCTAAACCCTGTCATCACAATGAACAAAACATGGTGGAGGGATAGGTTCCTGACCAATAGACTCCCCATATATGTTCAAAAGGAACCTTAACGATTGGCTGGGAGATAGGAAATTCACCCCGGGGATCACGTCAGTTGCCCTGCTAGACAGGGGTCCAGGGAAGTAAATATTGTGGGAAGAAATAGCCAGGAAATTGTTATGGCTAGGCTTGTATAAGCCCTAGGGCCTATAGCCTATTACCAACCGATGAACCTATGTGATTTAGGGGTGATTACTTCTACTTGACCTCTGTGGGGATAGGGTGCTGTAAATACTGTTATTAAATTTGTTCCCTTCATGTAAGCCAAGATCCTAGTTTTTTAAACATTTCATTCAGTTACAAGTCCTTTGAGTGCTGATCTTTCTTTGCGCTGCCTGTGTAATACTAGTAAAAAGCCTTCAGTTGATAGTCACTCATGAGCTTAAATAAAGGCTTGTAGTTAATTTTTTAATGAGTTCTTCAAACACTGCATAAAGTAACATTGTCAGCTTTTAAGTGTTAGAAGACAGTCTACATGTGACATCAATTGAGAATATAACTGTAAAATACTTGCTACCAAATAATCAAATAGAAAATGGTATGTAGTACACAGTTCATTTAAAGCAGAGTATCTTTTATTGAAACACTCAAACAAGCAATCCTAGTTGAGTATAATAAAAAGCATCAAAAACATTCCATATTTATATGTAATCAGGTTGTTTGAAGCAAGGGAGTAGTTAGAGGGTGGTTCTGTTAAGAGCAATCAAAGCATTAAAATCATTCCTTTAACCAAGCTCCCCTTCCCCCTTAACTCCATAGTGGAATCAGACTGTGGTAACTAAAACTGAATCTACAAAGCTAGTGACAAGTTACAATCTAAGTAAAGTAAGTTTTTGTGATTGACTCTTGTTTCCTTTATCAAGGCTGGCAAATGTATATGTTGGAATAGTGAGAAGGCTCGAGGTCTTGTGGGTCATGGCAGTGATAAGGACTGAGAAGCAGTATAGATATTATTTATGCCACTTCATTTTTTTTTATTTTTACATGACATACAGTAAGGATCATTCCACCATCTTTTGTGATGGCCGATGTTACGAGCAGACCCTACCATTACTGTAGACCATTGGAAGTTGTACATATGTTTCCCACAGCTATCAAGATGAAGAGGAAGCTTCTAAAATGATCACCTCACATCAGCATGTGGTGTACACTACCATAAATGAGATCCATCTCTGATGTAAGGTCATTATTATGTCAGTCAGAAAGCCAGCCATTGGTCTATGATAAGTGGGAGATGTGATGAAGCATAACGCAAAAAATAAGGTATCTTTTTCACTTCGTGTTTATGATGTATTGCTACTCTTTCATTACGGTCCTACTGGTTTCTAGTTTAGCTTTGTGGACCATCATAGATCAATAGAATAAGTGATGTGCTCCAGCAAATATTTTCTTTTTATTAGTCTCTCGAGCTCTGACTGCTTCACCTGGGTTCTATGCATTTCTTCTCTAGGACAGTAAAACTGAAGATGTTAAGTTGTCTATCTCGCCTTCATTCTTGCTGGATGGGTTCGGAGCCGACCTCGGCTCCGACTCGGCCACTCTAAAAGCTCGAGAGTTGGTTCCACCGGCTCGAGGCTCCCCTTATATCCCACAATGCTAGGCGAGAGTTACCTCAGATCTCGTTTGCCGCTACAGCTTCGAGGTTGGTTGCTTCTACCGGTTCCTGGTGAGTGTTAGCTTTTTCTTCTAAAAGTTACTCTTTTTTCCCCTTTTTAACTTAAATTCTTTCTAAAACTAGTGTAGATCATAGAACTTTATCCCCGACCCTATTTTCCCGTTTCTTTACTAAAAGAACCGTTGGTTCTTCCTTTGGGCCTTTGGCCTTCCCTTCCCTAGGGAGTGTTTGTGTAGTTTACTTTAAGTTTTTGTACTTAAATTTTAGTATTTCTACTAAAATTATTATTATTATTTTTTGCTGACAGGGTATAACTTGTGTGTTTGGGTGTGTGTTTGTGTACACCTGTCAGTTAGGAAAATGTCAAAAGAAGCAAAGGTCTCCGGATTCAAGAAGTGTGATGCGTGCTGTCAGAAAATGTCTCTGACAGACGTTCACACTTCTTGTGTCTATTGTCTGGGGCCTTTGCACCTGCAGGACTCCTGTGCTGTGTGCCATGGCTTCAGCCCCAGGGTCCTGCAGGAAAGAAAAAACAAGTTGATTCTAAGAGGCTTGTTGAAGCCAGAGGATTCCCTGTCAGTTTCAACAGGGAAGCCCTCTAAGGCATCGAGGTCTTCGGCTCCGGCTTCTGAGCCGAGACCTCAGGTTGTTCAACCTTTGCCTTTATCGGCTCCGGCTGGAGCCGATAAGTCTCAGTCCACAGTTTCTGTGGCTTCCTCGGCTCCGGCCGGAGCCGAGGTTATCGAGGTACCCGTGTCGGCTCCGACAAGACCTTCGGAGCCGACAACTAGAAAGAGGTCTAGGTCACCTTCTCTTGGCTCCGTTCATTCGGCTCCAGGATCTCCCCTGCTGTCTGAACGGAGCCAAAGGTCTCATTCCTCTAGGTCATCGAGGCTGTCCGATCATGACCTTCAGAGAGTGGTGAGTCGACTACTTAAGTCCGAGGCACTAGCCCAGATGCTTCAGAGCCCGACTCATCAGTCGGTGCCTGCCCCGGTCCATCAACTCTTTCCTCCTTCGACTCTTGAGTTCGGAGCCGGGTCGTGTCGGAACCGAGACTGTGATTACTTCGGAGCCGAGACAATTGTCTTCGGCTCCGTCGTCGGCTCCGTTTTCTTCTTTGGAGGAATCTCGGCGCCGGACTTCCCTCGTCGGCTCCGAGGGGGTGAGTGGCATCGGACCCTTGTCCGACTCCCTCTCGGTGCTTTGGCGCTGGTGAGTTCGGCTCCGACATCGACCTCGGAGCCATCACTGTCGGTGCCGAGGGGGGTTCTTAGCTCCTCGGAGCGGGGACCTCTGGCTCTGCCTGACAGGGGTGCATTCGAGGTCATGCGGAGTGTGTTAGAGCCTGGCTCTACTCCACAGTCGGCTCCGTCAGCCCCTCCCTCTATGCTGCCTCAGGGTAAGTCGACTCACTCCCTCATCCCGGACCGCAGAGAGCCAGCTCCTCAGGAGCCCCTGTGGGATTTCATCCTCTTCCGAGGCCACTCCTGATTTGGCAGAAGAGCACCCTCGGAAGAGGAAGTGCAAGAGGAAGCACATTGACTCACCTGAGTCTATGAGGTAGGACACAGATGTGGATGATTCTGAGGGTTCCGGCCGTTCCCCTTCTGAAGATGTCTCATTTGCAGACATTCTGGAGATCCTGAAACAGAGGGAAATTGGCCAGCCCTCAACCCTTCGGAGGCGAATCTGTGTATCTTGAGGCGTTTGGCTCTCGTCCTTCCACCTCCTGGGTGTCCCCCTTGACCCCCTCATGCAGGTGGTTGCTAAAAGGCATGGACGGCTCCTGATTCAGTGGACCCCACTCCCAGGAGACCCTCTAAATTCATCACAGCTCCATCAGACAAGCAATTTTTATCAAAAGGAGTTTCTGTGGATGCTATGGTGGTAGCTGCTGCCACAAAGAAGGAACTGGCTGATCCTTCAGTGCCTGTCCATCCACCTAACAAGGAATCTAGGTCCATGGATAGGTGCGGAAGCGGATGTTCTCCTCAGCGACATTTACCATGCGATCGCTGAATTACCTGTGCCATTTCACTCGTCTTCGAAGGGACTTGATCAAAGAAGCGAGTGAAATGTTAAAGGATCCTACAGCTGCGGGTTTCCAAGATAAAATGAACACGCAGCTGGCTACCCTTAATTCCATATCTAACTCCTCCATGCGCCTCCTCTCTTATGCGGCCGATGGAGCGAGCAGAGCCGCAGGGACAGGTGTAGCCTTACGTAGGCACGCCTGGATGCGGCTATGCAATTTTGCGGAACCTTTCAAGACGTCTTTCACGAACTCCCCTTTTGATGGATCATCTCTCTTTGGTCCTCAAGTGAAAGAAACCCTGACTAGGTGCGAGACTGATGGCAAGACCCTTTCTGCCGTCGGAGTCCGTTTTTCGACTCCTTCTAGGCCTTACCCCAAAGGCCAGAAGGGTGGGAATATGTGGTTCCGTAAACAATCTCAAGGGACTTCGCCTGACGCACAGAGTCGTTTTCCTACCAGAGGCAGAGGTGGGAATAACAATGGTAGACGTCGCCCTAGGGGCAGGGGGGGGTCCGCAGAACCAGGGCAATCGGGAAGCCTTTCCTGACAAGCCCTTTCAGCATCCCTGAGGTGTTGCCCGACTGCCCATCTTCGGAGGCAGTCGGGGGAAGATTGTCACTGTACCCAGAAGCCTGGCTATCCCTGACTCAAGACAAATGGGTACAGTCCATCATTTCCGAAGGCTATTCTATTCCCTTTCTTCGTTTTCCAAATCAGTCAAAAAAATCCCTTCCAGATGTTCCACCCGCTCAAAGGGATTTAGCAGCTTTGGAAATTTCAAAACTGCTTGCAAAAAGAGCAATTCAGTCAGTGCCAGCAGACCAACAAGGATCCGGAATCTACTCAAGGTTCTTTTTAGTTCCAAAGAAAACAGGGGACTGGAGACCGATTTTGGATCTCAGTGTCTTGAACAAATCAGTCAAGAAAACAAGATTTCGGATGGTCACGCTGCAATCCATTCTTCCCCTTTTGGGCAAAGGAAACTGGATGTGCTCTATAGACCTTCGGGATGCGTACTATCACATAAAAATGAACAGGCGCTCCAGAAGATTCCTCCGCTTCAGGCTGGGAACCAGTCATTTTCAGTTCAGGGCCCTGCCCTTTGGTCTCACCACTGCCCCCCGGGTGTTTACCAAATGCATGGCAGTGGTAGCTTCTCACCTGAGACGACAAGGATTCCAGGTGTTTCCATATTTGGACGACTGGCTTCTCACAGCTCCCACCAAGCATCTCCTTCTGATGGCCAGAGATTATACTTTTCGCGTTTGTCAAAAACTGGGTATTTCAATAAATTGCGAAAAGTCTGTTTTGTCGCCTTGTCGTACTATTACCTACATAGGCGCAAATTTAGATACTATAAACATGTCTGCAAGGCTAACGAACCAAAGGATATCAGACATTCACAAATTGGTGTCACTTCTTCTCAACAACAACAAAGTCAAAGCCAGGTTAGTTCTAAAGGTGTTGGGAATCATGGCAGCGGCCATACCTCTCCTTCCATTGGCCAGATATAACATGCGGATCCTTCAGTGGATGCTTTTTACCCAATGGTCATACCAGGAACTTCCAATGTCTCACACCATTATGATCACGCAAGCGTGCAAAAAGCATCTCATGTGGTGGATGTCTTCCCCCCAGCTCCTGTCGGGAAGATCATTTGTTCCACCTCCTCCGGTTGCTACTCTGACAACGGATGCCTCCCTGATCGGGTGGGGGGGGCATTATCAGGGCAGGACAGTCCAGGGCACATGGCAACCAAGCGAATGCCACTTGCACATAAATGTTCTGGAGATGAGAGCAGTGCTTTTAGCGTTGCAAGCCCTTCAAGACTCTCTTCCCTTGGGAACGATTGCAATCCAGACAGACAATATGTCTGTAGTGTGGTACATCAACAAACAAGGCGGAACCAGGTCATACCCCTGTGTCGAGAAGCACTCAGACTGTGGCAATGGGCGATTTCTTCTCAGCGTTTTCTGATAGCAACGCACATCCCGGAAGTCCAATCACATTGCGGACAAGTTGAGCAGAGCTATACTCATGCCTCACGAGTGGTCTCTGAAAGACTCTGTAGTGAGAGAAATCTTTCTCAAGTGGGGTCAGCCTTGCTGCGATCTTTTGCTACTCCCCAAAACAGCAAGTGCAGAGAATATTTCACTCTATTCCCTTTACCAGGCCAACCCAGCAGGGACGCTCTAGTCCAAGTTTGGCCCGGGACTTCTGTATGCATTTCCTCCTTTCCCACTGATCTCTCAAGTAATACAGAAAGCTATCGCTCAGAAGGCCTCATTGATCCTCATTGCTCCTTACTGGCCTCGACAAGTGTGGTTCCCCTTTCTACATCGATTTCTTTTGAGCGACCGTGGAATCTGGACCTAGTTCCAGATCTTTTGATCCACCAGTCGGGTCAGTTTCATCGCTCCCTCCCCTCTCTGAACCTCACTGCTTGGTTCCTCCAGTTCCAACCGTAGCCAGGCTTCCTCAATTATCTCACTCTGTTAGAGATATATTGATAGCTTCCCATAAATATTCCACTCGAAAGATTTATTTGAGTAAGTGGAAACGCTTCTCATATTGGGCACAAGGAAAGGACATAGATCCTTTCACTGCTTCCATCCAACTAGTCCTTGATTTTCTAGCTGAACTCTTCCATGCAGGTTCATCTCCATCTACTCTTAAGGTTCAATTGGCAGCTATTTCTAATTTCCATGTGGGCATTTCTGAATCTGCCCTAATGTCCCACAAACTTTGCAAAGCCTTTTTGAAAGGAGTTTTTCTTCTCAGACCTCCTATAAGAAATCCTCCTTCTCCTTGGGACCTAAATTTAGTTCTTGCTTCTTTGATTCTTTCCCCTTCGAACCTGCAGCTTCATGTTCCTTGAAATTATTATCATGGAAAACTCTCTTTCTGGTGGCTATCACATCAGCTAGAAGAATTTCAGAACTTCAAGCACTCAGTTGTCGTTCTCCTTATCTTGTGTTCCATAAGGACAGAGTCTCCTTACGAAATAAACCGTCCTACTTGCCTAAGGTGGTTTCAACATCAAATATAAATCAAACCATTGACCTTCCTGTCTTTTTCCCAGAGTATTCAAATAGGTCTGAACAAAATTACACTGCCTGGATGTTCATCGTCAATTAAGGTACTACTTGGATAGGACGAAACAATTCAGAAAATCTGATCAACTGTTTGTCTCCTATGCGGAAAGCAGAAAGGGACTTTCAGTTTCAAAGGTATCATTATCCAGATGGCTTACATCTTTGATTTCCCTGGTATATGAAATTAGACAACAGAAATTGCCTAATAAACCTAAAGCCCATTCCACCAGAGCTTTGGCTACTTCTTTAGCCTTCCAAGACAGACTGCCTATTGACACCATTTGTGCAGCGGCTACTTGGGCTACTCCTCACACTTTTATTTCTCATTATAAGTTGGATTTAGCTTCTAGGCATAGAGCTAATTTTGGTTCCACTGTTCTCAGGAGTCTGTTCCGTTAGGCCACCCGGGACAAGGTGCTAGGACGGTCCCATCCAGCAAGAATGAAGGCGAGATAGACAACTTAACATATAGAAGTTATGTTCTTACCATAACGTTCCATGTTAGTTGTCTTCTTCTCGCCTTCTTCTTCGTCCCACCCTCCTTCCCCTGGCCCGGACAGACCTAGAGGAGTTGTGATCGTGACCTCTCTTTCTACCACCTCTTTCTTAGTCATATGCTATTATGCATATTTCTTGGTTCAGGATGTAGGTCACCCTTTTCTTCCTGTTGTTAGAGGTGGATTCTGTTTTTACAGTTATACTGTTACTGTTATAAGCTGGGGTTAGCTTACAAACGAGATCTGAGGTAACTCTCGCCTAGCATTGTGGGATATAAGGGGAGCCTCGAGCCGGTGGAACCAACTCTCGAGCTTTTAGAGTGGCCGAGTCGGAGCCGAGGTCGGCTCCGAACCCATCCAGCAAGAAGAAGGCGAGAAGAAGACAACTAACATGGAACGTTATGGTAAGAACATAACTTCTATTTTCTGACACTAATGAGGTTGCTTGGATGGGAGTCATAATTGAGATGGACATTTTTTTCACTGTATCCAAGAGATTTCGAGATCAACATTTTGTGTGCAGTGAGGTCTGATTTTGATCAGGAGTGTATTTGCTACACTGTTGCATCAGGCATCAGGGTATGTATTAGTGTTTATGCAATCAACATCTGCAAACTGCCTTGCTAAAATTCTTTTCCAGTCGCTGCTAGGATTTCAGTCCAGAGTAGTTAGTTCTCACTTCCTGTGATGGAAGAGAAAGCTGTTAGTCACAGAGTTCCTTTTTCTTGACCAGCTGTTCCAGTACCCTGGATCTTTTTTTTTTTTTTTTTTTTTTTTTTTTTTTTTTTTTTTTTTTTTTTTTTACTGTGGCACACTGGCATACTGTGGCACACTGGCATCATAGAGTTAAAACCTTTATGCTATTGGTGCTGGCTTTATTTATTATTTTTTTTACTGCAAACACAGGCCAAAAACACAGAGTATAAAAAGTCAAGCAGGTAAGTGAATTGGCAGTGAGGTATGTGTGTGTAAGTGTAAATGTTGTATGATGAACTGGCTATCCATCCTGGATTTGTTCTTGGCCTTATCTGCATTGCTTGGTCGCATATATTTCTATTCCCTGTAACTGTGTGACCTGGAGAAAGCAAGTATTGAAAATGGAAGGACATATTTGTATTTTAAGTTGTTACAAGTGGGCCATCTAAATATTGATATAGGGATGTCCTTGCCCTGTATTTGAGAGAAATCATGAGTTGTGTTACAGGTCTTAGAATAGTATTTATTTTACACAGATTGAGTTTTAAATGATTGGGTGTTTTTTCTAGATTGGAAGCAGATTCTGTTTGTATTGTATATATGACTCAGATGTTCTTCGTGTTTCACTGTTGCAGTCATTACATTTGGGTTATCTGCTTGCAGTAGCTCTCAGTCGGCCTTATTAACAAAGTCTTGGGTCCTGCGTCGGTTGCTGTCCCTTCTTCCATTACATCAGGTCTTCAGGGGTATAAAACATGCAGCCGATGCCATTACATCAGTCTTTTTTGCCGTGCAGTGCCCGAAGCAGAAGCAGTTCGCAAGTGCCAGTTGTCAGACTCCTGAAATTTTCGAGTTTCAGAACCAAAGTCTTCAACTAAAGCGAAGTACCCCATTGGGGAAACTTTTTCTTGCTCCTTACCGATGTCAGTAAAAGTTAATAATTGCATTACTTGTGGAAAGCAAATTCCTCGTAAAGATTTTAATTCGTACTGTATTCCTTGCTTATACCCTGACCACGACGTAACCTGCTGTCGGCTTTGTGCTTTATTTAATCAAAATCCAAAAAACCAATAAGACTGGACACTGCTCGAAGACCAATTCCTTCTGTTTATTGAAATTAGATATACAAATGATGAGCGCTTTCGGGCCTCTGCCCTTCATCAGATAAAGCATCTCCCAAAAACCAACATTTTAAAACAAGCACAACCAATAAAAATCAGTAAAAATCAGTAAAAAACCCGCCTATTCTTAAGGGTGGGTCTCATAGGAATGACTTCATTAAGCCCAGGACTCCTGTGTGCCATAATTTAATCAGCACACTATCCATCGTCGGTATATTTTTGCCTCTAAATATTTTGGTTCTCAGTTTAATTATCCAGAAATGTTGTTGGTTAGCCATCCGACAACCGGGATTTTGAAAAAATGCAAAGATAAAGACAGACAGGCCACCGAGGTCCAAAACTGCTAACAATGCTTCTCCTAAGCCAGTCGCCAGTTCGCCGGTACTCAGTGAGGCGCTTTCACAGCCACTGATACCAGCTACTTCTGATTCGCAGGCCTCTATTGAGACCCATTCAGAGTCCGGAATGCCGCGAGATGCTTCAACTATGGAACCTGCGGATGTCTCTACCTTGGATGGGTCCAGAGCCGCTGTGCAGGCACCGGCTTCTGAGGGTGTATTCAGGCCTATGGTCTTGCATATTAAACAGATGCCTCCTTCTTCATTTAGGCCTAAATCTCGAATCATGCCTAAAAAAAACGACACCCAGGCCACATGATCAGGCCTCTGTCTAAAAAACAAATGATAAGAATGGCTGAAGATCTTATAACTCTAATCAGGGGAAGCCAACCACCCCCTTCTAAGAGACCTAGGACGGAAGTTGTTTATGAATCTTCTGACCAGGATTCAGATTTTTCTGATTCATCTGATGATCTGGATTTGCCCTTATCTACTTATGAGGATTCTGATGCAGAGGACTCTATTCCCTCTGATTCCCCTCCAGTGGATTTTTCTTTTGGTGAAACCTTACATACTCTAAGGGAGCATTTCCACAGGGAAAGCCAGGATTTTTCTGATTCAAAAAAGAGGCTTAGGGATTTCTTACTCCTGCCTCAACATACTCCTTTAGCTATTCCTCCTGTACTAGACATTGTTGTTGCTTTTTCAGAATCTAGTTTGGCCCCTGATTATTTGCCTCCTGCTCCCAGAATACCTGACCGATGTGTTCTTGATTCACACAGGTTCTTTTTTTAAAAATCCTATTGCGGATCCAGAGACTATTTCACAGGTACCCAAGGGCATTAAGGCTTCTACTGCTAAAAATCATACCCCTTCTGACAGAGACTGTAGGGTGCTGGATAGATGGGGTAAGAAGGTTTACACTTCTGCAACCTTGGCCATTAGGGCTTTAAACTGCCAGTTTCATATGTTAAAGTATCAGCAACATGTTATTGGATTGCTTAAACAGAAAATTATGTTGATTCCTGACTGTGCGGAAAATAACGAATTACAGGATATAATGCATTCTGATGAACAGGTTGGAAACCATACTTTACAATGTAGATTTGATTCATTAGAGGCCTCTTGCAGGGCTGCTCTTACTGGGTCTGTGACAGAAGGCATGCTTGGCTTAAAGAGCAATCTTTGCCTGTCATGTTAAAGCTAAATTGTTGGATGCTCCCTTAAATCAGGGCAACCTGTTTGGCAACAAGGCTGAGTAAGTTCTTAAAAAGATGGAAGATAAAGTTAAATCTATGCGAACTGTTAAAAGATTTCTTACAAGTTCAGCCTCCTAGATTTAGTAGGCACTGGCCCTCAAAGAATTGGTCTTTTCCAGCCCCTTCCAGGTCTTCTCAAGCCAAACCCAGACACAGCAATAACCCCAGGTTTCAGTCCCAGGGGGCACACAAGACTAAGCAGTGGGGGGTTTCTGCACCCAAATCAGGGAGTAGTAAGGCCACCCCATGGAAAACTGTCTCATTGACTTGCTTTTAAAACTTCCAAGCACTTCCCAACTGAATGCTCCTTTAGGTGGAAAGATTGGTCTGCAGGCCAAAAACTGGGAACTCATTACCCAGGACAAAAGGGTTTTAAATATAGAGTCCCGAGGATACAAATTTAACTTCCACACCTTACCAACACCAAGCAGGGGTGGCCAGATCTACCCCCAAATCAGTGGGCATAGGCCCGAAATCAAGTACTCTCTCTCTCTTAAGCATGGGAGCTATTCAGTTGGTACCAGAAGAGGAAAAGGGACAAGGTTTCTATTGGAGACTTTTTCTGGTACCCATTAAAGGCAATACATGGCATCCTATCCTGGACCTTTCTACTCTAAATACCTTTCTGGTGATTCCAAAATTCAAGATGCTGACTCTTCACCAGCTGCTTCCTATGCTAGGCAAAGATGCATGGTTGGCAACACTAGACTTAAAAGAAGCATACCTGCACATTCCTATCAGGGAGTCTTGCAGAAGATACCTACTTCAAAGCAGTCTACATGCACTTCAGTTCTCTGAACTGCTTTTTGGCTTATCTAATGTGCCTAGGGTATTCACAAAGTGTCTAGCTCCAGTCATTGCATTCTGCAGGTAAAGAAATATTCAAATATATCCATACCTGGACGATTGTCTAATTCAGGCAGAAAGCCTGGACATACTTTTGAATTATCTGGCCTTTGTTCAAAGGGTACTGACTTGTCTGGGGTACACCATAAACAAAAAGAAATCACACCTGGTACCCTGTCAACAAATTATATTCCTGGGAGCAAGCTTGAATACAACTGCCCAGATGGCTTTCCTCACGCCAGAGAAACGGACTCATTTGACAACCTACTTCAAACAAGTGGCCACAAAAACCCAGTTATCTGCAAGGCAAATACTGCAAGCCTTGGGGTTCATGGCCTCCTGCATTCTTCTAATTCCATATGCAAGGCTGCATATGAGGAAATTGCAGTGGTATCTTAAAAGCCTACGGTGTCAATATTCACAGGATCTAGAAGCTATGATTCCTATCATACCTTGCCTACGCCTACAGTTCCTTTGGTGGGCAGAGGCCTGCCACCAAAACAAGGGACTACCATTCACACTACCCTCTGCTGCCCAAACCTTAACAGACGCATCAGACTATGCATGGGGGGCTCACCTGGCAGGGAAGTGCATTCAGGGCAAATGGAAGCCAAGTCAAATGCACCTGTACATAAATCAAAAGGAAATGTTAGCTGAACAGAATGCTCTGACGGCCTTCAAGGACCACATTTTTTCCAGGACAACTAATGGTAAAGACAGACAACACCACAGTCATGTGGTCCATAAACAAGCGGGGGGGGGGTACACACACTTACCCCCTTTGCAGACTAGCCATGGCATTGTGGAACACAGCCTTGAGCTACCAAGTGAATCTACAAGCTCAATTCCTGCCAGGAAAACTAAATACATTGGCAGATGGACTAAGCAGAAACCTCATGGACCCACACGAGTGGAAACTGGAAACAAGGATT
The DNA here is from genome assembly GCF_019279795.1 of Protopterus annectens. Classification (NCBI taxonomy): domain Eukaryota; kingdom Metazoa; phylum Chordata; order Ceratodontiformes; family Protopteridae; genus Protopterus; species Protopterus annectens. The sequence continues at coordinate 1,877,472,005 of NC_056726.1, forward strand.
TTCAACATGTTGACAAGCAAATGGGGGAGCCCAGATATAGACCTGTTTGCCTCCCCCCAGAACCATCAGTTGGACAAATTTTGCATAAGGATTACCCACAAACTAGCTTGGAAAGTTGATGCTCTATCCTTCAGCTGGAAAAACTTATCAGTTTATGCCTTTCCCCCTCTGCCTCTGCTCTCCAAGGTACTACTAAAGATCAAACAGGACAAGCCAAGGACGATTTTAATTGCACCAGACTGGCCACGCCAACACTGGTACGCCCTCCTGCGCAGTGTGTCATGCTTGACCCCATAGCACCTGCCTCAGAGTCCTTCCCTGTTGTCTCAGCAGGAGAACCAGATTCTGCACCCTCAGCTGCAAACCCTGAACCTAGCAGCCTGGTTAATGAACTAATCTCGCCTTTACCACCTCTCAGTAAATCAGTGATGGATATCATGTTAGTGGCTAGGAGGCCTATTACTAGAAAGTTTTATGCTGCAAAATGGAAAAGATTTTGTACCTGGAACCAATCTCAAGGGATGAGCGCAGCAGTGCCCAATTTACCTCAGATTCTACAATATTTGACTGGGATGCTTCATAAGGGCTTGTCCCTTTCCTCCATCAAAATTCCTGCCTCCACCATTTCAGCTCATTATAGCACAGAGCCACCCTTCTTCTCTCACCCACTGCTCAAGCAGTTCCTCAGAGGGGTGAAAAATTTAAGGCCACCGAGGAGAGCTCCAACTCCAGCCTGGGACCTTAAATCTGTCCTGGAGAAACTCACTCTTCCTCCTTTCAAGCCAGCTGCTACTGCAGATTTAAAATTCCTTTCCTGGAAAACAGCTTTTCTTTTAGCAATCACTTCTGCAAGAAGGGTATATGAGTTACCAGCCCTTATGGCAGTGGAGTCTTTCATCATCTTTCATGTGGACAGGGTGTCCCACAGAACCAGTCCCTCCTTCATGCCCAAGGTTGTATCCAGTGTGGCTCTTAATTAGTCCATTCATTTGCCTACCTTCTTTCCTAAACCACAGAACAAAGGGGAATGGATACTGCACTTCTTAGATATGCACAGGCAACTTAGACTTTACTTGGACAGGACTAAACCTCAAAGGAAATCTGAACAACTGCTGGTGGCATTTGCTGCAGGGACAGAGGGGAAAGCTATTTCAAAGCAAACCATTTCAAAATGGATAGGCCACTGCGTTCGTTTCTGCTGTAAGCACCATGGAAAACCTATCCTACAGGGCATCAGATGCCATTCAACCAGGGCTGCATCTACCTCTATAGCCTTTCTCAGGGGCGTCCCTACAAGGGACAATCCTAGAAGCTGCTACTTGAAGTTCTGTACATACTTTCACCAAGCATTATCATTTGCCAATTTTCTCTAAATCCAGAGCTGGTTTTGCCACTGCAGTCTTGCAGGGCCTTATAGCTGGTCCTAATTCTATTTAAATTCCTCCTCCCAACCTTAGCTTTGGGAATCTAACCAAATGTAATGACTGCAACAGTGAAACATGAAGAACATAGTACAGTTGTGTACACTTCCCATAAATGTAGATGTCTGAGTGTATTCACTGTTGCCGTCTTGGTTACCCTCCCTCCAGCCCCCTTTCTTTTTTTTGGCTATACCTCTATTCTCACTTACAATGCTCAAAAAGCTTTTTGGTGTATTTGCTTTTTTGTTGGAGGTATATCCTTGTAATTATAGATTTAATCGCTTCCCATTAGGGGGCATCTGACATCAGGGGCAAGAAAAACTGATGTAATGGTGTCTTCTGCATGTTTTATACCCCTGACGACCTGATGTCATGGAAGAAGGGACAGCAACTGACGCAGGACCCAAGACTGTTAATCAGGCCAACTGAGGGCTACTCCAAGCAGATAACCCAAATGTAATGACTGCAACAGTGAATACACTCGCACATCTACATTTATGGTAAGTGTACACAACTGTACTTTTTAAACGGCTTTGGAAAAAATGCACCATTTTTATGGTTTAACTTAATGGTTTAAAAATCCAATCACATCTTGGTTTTCATTGTTTTTTTTCCTCTCATACATTTATATCCCTGTTTGGTTCATCATTAATATAACAAACATTCCTGCTGCTACAGTGTTTGCCTGCAGTACTTTGTTTTTTCGGATAGAAACTAGTTGAAAGTTTTGACACATTAGGCTGTTGTATAATATTGTGCAGCAGAAACATTGTCAAGCACAAAAGAATAGCATTCCTTATTTTCTTGTACACTACCTTGACCTTTTGAGCTGCATGTGTTTGTATGGAGTAGTATGTATCAGCCGAGTACAAAACCCTTATGTGTTGGACCAAGTTTCCTTGTCATGTTTGGGGTCAGAATGAAACCAGTACTGAGTGAAGTGCATTTGATAACAGTAGCTGCATTCTAACCTATCCCTAAAAGTATTCCATCTCTGACAGACCCAAGTTCCCCATACTGCTTTGCCATCATGTACTATAAACAGTATTAGAAAAGTATATTAGAAAGAGATGTTCAAAGAACTTAAAGCAGAGGTTGCAGAGATACACTGACCCACATGGTGACTGTAGAACTACAAAAAACCCACTTGGTTACATAAAGTCTTTTAGGTGCACGGTAGGGTGGTGGCAAGCCTTATGACATAAGTTTGTGTACTGCAGAATTAAGGACCAAGTAATTGTGGTATAAGCTGAATGTGACTTTTGTACCTCTATTTAGTGAGCTTGTATTTTTTCAACATGATGCAAGTACTTTTTTTTTTTTACCATAATATAAGCCAGTAAGTTCACTTCAGATACTCCACGCCAAATGGGTGGGAAGCAAGACAACCTTGACATTACATGTAACCTTTTAATATGATGCACTTTAAAGCAGTTACACTCCAATTTCTTTTTTAACATGTTCAGTAGATGAAGAAATTGATACTGGATTATCTCAACATTTTTTAAATGTGTACCAGAACCTGTAACAGAGCTTCTCTTCAACTCGCCGAGTAGATTTTCAAAGAATGCCAGTCAGTCGTACTTTTTGTGTGATTGCCTTAACAAAAGTCCAGCATTGACATAAAAGGTAGATGTCCTTCTATTCAGTGTTGCAATATTCTTTACATATGAGTAGTATTCCGCTACTCAGCCTGACATCTGGCTACTGCCTGTACATGGGAAGTCGCATGTAGGCTCCTTGAATGTCAGCCATAAAAGGGATGTTCGGATGTGCAATCCTCAGAGCTTTTTCACCGCCATTTGGAAAGGTTGACATATATGTTCGATCTTTCTTAGTCTTCTGTTAAGGTCTACTGTTCTGCCTTGTCTGCTTGCCTGCCCTTCTCTCCCCTTTTGGCTTCTAGGCTGGAGGTTAAGCTTCTTTAAAAGGTGTCCTACACATGAACCCTCCCAGGAAACCAGTTTCTCCTCCTTGAGATCTTAATTTTGTCCTGGAGAAGCTTACTCAGGCCCCATTTGAACCAGCGGCCTTTGCTTCTCTAAAGTTTTGTACTTTGAAAACAGTACTTTTGGTAGCTATTACCTCTGCCAGAAGGGTTTCTGAGATCCAGGCATTAATGGCTTCACCACCATTCCTAGTTTTCCATAAAGAGAGAGTTTCTTTGAGAGCCAGTCCGTCCTTTATGCCTAAAGTGTTTAATGATAATTATCTTTCCTTAAATCAAGCCATCCAGTTGCCTACATTTTTCCCATCTCCACAGTCTCCTAGTGAGAGAATTTTGCATTCCCTAGATGTGCATTGACAGTTTAGATTCTGTCTTGACAAAACTAAGTCCATCAGGAAATCTGATTGATTATTTGTGTCCTTCCATCCCAGGGCTCTGGGTTTGCCTGTTTCTAAGCAAACTATCTCTTCATGGATTTCTAAAGCCATTGTGTTTTGCTATCATTTTCCTGGGAAATCCATATTCTCTTCTGTTCAGGCCCATTCCACTACTTCTGTGGCATCCTCAGGGGGGTTGTATTCTCAATACATTTTGGAAGCTGCCACTTGGTTTTCTGTTCATATCTTTACAAAGCATTATAAGTTGGATTATATTTCTAGGAACAGAGCAAGGTTTGCCAGAGCAATCCTACATGAATTTGTGGAAAATGTTTTTGCTTGATCTCTGCTGTTCCTTCCCCCTCCCTGGGATCCTTTTTAGCTTTTGCACTCTCCCATATGTAAAGAATACTGCAACATTGAATGGAAGGACATAGAGTAGTTGTGTAAAATCTTACCAGAACCATAGATGTCCTTCTCTTCTGTGTTGCAGTTTTCTATCTCAACTGCCTTCCCCCTACATCTTGCTCATTATTTTGATGACTGTCTGCTGGGTCTCCCTTTGGAGTTTTCTTCATGGGGCTACTTTATTCTGAGGATTGTATGTACGAACATCCCTTTTATGGCAGACGTTCTAGAAGCACGTACAAGGCAGTAGCTTGAAGCTTTTGTATACAAGCCGGATGTCGGGTCAAGTAGCGGAATACAACCCATATGTAAAGAATACTGCAACACAGAAGAGAAGGATATCTATGGTTATGGTAAGATTTTGCACAAGTATTCTTTATTTGACTGCTTCCATTCAGTAGTTTGGAAATTGTTTTTAAAGCAAGTATGTGAACAGTTGTTCCCCCCAGCCTTGATACTTCATTTATTTTGTTTTTAAATCTCAAAACAGCTATGAAGGAGTTTTTTGTAAAATTTTTAAATTTATTATGAATTGTATAACTGTTTACATTTTATCTGTGTTTTCAGAAAAAAAGAAAATCTTGATGAAAAAAAGAATATAATTCTTACACCAGCAGGTCACTGTAGATACTCCCAATGGAACTGGATTAATTTTGACTTTTAATACTAGTGACACATTGATAAGTGAAGGTTCCAGTAGTATTTAGCCATTATATTCTTCAAGATCATGCATCTTTTATTGTTTTTTTTCAATAAAATTTTCAGATCCTTTTCCAGTCTAGTGTTTACTTTTACCAAATACAGAATATTTGTTGCACTGTGCTGTGTTACAGACATCTTTTTTTTTGTTTTTTTCTTCTGCTGTCAATGGTTCCTTAGATAACAGTTGTCGTCATGATATAATTGCACAGCATGTTGATATATTTATTTCACTGGGTACCTTTTTGTCCCTAGGAAATGTTTAACAATGGCATTTTTGTGGAAAGGGGATATGCACTTTGATGTCATGGACAACTTGATGTAGCCTTCAGTAGATATCCCATGTGACTACCAAGGAGCAAATAGAATGCAAGTCAAAAAGCACTTGTTCAACCATACCAAATGCTTCAACTTCAACACAGGACACATCACCTAACCTATCTCATTACCAAGTCTGTCTTCCTCTTTCACAATTCAATGAAGATTGACCCACTTTAGAAACTAATTTATATATTTTACATTGCACGCTGCTTTATTGTACATAACACTGTGCTTGTTCATTAGAATGTATATGCACAGTTTATCCATGCAATTAGTCTGAACTACTTTGTTATTGCTGACTTCTGTATTTTTTTGTATGCGAAATGTTTTGTATGTCACCCAGGATGAGCCTGAAATTGGTCAGTATTGATCAGTGCACTACCCTGATAAATATAAATAAAAATAAAATAAACTGTACCAAATAAGTTAGGAGGTTCACCTTCAGTTCTAGCAGCCTAATGTATGGGTAAAGGTTACTGCTCCTTTAATTGATGTGAGACTTTATTTTGTCCTGTAAAAGAAATGCTTTTCTAAAGAACCAGTTTGCACTGGCCAAATGAAGTGTCTTGTGGATTTCTTGGGATTTTCTGATAAGTTTATGTAACAGCGGGTTACCAAGGAAAAGTAGTAGGTACCTTCATGCCTTCTAAATGTACGTTTTACATGATACAGCTGTGTTCAGATAATTTTAAAGAAATGTATTTTGACTGTGAATCATCATACAATAGTATTACTCAAACTGATCCTGAATCTGAAGCAAAGGCTAAGCTGCTGAAGACGGTGGATAACATGAATGTTTGGCATCAACTACCCAAAATAATGACATACCATTTGTCTTACTTTCGGTGATTTGGCAGGCAGCACACTTGCCTCTGAAACTAAAAGATGAAAGGAATGTCAGTTCTTGTCAGCACCCAGAGCACTTTGATATTTGTTTCAGTAATGACACAGTGAACCTAGAGTTGGTTGTCGCATGTCTGAGGGACTGCCTCTCAGGATGTGAAGTTTAGGCCCTAGTCAGCATGATCTGTTGGTAGTTCAGGTAAATGTGAGAGAGAGTTGCAGTTACAGGGAGAGGTTTGTTCATATTTGCAAGCAAGTTGTGTACATCATTTGCAAATACGTGTGTAACAGTTCATGTTTAGGATAAAGCAGTCTAACCTGTCAGAGTATGTAGCAGTACATGCAGACTATTAACTAAACTACTTAACACTTTAATAAGGATATTACCTTTAATAAACACAAAAACAGCTGCAAAAGCCAAACAAAACTTTTTTCTATAAAGTCAGTAAAAAGAACATCTTTAGTAAGCGCTTTCATCTCCAACATGAGACTTCTTCAGACTGAATAAAGTAACACAAACCACACCTTAAATAGCTTAAAATTGCATGAGCAACTGCCAAAATAATTGCTCAGCATTTTAAACCTTTGTTCTTTAGGTAAGCTACAAAATCTTCTTTATTATTTAAGCCTGGTTATATTAGACATTTGGTCAATATATACACTATGATCCCAAATGAGGAAGGGATGGGTGTGGTAAGGAGAGATTATAATTTCTAAGCTTTTCTCTGCAAACACTGTGCATCTGTTGATGAAAATTGTAGACCATTTTAAACTATAAGTACTTGCCAAACAAATGGAGTAGCCATGGCACCCAGTTACATAAATATTTTTATGCAAGGCTAGGAAAATTTATTTTTAATAGTATTTATTCCAGTCACATTTTAACTTAAACGTTTTATTGATTATGTTTTTTTGGTTTGGACGGGGACCATTGAACTTCTAAATTAATTTTATGACGATATAAACAAAGTCCGTTCTTTTTTAAATTTTACTTTTGAATATAATGTAGTTAGTATTAATTTTTAGATGTGACAGTTTTTAAAGAAGGGGACAAATTGTTTACAAAAATTTACAAGAAAGAAGTTCAACATAATGCATATTTAGATTACACAAGTATGTACCCCAGGAAAACCAAAGCAAATATAGTCAAAGGGCAATTGATGAGAGCTAATAGGCCCACTAAAAAGATGAAGACTTTTGTATCAGACGGTATTAGTTTATGTGGAAAATTTGTCTGCAGAGGTTGTCCTGTAGAATTAGTGAAGGATACGTTTTCTGAAGTTTGTGATTTGAGAAAAAGAGGGCTGACAAGTCGAATAATAGGCCCAAGGAATCTAATTATAGTTTGTCCATGACAATAGTGAATAGTGTGGATGCAAAGGCTATTAAGAATATTATAACAAACAATTGGAAGATTTTAAAAAGCAGTTAGTGTCATAAGTGACTCCCCAGTTTTTGTACAGAAAAGAGGTAGAAGTTTCAAGAATTATTTTCAGTCAGAATTAACTATGCCCAAAGGAAGGACTACCAAACCTGGCAAGAACAATTTTTATAATTTCAGTTTTTACAGTTATTTATGTACTGATGTAGAAGAGGTGTGTTAGTTAATGACATCAAAGTTAGTATATTTCACTTGTAAATCTAAGTTTATTGTTTGTTTGGCCATATGTAGTTCCTGCACATCATTTTGTGTTGGGCAAACTACAAGGGAATTATATAAGAATATATGAGCACAAACATGCAGTTCAGGTTGGGAATGACAAGAATGCACTTAATAAGCATTATAAGTTGAGAAAATGTAAGGTGAATTTTAAATTCATTGTTTTAGATCAAATAGAAGGATATGAGTTTAAATTTAATGCTGAAGATGAAAGTGAGACTTAATATTTGCTACCAACCAGGCTAAATAATAAGGAATATTTTGTAGCTTACCTAAAGAACAAAGGGTTAAAATACTGAGCAATTATTTTGGCAGTTGCTTATGTGATTTTAAGCTATGTAAGATGTGTTTTATGTTACTTTATTCAGTCTGAAGAAGTCTCTTGTCTGCGATGAAAGCTCTTACTAAATATGGTATGTTATTTTATAGAAAAAAAAAGTTTTGTTTGGCTTTTGCAGCTGTTTTTTTTGTTAGTTTTTTTAATGTTTTTATAAAGCTTGTACTGTTTTTGCATTGTATTATATTGCCTTTATTAACAAACGAAAGCAGCATTGCATATTTTGATATATTTTTTTTAAATTTCTTACTAAAGCTAGAACATTTTTCGAATTTTCCTAATTCTTTGACCCTGAAATGCATTCTGTATAGCATTACCATAGTATTGTACTGCATATGATCACCACTGTAATGAATTGCTCACATATAAGAGTATCCTGTCAAGGATAGCAGATGTCTGGCCAGTATATAAAAAGTTTGGGCACCACCTTCTTGCATCATACTTCTGCCTCATGACCTAACACAAGAACGTGATGTTATATAAAGGACTTATGTTTGCAAAATTCCTTAGAATTTACTTGCCACCATCCTAAATAGTGAAACTGTCTATCATTTTAGGCATGCGGCCTGTGCCAGTTTCTGTTGCAAGTGAGGAGATATGTATCCCTGTTGGGGACTCTTTACTTTTGACATAAAAAGTTATTTCACGTCCACTAAGAGGATTAAATGTGATCGCAGGAGACAGATACCATATAAAGGCAAACATTTGTAGTATTTATTTTGTTTAGGTTCTGACCACAACTTTAGTGAATGTTCTCTTTGTAAATCTTTTGTCCCTAAATCTGTAAGGAGTCAGTCAGCCTGTCTTAAAACTAACCTAGAAAATCAGAAACCAGCTTCCCAGATGTCCCTCAGCAGCTGTGTAAGAAGCTAAAGAAGTCAAAGCCTTCAAAAGTTTGTGTTAAGACAGACCCAGATGTCTCTCCTATGGTGCTTGGTGAGGCCACATATTACGTAGTTTTGGTTGCTGCTCCTGCTGCCATCATCTTTTTAGAGGCTGACAAGGTGCAGCTTATAGCACATTCATTACTACTGATCAGATGGTCATGAAGGCATAACCCTGGCTGATCATTTGAGAGACCCAAGGGCATACTGCAGAGCCACATCTGAGAAGAAGCTCCCAGTTCCTTTGTGGAGGTACATCAGGGGTGTAATCCTACCCACTTGGTTTCTGTGGAGACGCCCGTGAAGATGATGCAAAAAAAAACATATTTCATTTTGTTATTTCTACCCCTAGGGACCCCCAGAAAGAGTGGTATGACTTCTGTTAAGGACTTTTTTAGGCATTTATTTATATCCTTTAACATGACTCTCTTCCTTTCCCTGCTTTTTCTTCCCCTCACAAGAGGGTCTGAGACTTTTCTTATGAATAAGAAGAGACTGAATTGGAAGTAGAATTTGCCCCATTTATTTATATACTTTAAGATGACTCTCTTCCTTTCTTTCCCTGCTTGTTCTTCCCCTCACTAGAGTGTCTGAGACTTTTCTTCTGAATAGGAAGAGACTGAATCGGAAGTAGAATTTGTTTCGTATTTCTCCCAGATCCATTCTGTAGTGGACTTTGAATCGGGATGGGGGATACCCTTTCCCTTAGAGAAACTCTCTTTGAGGATGCAGTTTTTAAATGATGAATTTTCAATGAGCGTTTAAGCAAGTATCAGATGTGTAGAAAAGATTCTATGCTGTGATGCCTTTGGGTGTTCCTAAACCTTCTGCATTACCTCCTGTGCTCAAAACCTTGCACTGTACCTTTTCCTAAGCTTGTTTAAAAAAACTGGCAGACTTTATAAGATTCCAGACATCCAAAAGTTCCTATATAAAAATCTGTCTTCACATCCAGCTTGTATCCATTGACTCTGACATATCTACTGCATAGTTTCTACAGTCTTCTAATGCTTTGCCTGATAACAAAAGCTGGTAGTGCTATGGATAGGTATAGAAAGAAAGTATACACCTCCACTACACTTTCTTTCCATGCCATTAACTACCAGACTAGTATGACAACATATATTTCATCTGTTTTGGATAAAATGAACAAGTTAATGTTAGATCTGCCTGAATCAAACAACAATTCTATCTTGTCCCTCCTAAATTTTGCTACTTGGTTAGCTAGACATACTGTTAATGCAGCTGTGAAGCAGCAAATGCATAACTGCATTTAATAGTATGCTTACCTACTGTTAAATGCAGTTATGCATTAACTGCTTCATAATTGAATTTAATATTAAGCATAGCTACCCAAGTTTACTATTAAACACAGTTATGAAGTAGCAATGCATTTTCTAGAGCTGGTTATACTGGGTCTGTGTAGATACTATTGGTTAAGGTTGCAGTCTTTGCATGAAGATGTCAGATCAGGCTGCTGGATGCACAGGGAAAATTATGCAGAATTTCGACCAGATTTTTCTAATACCTGCCCCAAAGTTCCAAAGAGATTATCCATCCAAAACTGGATAATTTTTTCGTAAAGACCTGAAGTTTCACAAATATGTAAAATGTTCTCTAAAACAAAGTATTAGAAGCCCAAATCACTTCTTGAAGTATCTTTACTGACAAATCAGCTAGCTTGTGACTGTAAACTACATATATCCCCCATCCACCTGTACCAGTTCCTTCTTACCATCCACCTATACTACTCCCTTCTCATTCTTTTAAAGAAGCTTTCTCAGTCCCTACCAGACTAAACTTCAGACCAACAGGTTAAATAAAGGCTGCAAACTAACCTGGCTACTACCTTCAGCCTATTGTAGAATTCCTCAAGTACATCCAACCAAGAACACCTGGTTTTGCCAGTACTGCAGAATTTTGTTTCCTGAGGAAGTCATAGAATTATATGTTGCAACCATTGTACCAGAGAAACAAATGGACAGTCGACTAATGGTCAAGTCTACAATGGTTCTCTTGAAAGGATTTACCTGTTTTGAAAAAAAAAAAAAAGCCATAGAAGATTAAAAACTTGGAGGTTGACAACGTTAATCTTTCAGAGTGTATTTGCTAGAATTGTTCCTAAAGGACTCAGGCTGTTCAAGTTCCCTAATGAGCTAAGTGAGAGTGATTTTATGTTTAAAGACTTTATTACTAATTTTAACTGTTTTGGTTTAGAACTTATTGGTCTGATTACTAAACATAACCCCTTAAGTATTGAGAATTTACTCAAAGAAGCTGAGGTTTTAAAAATGCTATTGAAAGTGACTTGCTATTTTCAGAATATAATTTTCTAACAACATTTTTTTTACATATTGACAACAATAAAAGAATGCAGCTAGGAAAAACCAGACTATTGTAAGGGACCAGCAAGAATACAAGAACAACACTGACTACTTTTGTATTCTATAACCCCGCCTGACAAAACTAATTATCATCATCAAGCACATGAAAATGAACGCACTTGTCATTTGTACCACTCTGACCCCCCACCATCTTGCATCAGAGGAAGATTTAACCCCACTGAAGGGTTCAGAAAGGATTGCACCCCCACTATCCCCAGCAGTACCCCCACCCCTAGGAACATCATCAGGACAGGGATTGTCAAGCCCCAGCAGAACCCAGATTCAGGAATGGACAGGTAGGGGGAAGGGGAGAGAGGCAAAAACACAAGGTGGAGGGCTCCCAACAGATAATTAAGCACAAAGATGGCATTACCTCATCCCTGAATGGGTACAATATTTACAACTATGGCCACATTGGTATTTCCCATGACCAATTCTGAATATTTTCAAGCGGTTTTAAATTTATTTTGGCCCCAAACTGCAACATACTGTAGTTGATTCTTTGAATGAATTAGACTTACACCCGGAAATTAAATTTAGCCACATAGTTCCATAATACCAATGAGAACTACCACACCAAACACTGAAGCATTTGAGAAAATAAAGCTGTCAGTACAAGTACAACAAGATTAAGAACATCACACCTGGAGAACAGGACATACTTAATATTCTAAGACAGGACAAATCAATCAGGGTCTTGCGACCAGATAAAGGAGGTGGTACAGTAATTGTAAATGCTTGGCAATACACTGAAGCAATTAGTGAACTGCTCTTTGACACTACTAATGTTAACAGTATCAAAACATGACATCAACAGTGCCTTTTATAAAATTGATTTATTTCTGGAAGAACTGTTATTAGAAGGCAGAATTAACTAGAATATATTCACAAAACCAAGTAATAAAAAGCACACCATACCAAATTTCTTTGGTATACCTAAGATTGACAAAGGAGTAGAAAACTTAAAATACAGACCCATAGTGGCAGCACACAGCTCAAAAACTCACCCTTTAGCAGCCTACATTGATTAAAAAAAAATTGAAGCCATGGTTTGAGGAAAGATTTAACTTGCTGAAGGATTCATGGACTTTTAGTAGACTTGCCCCCAAACTTTGGTCTAAGAATGTAGGATTTTTTACCATAGATGTTACATATCTTTTTACTTGCATACCCAGCACTGAGGGTATTGAACTATTTCATAACAGTAATGTTCTTTCCTGACAAACGTTGAGGTAGAATTATTTGACAACAACTTTATTCACTTTGAGGGTGACTTTTTCAAAGAAATCAAGAGTTGCCATGGGAGTAGTCTGCTCTTCTACATATGCAAATTCGGTATTACTCTAATGGGAGAAGGTACTTTTGTTTAAATCAGAGTTTTTTTTTAAATTCTGTAAAACATATTTACTATACCTGGATGATTTTTTTTTTTAATGGGAGGGTCCCTTGGCATTCATTCCAGAATTTATTAAACAACTCAACATCTCTGCTTCCTTTTTAAAATTCACTTGGAATTTTAACAATCAAAGTATTAACTACCTTGACACTTTAGTTTCATCTGGAGCAGATGAGTTTACATCTAAGATTTATAGCAAGGCAACTTTCAGTAACTCATATTTGCACTATAACAGCTACCACACTTTGAGTCACAAAAAGAGTGTGGTAAAAGGATAATACATTCAAGTAGTTAGAATGACTTCTAGTAAAGAGGCCTTGGAAGAAGAGTTCACTGATCAAAAGAACACGTTCACTCAGAGGGGCCATCCAGTAGATTTTGTAAACGTACTTAATACAGGAATATTACATGAACGGGGGAACAAACACAAACCCCTACTAGGACAAGATTTACATTTAGAAAAGAAAAATGTAGTTGAGAAGCACCCCACTGGATGCGAGAAAAAGAAGTTATGTACTTACCCTAACATTCCATGTGAGTTGTTAATCTCGCCTTCATTCTTTACTGATGGGTTCGGAGCCGATCCCTTGGCTCAGAGTTGGCTAATTGCAAAGCTTGAGGTCTTCAAATAGCTCGAGGCCAAGTCCCTATCCCATGATGCACCTAGAGTTACCTCAGATCTTGTTTGCTGCGTATAATACCATATGTCATTCTTTCACTTCCAAGAAAGGGTATAGAATGATTGAGCAACCAGGATGGATCCAGCATCTTGGTCATCTAACAGCCCAGGAGGGGGTTAAAGGGAGGGACTTAAGAATGAAGGCGAGATGAACAACTCACATGGAATGTTATTGTAAGTACATAACTTCTTTATGTGAAGTTTTATCTCGCCATTCATTCTTTACTGATGGGTAACGTCCCAAGCACCATCAATCTCAGGTGACTCACGGGATTATATTTCTCAGGACCATGGATCCAAAGGAGGCCTTGTCAACTTTGTAATGAGTGATAAAGGTATGAGGTTTGACCAAATGGCTGCTGTGCAAATGTTATCAATAGGAAGCCTGGCAGATGATGTAGAAACTGAATGGTTGAGTGAGCTTTAATTTTATGCTGCAAAGGCATATTGGCAGCTGAATAAGCAAAGGTGATACAATCAGATAACCATTTAGACAGAGTTGTTTTAGCCACTGGTCTACCCTTCCTGGAGTCTGAAAATGAAACAAAAAGCCGGTCTGATTTTCTGAAATCTTTTGTTCTATCCAAAAAAAATCTGAGCCGTCTGTGAACATCAAGTTTTGCAGCATGTATACTAAATTGTTTGAATGGTTGGGGAAGAAGACTGACAAATCAATAATTTGGCTGAGATTGGTTTCACTGCAAACTTCGGGCAAGAATGAGGGGTTTGTTCTAATCGAGAGACTGTCAGCATAGAATATCAAATAAGGAGGCTTTATGTATAAAGCCTGAAGCTCTGACACTCTGCGGGCAGAAGTAATAGCTACTAAAAAGATGGTTTTCCGTATGAGGTCACGAGAGGAAGCTGGTTCAAATGGCGGAAGAATTATGCGGGACAGCATAACATTTAGATTTCATGGAGAAGAGGGAGATTTCACAGGTGTGTCTCTTGATTGGTCCATTTGCCTTGGGCGGTCTTTCCCTGAAAATGCCCCCCACCCTATCAAGGAAGCATCCGTGGTAACTGTGGCCGCAGGAGGGGGTAGCACAAATTGGAGTCCTATCATGACATGCAGTGAGGTCAACCACCACTGAAGATCCTTTTTGCAGGAATTTGTGATCATTATCATGTGAGACATGGGAAGCTCTTGGTGAGACCATTGAGTGAACAACAGCCATTGTAGTATCTGCATGTGTATATGAGCTAGTGGTATGGCTGGAATTGCTGCTGCTATCATGCATAACAATTTTAGAATTGATGCTGGGGCTCTGTCTTTGGATATCGGAATGCTGACATGCTGACGAAGAAGAAAGACTCTATTGGAAGCCTTAGTGTGGTGGTGGTGGTGTCCAGTTCTGCCCCGATAAAAACGATATGCGGCGATGGTGACAAAGCAGATTTTTCTGAGTTGATTGTAATGCCAAGTTGATTGCAGAGTGGACTCCCTGGCCTGAATGAGTTGATTTCTGGTGGTGGTGTTAAGGAGCCAGTCGTCTAGGTAAGGAAACACCTGGAATCCTAAACGCCTCAGGTGAGCTGTGACCACTGCCATGCATTTGAACACTCTGGGGGCTGTAGTGAAACCAAAGGACAGGGCTTGAAACTGGCAATGATTCCCAGCCAGAAGCACAGATGATCCCTGGATGGCCTGGCCATTTTTATGTGGTAGTACGCATCCTTGAGATCTATCGAGTACATACAATTGTCTTTCCTTAAGAAGGGAAGTATAGACTGAAGCGTGACCATCCAGAACTTTTCTTTCTTTACAGATTTGTTCAGTCTGCTGAGGTCCAATATGGGTCTCCAGTCCCGTCTTTTTTGGAACTAAAAAGAATATTGAGTAAGTTTCAGATCCTGTCTGGTCTGCTGGGACTGGTTGGATTACTCTTTTTCTTAGCAACGTTTGGACCTCTATTGTTGCTTCTTCTCTGTAACTGGGTTTAATGTCCAGGATTTTTCTTATGGGTGGAGGGGGTGTGGCGAATGGGATGAACTATTCTCTGGAAATTATGCTTTGTACACAGCTGTCTTTTGTTATTTTGAGCCAGACATCTGAGTACAAAGATAAGCGACCCCGACTGCCTCCAGAGCAGGACAGTCGGGCCTTCTTTCAGGAGTGCTGGTAGGGCTTCCCAGAGAAGTGATCTCTGTTGCCTTGGTGTTGTGGACCCCCTGTGCTGCGAGGGTGGCATCTGCCATTATTGCCCCCCCTCTTCTGCCTCTGGAGGGGGGTTTCCCATGTATGTCCTGATGGGCTCCTTGGGCTGTTCGGAACCACAGTTTTCCTCCCCTTTGACCTTTAGGGTAGGGTCTGGTAGGGGTGTTAAAACGGACCCCGACGGCAGAGTCTTTCCATCCTACTCACAGCTGGTTAAGGTTTCCTTCACTTTAGGCCTGAAAAGGGATGAGCCATCAAAGGGGGGGTATTCACAAAGGATGACTTGAAGGGCTCAGCAAAGGAACACAGGTGCATCCAGGAGTGTCTCCTAAGAGCAACTCCCGTACCTGCTGCCCTACTTGTTCCATCAGTTGCATATGATATGAGGAGCATGGATGAGTTTACTATCGAACTGAGGGTAGCAAGCTGGGTGGCAACTTTATCAGTAGCTCCTGCAGCTACTATACCCTGAAGAGTTTCTCCTAGCTCTTTAAGGAGATATCTTTGTAACCTGGTAAAATAGGTTAAATAGTTGAGCGAACGAAGAGCAAAAGTCGATGAACTAAACATGCACTTCCCATATCTATCCATGATCCTGGAGTCTCTGTTAGGAGGCTGGATAGACAAGGTAGTTTCAGACATTTCCTTTTTGGTGGCTGCCACCACCACCATGGCATCAACTGGCACACCTTTTGTTAAGAAAGCTTTGTCAAGGGGGGGGGGGTCAGAAATTAATTTATTAGGCCTCCTAGGGACAGGCTCCATAGTATCCAGAGACTCCCATGCCCTTTGTGAGACCAGCTACATCAACTCATCAAAGGGCAGACACACCCAAGAGGTGGAGGGCTGAGACCCGAAAGCCTGCAGGAGACTGGCTCATCCTCAATAGGACTTTTGGACTGCCAGTCACCCCTCTGCCTAAGGATTTCGAGTATCTCAGCAAATGAGATATCTTCAGAGGGGGACCGTGGGGATGCTTTTGACTCATCCAAGTCAGTATCAGATGTTAGACTCCTGGGGGAGTCTAGATGTTTCTTCTTACACAATCTCTTCCTGGGGACCTCATCAGTGGGAGCTTCTGGTGAGGTCTTGGAAGAGCAGGGGCCACCCAATGGGGCTTCCTGAGGCTATGGGTCTCTACGCTTGGTCAGGATGTGTGAGGCAGAAGCAGACATAGGCGCTTTAGGGAAGGAGAAAGCCAGACATGAGGTCGAGGATGTCCTAGGAGACAGGACTCTCCTCATGGCATCAATGGCACCTCTGCTGCAATGCGTGGGAACCGACGGATCCGAGGAAACTGTTGATACCCCCAGCATCAGGATAGTGGGCTCTGAACCAGAGGTAGGAGCTGAGCTCATCCGAGCCGAAGCTCTGAGAGGCAGAGTCGGAACTGACAAGTCGGTCTGACTATCCTCCTTGGACCTGACCAGAGAGTGTTGGCTCCTAGAGTCCTCTATCTGCACTGAGGATGTAAGAGTGCACAGAGCTGAAGACACTGGAGCAGGTGTTGGCTCTGAGGGTTCCACAAACAGGTCTGACTCCTCCGGCTCCAAAGGATCAGCATGGCTCAGAGGAGGAACAGTTTGAGCAGGTGTAAGGGTCTTCAGCTCGGAAGCCATTTGAGTTGAAGCCGATAACATTTTTGCCAAGGCCAGTGCCGATAACTGCTTCTGCACCACACCATCCACATCCAGATTAGAAGGGCTGATAGAGGACTGAGATGAGTGCACCGAAGATGGTATCGACTGCAATAATGGACTTTGGAGCTTTGGCTACCAGACCCAAGACTGGGGAATGGCTCCGAAACAAAAAGCCTGTCTGTTCCGATGGCAGTGGAGCTGAAGTTGAAGATTATTTTTTGATTTCTTTGAGTCTGAAGTCTTAGAAGACTTTGAGGACTTGCTGGATCCATCTTGGTCACTCAAAGCTTCTTGGAAGGACTGTTTCAACAATCTCTTTCTATTAATCTTCTGTTCCTTTCCTGTAGGACCTTGAAGAAGAAGGAATGGCATATAGAACAGCTGTCCTGTAAATGCAGGGCTCCTAGACAGTACATACAATTCACGTGGCTGTCTGTTACAGACATCTTTTGGCCACTTATTAAAAACCCAGATGCTTCTCTTGGTCAGCCATTGTAATGTCACAGAGAAAATTACTGTCACCACAAAAAAAAAAAAAAACTAAACCGTAATTATAAATAACAGCCTTAAATAAAAACCAGGCTGAGTCTCACACACACACACACACACACACACACAGAGTAATGCTACTATAAATATAAAATGACAGGAAAAGGTAAATTACTGTCACCACAAACTGTCTAAAACACACAATATGAGCAGACTATGCAAGGACAAAGAAGATAGCTGCTATAAGACGCAACACACTTCTAAATATTCTAAGGAATAACTATATTTGACCAAATTACTGTTAACTTCAAGAAACTTCAACAGTAATTATTAAATTCATGCCTTTTCGAAAAAAAAAAATTAAGGCTAAACACACCACACAGCAAATAACTACAATTTAGTATGAAATGTGACAAAAGGTCATTGATTAAACACACTCTAATGAATAGAAAAAGCTTTTTAAACTAGGCCTAAAACAAGAGGCCAACTACAATTTTAAAGCATACTAAGGGAAGGAAATAAAAGTAGGTAAACACACCAAAAAAGCTGTAAGAGCTTTATAAAACTATTTAAATTAACTGCCGCAGTAGTATAGCGGTAGCGTTGTTACCTCACAACAAGAGGTTCTCTTGTTCGGTTTTCGGCTGGGCTTGGGAGTGCCTTCTGTGTGGAGTCTGCATGTCCACCCCGTGGTTGGGTAGTGTTCTAAAGACATGCGTGTGTAAATGGGCGTGCCTTCATTGAAGGTTGGGCGTCGAGCTGGCACCTCAGCGTTTCATAAAAATCTACTGCCAAACATTAGCGGACCAGAGTTCCACTGTGGTGACCCCTTACCGGGAAAAGCCGAAAGACAAACAACAACACTATCTAATTATAAATAAATAAGTAGAAAACAGTTTACTGGCCCGAGCTAATGCAGAACCTCTGTTCAGTTGCAGTGGCAAACTAGATCTAAGATTACTCTAGGTGCAGCATGGGATAGGTACTTGGCCTCAAGCTATTTGAAGACCTTGAGCTTTGCAATTGACCGACTTGGAGATGAGGGATCGGCTCCGAACCTATCAATAAAGAATGAATGGCGAGTTAGTACAACTTCAAATCAATGATTATAAAAGGGTGCTGATCATAGAATATAATGAATTAGCCTCCTATGTTAAAAACATTACCAGTAGGAACTGGTGTATTATTAGCTCTAACATCACCCTGATGGACATTCTGGGTTCTGAACCAATATTTGTGCTCAAGACAGCACACAATTGAGTGCTACAGTACCCATACCATTGTACCTGGACATAGGAAAGGTCCCACTCCATGTGGGTTTTGTAAATCTTGCTCATACATTGCTATGCAGAAAAACAATTACTCTTGACAACAGGCTTAACATCAAAATCAGGTTTGCCAATGGTAATTGTGCCACAACGGGTTTAGTCTATCTGGCAGTCTGCTCAGGATGTCACAGCTGTTATATAGGCAAAACTAAGCAAGTATTTCACAAAAGAATACAAGAACAACTGTACGACATTGGCAAGAAGAATGCAAAAGATGCTTTATACAGACACATGGTGGTATGCACAAATTTGGAATGCAGGAAAAAATACCCAGGGACCTCAGAGGTGGAGATTGGGGTAATCTTATAGAACTTAGAGAATTAAAATGGCAATTACGATTAAATGCAACTGATCCACCTGGTTTGAATGACATGACATCAGTTCATTCAGTGCTAAAAATTAAAATGTCAGATTATTAAAAACTACTGCATTTCATAGACCTTTATCAACAAATTACTTGAGAAAATTTAAATGTTTTAAATGATATAATGTCCCAATTTTGCATTACTATTTATTATGGTGCATATATGTTCACATTATTTTAGGGACATGGCATATCATTTTTTTAACACTCTGTTGAAAGAGGTATATATTTTTTAAGTTTATTTTCTTTATTAATACTAACTTTTATACAAGGCAACAACAGTGGACTATCATTTAATGTAAAGACATGTTTGTCAACAGACCTTGTTTTTGTTCACTTGTTTGTGTTTATTACACTACCTTTAAGGATGTCTGTATATACGGAGGTGTTATATGCAGCCCTTTTAGATTCAGATGAAGTTCTGGGTAGGAACAAAAGTGCTAAATCCTGAATGAAGCATCTGGCTTTCACTGCTCATTTTGTTTTGTTTTTTTTTTTTTTTTTTTTTTTTTTCATACTTGGAGGATTTACCTGCAGTCATTTTGGCCTCCCTCAGAGGTTGATGGCATTTTGCTTCAAGTAACAAGAATTAGAGGGACTAACAACAAACGTTAATATTTTGTAGAATATGGGGAATTTTACAGAACAAGAAAAGGAGCAATTGCAGTATGCTGAATAGAAAATAAGGGATTACCTTGATAATTTGCATGAATGATTACTGTTAAGCAACTGTGTTTGAGGATAACTCCAGAGCACAGAAACTTAGTACAACAGCTCATGCAATAGAAACTAGAAAGGGTTATTGCCAGGCTTAGGGAGTCTATAACAAGGAAGATAGAGATCTTGTAGAGGTACTGGAAATATTTTGAAGCTTTTATGAAAGTCTATATAAAGCAGATAAATATGGAAATCAAAAAGTACAAATGGAAATAATTGTGGAAGAACTAAATATGCCAAGGTTAGAGGTAGATGAGACTCTATTACTAACAGGATAGGAGGAGTTGCGATAAAAATGCTGATGGTATAACCAATCCACGGAAAAGTTCCCAGGAATAGATGGTATTTCTGTGGAATTTTGGAAGCTAGGACGGGAAAAATTGATGAAGATCTGGAAGTTTATTTTTAACAGCATTTTAAGAGGAGGAGTAGTACATCCTGGAAGAAAACAGTGGTAGCTTGTAATACCTAAAGAGGGTAATGATCCATCAGATCTGGCTTCATACAGGCCCATTTCAATACTAGACCATGATTATAAAGTGTTCATGTCTATAATGGCTAAAATAATGACAAAAGAAATGCCAAAATTGATACAGATCAATGTGGTTTTGTGGAGGGGAGGTAAATATTTGACAATGTTAACAGAACATTGCTGATCCAGAAGGAAGCAGAATGTAAGAAAAAAACATTGCTATTGGTGGGTCTTGATACAGAAAAATCATTTGACAGAGTAAGGTAGGACTTGGGCAATGGAAACATTTGCATTTCCTGGAAAAATTATAAGGTTGATTCATCATCTTCTTTCGGCTATTCCGGTTAGGGGTCGCCACAGTGGATAATCTGTTTCCATTTCTTCCTGTCCTCTGCATCTTGCTCTGTCACACCAACCATCTGCATGTCCTCTCTCACCACATCCATAAACCTTATCTTAGGCCTTCCTCTTTTCCTGTTACTTGGTAGCTTCATCCTTAACATCGTTTTTCCCAATATACTCAGCATCCCTCCGCAGCACATGTCCAAACCAATGCAATCTCACCTCTCTGGCTTTGTCTCCAAACCTTCCAACTGGGCTGACCCTCTAATATACTTATTCCTAATCCTGTCCACCCGCTTCACACCCAGTGCAAATCTTAACATCTTTAACTCTGCCACATCCAGCTCAAACTCATGCCTTTTTGTCAGTGCCTCAGTGCCACTGTTTCAAACCCATATAACATAGCTGGTCTCACTACCCTCTTCTAGACCCTCCCTTTCACTCTTACTGGTACTCTTCTGTCACAAATCACTCTTGACACTCTTCTCCACCCACTCCATCCTGCCTGTACTCTCTTCTTCACCTCTCTTCCACACTCACCGTTACTCTGAACAATTGATCCCAAGTATTTAAACTCATCCACCTTCGCCACCTCTACTCCTTGCATCCTCACCATTCCTCTATCCTCTGTCTCATTCACACACATATATTCTTAGTCCTGCTGACCTTCATTCCTCTTCTCAATAGAGCATATTTCCATCTCTCCAGAGTCTCCTCCACCTGTTCCCTACTCTTACTACAGATCACAGTGTCATCTGCAAACGTCATAGTCCATGGGGACTCCTGTCTGATCTCGTCTGTCATCCTGTCCATCACCATTGCAAATAAAGGGCTCTGAGCTGATCCTTGATGTAACCCCACCTCCACCTTAAATGCATCCGTCACTCCCACTGCAGACCTCACCGCTGTCGCACTACCCTCGTACATATCCTGTACCACTTGCATACTTCTCTGACACTCCGACTTCCTCATACAATACCACAACTCCTATCTAGGCACCCTGTCATATGCTTTCTCTAAATTTACAAAAACACAATGCAACTCCTTCTGACCTTCTCTGTACTTCTCTGTCAACACTCTCAGAGCAAACATTGCATTTGTAGTGCTCTTTCCCGGCATTTGCATTTCCTGGAAAAATTATAAGGTTGATTAGGAGGATATATATGGGATTGGAGGTGAAAATTAAAATGGGTGGGATTCTCTCTGATAATTTATATTTGAGCAGAGAAACCAGGCAGGAATGTTCTCTTTCTCCTTTATTTGTAGTATATTTAGAACCACTGGCAAAGAAAATAATGGACTCTGAAATTCAAGGATATAATTGGTATAGTAGTAAAGAAAAGCTGGCTGTATTTGCAGATTATATTATTTTATACCTGGCAAAACCAGAAAGAGATGATACAGTGTTGTGGAACATTTTGAGACTGTTTCAAATATTTCAGGATACAAAATTAATGAAGCTAAAGGGCTGTCGCCAAGCTTAGGGAACCTATAGCAAGGAAGATAACGAGATCCTGCAGAAGTATTAAATATTTTGGACATTTTATAAAAGTTTGTATAGAGCAGAGAAATATGGAAATTAAGAAAATGTACAAATGGAAATGTTTGTAGAAGAATTAAATATGCTAAGGTTAAAGGTAGATATGGCTCAGTTACTAACAGGATAGGAGAAGATGAGATAAAAACAAAATTAATGAAGCTAAAACAAAGGAAATAGTGGTAAATTATATACCCACACACAGATTGGTTCAGCAATATCTGTATTTATGGGGGCATGATAAAATAAAGTATTTAGGAGTATGGATTAAACATGATTCTGGTGTGGTAGTTAAGGATATGTGGGAAGAGACTAAAATGATAATACAAAAACTGAGAAATTGGAAGCTTTGTTTTATGGATAAGATACAAGCAGTAAAAATGTTTTTAGTCCCTTTAGTTTTATAAACTGGTCAGGCATATCTTTATTGGCCAGGGGAGAAGTTGTGGATAGCAGTTAATAAAGAGCTGAAGGATTTTATCTGGGAAGGGAAGATGGCAAGAGTCACGTGGAATAAGCTGATTCTTCCACTAGAAAAAGGCAGTCTGGGATTATCTGATTTAAAGGGGTATTTCAGAGCTACACAGTTAAGGCTCCTATACATAGCACAAGCAGAGACATATAATTCAAAGTGGAAATGGATGATGATGAAATGGGGGGGGGCTCAAGAAACAAGGAGAGACTAGGATTTTGGATGCAAATCCTTAAGGAGAATAACAATAACCATAAAGAATATATTCATAAAGTAACAAAGTGTTCTAAGAACTAAGCTAACATGGGAATGGAGAAAGGAGGTTCTGTCAATAGGAATGACCACAATTAGGAATACAGACAATAGGCAAAAAAGGGCTATAATCTATTGGAGAAAATTGGCAAAAGAACCAAGATATTGGTGGCAAATACTTAGAGGGGAAAGGTAATGGAATGGGAGAATGCCAAGACTTTATTTGGATTGCAGGCTGAAGATTACTTTCCCCTATCAAGGATTGATATCAGAGTATAGCCAAAGAAAAATAAATCTGGGTATCCTAAGCAAAAGACCAGGACTGGTAGAGTTTTTAGTAGAATCTAAAACAGAAGCTGCTGTTACAAAAGGAATAATTAGTAGAGTATATAAAAAAAATATTGCATAACTATAAGAATTTATCAGAGAACATTGGACAGGATTGGGAAGAGAGACTGGATAAGCAGTTCACAAAGAAACAATGGGGGTATATATGCAACAAAGTCTAGAATATTTAGTATCTTTGCTTGGAAGTGTTTGCATAGGTTTTTTTATACCTCAAGTAGACTCCAAAGAATTTTTCCTGAGGTAAATAGCAGATGTTGGAGTTGTGATGGGGAAGAAAAAGGTCATTGGGAACATACTTTCTGGGTATGTAATGAGTTGGCAGACTTTAAAAATTCCCTGAAGACTACTCTATCTAAAATACTGGGTGAACAAATTGATATAACTAAGGAAATTATTGTTTTGAGCTCTGACACAGAATTGGAATTGCCTAGACATAGTAAGGCTTGCTGAGTCTAATTATGGTGGCTGCCAGAAAAGCAATTACTAGGAAGTAGAAATCTCTAAACCTACTGTACTAGAAGTAGTGAATATAGTAACACAGATAAAACAACTGGAAATGGGATATTTTGAAAATGGCAGGAGAAAATTGCATAGAAAAATTGCAGACAAGAAATGAGGTTTAAAAGAAGGCAGTGTTTTGAAGAGCGATGCAATGTTTGGCCAACAGTGACTGGACACATCATAATGTTTGCAACTAAAATTATCAGTATTTGTTTTTCATTTATATAAATGTTTGATTGCCTGAGTCATAAGTGAGAATTTAATAAAGATGTTTCTTGTTTAATTAAAAACAAAAGTTGCTAAGGATCAAGAGTTTGACACATCCTTGGTGACTGTTATGCCCTGTTTGAGCAAGAGAGCACCATTCTTGTCATTCTCAGATGAAGGCGCAGACAATGATGTACCACAAAGCCCGACCTGTTGTGCCTGATGTCTGGGATAAAGGCCCATCTTTGAATTAATCTTTTTCTATGGAGTTTCTCTTATGAAAAGAAAACAAAAAGGCATAATCCAGTGTTGTCTATTTTTGTCTGATTCAGCTATAGGTTATCTGATCTGACCTTGACACTGTGAAGCTCTTCAGTTCCAGGGCTGTTACTCTTCCCCTACCCATAAAGTTCCTGAACTCCACCTCAGTATTTCAAATCTTGTTTGCTGCCTGAAGAATGCACTTGTGTTGATGAGGGCTTGCAGTGGCTGTATCCTTTTCTAGTGGATATCGCTGATCTTACTTCACTCTTCACTGTCCAGTGTTAATTGTTAGCTAAGTTTAGAGTTAATTTAGAGAAGAATTAGGTTAGTTCTTTACAATGTAGTATATATTCTTCCATAGTGCAATAGTTGGTAACTTATAGGATTGCTCATATCTATTTATCAGTCTAGATGTAATCTAGATGGGTCTTTGTCAGAAGATTGAAAGTTCAAAAGACTGAAAATCAAAATATTGAAAATATTTGTAATGCAGGAGGCAAGCCCCTCTGCACCTCATGTGGGGGGCTGTGCTTTCACACCCTTTGCTAATTATATAAACAAACTCCAAGATCTCTTAACACTGGAGAAAGGGCAAATTCCATTCTCGATATTATGAGTTTTAGATATTTTGATTTTCAGTCTTTTGAGCTTTCATACTTTTGAAGGGGATCCTATATTATTTACATATATATATATATATATATATATATATATATATGGATCTGCTTTCAAATGACCACTTGATTGAATATCACAATCTCGAGACCACAGCAGTGAAACATGAAATCCAAACAGAACCTCCATGCACCATTGCAAAACTACAGCTATTGTTCCATGCACCAGTGCAAAACTACAACTATTTTTCCATTCCTACACTTTTGCAGGGGGTTGAGCCCCCTACACCCCCACAAATTAAATATACCAACTCCAAGACCACACTACATTTAACAAAATGGTAAACTACAAATACACTGTGCATCAACCACCACGTATCCCCTTACAACATCTTTCCATGTAAATAGTATGTTCTAAATTCAAAACATACCTGTAAATTATTTCCTCTTCTTTTTCTGTCTTACTTCTTAAAGTCCAAACATGTCTCCAGTGAAACCAGCAGCTCCAACACTACTTATGATTCTTTACATCCTCAATACAAAGCTTTAGAGAGACAGCATACTATTTAACCACATTCCGTACATCTTCACAACACTTCTAAATCCTGACTTACCATTTCCTCTGCTATATTCAATATTCTAAGCATCAATCATCTGAACTTTCAGGTAAGTGAACTTTCATTTTTGCGGTCGAGACATTTGATCATGTAGTGGGCATTCAACATTTGAAAGGGGATCCATATATATATATATATATATATATATATATATATATATATAAAATATAGTGAATGGGTGCATTGTACAAGTAATTATAGTTGCTTAGTGTGTGTGCATGTGTGACTTAGATATAGCAGTTATCATGGCTGATGGCCAAGGATTCAAGAAGTGCTCTGAATGTGGGCACAAGCTTCTCCCCTAGACTCACAGTCCCTTTGTTAATAGGTTGGTACTAGGCTATCAGCCCCAGGGCCTATACAAGCCTAACCATAACAATTTCCTGGCCATTTCTTCCAACAATATTTACTTCCCTGGACCCTGTCTAGCTAATGTGACTAATGTGATTCCCCGGGGTGAATTTCCTCTCTCTCATCCAATCGTCAAGGTTCCTTTTGAAGAGGGACAAAGAGGCGCTCTCCTTGGCATGTATGGGCAGTCTATTCCAGAGTCTGGGGAGTCTCTGGGTCAGGAACCTATCCCTCCAGCATGTTTTGTTCATTGTGATGACAAGGTTTAGATCCCTGGAGCGTGTGGCTTTCGCCTCTGAGTAGACTATATGCGAGAGAGTATAGCTGGAGTTTTTTTAGATGGTCAGTATAGGGCATCTGCTTTAGGCCTGTGATTCTTTTAATGAGGTATTTCTGCAACCTTTCCAGTTGTTGCAGATGTCTTGAGAGGTACATACCAAACTGGGATTGTATTCTATAATGGGTCTAATGAAGGATTAGTACAGTGGGACAATGACCTCCTTTTTTCTGGATGAAAAGCCCTTAGTGATGAGGTGTGCCACATAGAAGGTATTCTTGACTGTTGTGGCAATGTGGTTATTGAAGGTGAGACCACTGTCTACCTGTGTCCCTAAGTCTCTTATCACACTTTCAGTGTTTAGTGCACTGCCACCTATGTGGTAATTCATGGGTACTTGTTTTTTCCCAGAGGGGATAACTATACAATGTTAAGTTGTCAATCTCGCCTTCATTCTTGCTTGATGGGTTCGGAGCCGATCCTCGGCTCCGACTCGGCACTTGCTTTAGCTCGAGAACTCCTTTTACCAGCTCGAGGCAGCCCCATATCCCATGATGCAAGGCAGGAAGTACCCAGATCTCGTTTGCCGCTTCGCTTGGGAGGTCTTCTCTTTACCAGCTCCTGGTAAGTAATTCACATTTGTGACTTTTAAGCCCCTTTTAGTTAAAAACTTTTTGTTTTTGATAGTTTAACTTTAAATTTAACTTTTCTGACAGAAATCCCTGTCTCTTTTAATTTTTTTAGTCAGTTAATTCCCTGTCCCATCCCCCCCCTGTTAGGGTGTGTGTGTTGGTATTTTTTACTAAATACCTTTTTGGTATTATTTTAATTTAATTGGACTGGTGTGTGTGTGTTTTGTTAGACACCATGTCTAAAGAGAGGGTTTCAGGTTTTAAGAAGTGTGACTCGTGCTGTCAGAAGATGTCTCTGACAGACGGTCACACTTCTTGCCTGTACTGTTTAGGCCCTCTTCACCTGCAGGACTCCTGTGCTATTTGTCACTCCTTCAGCCAGAGAGTCCTGCAGGAGAGAAGGAATAAGTTGATTCTCAGGGGTCTTCTTAAGCCGGAGGGCTCTCCGGCTAAGTCGGCCCCACAAAAATCAACTAAATCTGCCAAGACCCAGGCTTCTGTTTCTAAGCCTGTGGCCTCGGCTCCGACTCGTATAGAGTCGAGATCGGCTCCGGCTGGAGCCGATTCTGGATCCACTAAGCTTTCGGCTCCGATGGCTATCGGTGCCGAATCTGCTTTGACCACTGTGGGGTCGGTTCCAACCGGCTCCGACACCCACGTGGCACGGGCATCGGTGTCGGCTCCGACACCCATGTGGCACAGGCATCGGTGTCGGCTCCGATCGGCTCCGACACCGTTACTTTGGTGGCTGTATCGGCTCCGGCTGGAGCCGATACATCGAGACGTTCTGTCGGCTCCGAGAAGTCGGTGCCGACAGGATCTGTAGTATCGGCTCCGATGGCCCATTCCAGGAAGAGGTCGAGGTCTCCTTCCTTGGAGCCGATACTTTCGGCTCCGGCCTCGCCTCTTCTATCGGAGCGGAGCCATCGGAGCCGATCTTCAAGGTCATCCAGGTTGTCAGATCATGACCTCGAGAGAGTGGTCAGTAGATTGCTCAAGTCACAGGTACTGGCCCAAATGCTACACAGTCCGTCTCAGCAGACGACTGTTGGTCCACACCCCGTTACAGTTCCTCCTTCAACTCTACCCCAGAGCTTGGAGTTGGAGTCTTCGGGTTTGGTTACTGCTACGGCTGGAGGACGGATACCCCCTTCTGTTCCTTCAGCCCCTACTCTTATCTCCTCTTCCTTAGAGGGATTCGGTGGTCGGGCTTCCATGGTCTCCTCCGAGGGGGTGAGTGGCATCGGACCCTTGTCCGAGCCCGCTCTTCCCCTTGGAGCCTCGGCCTTGGTGAGCTCGGCTCCGACATCTGCCTCGGAGGCTTCCCTTTCGGTGGCCCCTGGAGTTCCTAGCTCTTCGGAGCGGGGCCTCTCGGATCTGCCTGGGAGGGGAGCATTCGAGGTGATGAAGAGTGTACTGGCCACTAGTATCAGTCAGCAGTCTCTTCCCGTAGCTCCTCCCTCTATTGTACCTGTTGACATCTTTGCCACTACTCTTGCTACAGGACCCAGAGATCCTCCGCCTCAGGTTTCCCCATTGGGAATTTCCCCCTCTTCCGAGGATTCTCCTGATGTTTCGGGAGATCCTCCTAGGAAGAGGACTTGTAAGAGGAAGCATGTAGACTCCCGAGTCTGTCACTGGATACTGACTTTGATGAGTCAGAGGGATCCCCTAGATCCCCTCTGAGGATGTCTCCTTCTCAGACATCCTAGAACTTCTGAAACAGAGGGAAACTGGCCCACCAACAATCCCTCTGAGGATGAGTCAGTATACCTAGAGGCGTTTGGATCTCGGCCCTCCACCTCCTGGGTGTCTCCGCCTTTCGACCCCTTGATGCAGGTTATTGCTCGAAGGCGTGGACAGCTCCTGACTCTGTAGAGCCAGTCCCTAGGAGGCCTTCTAAATTTATAACTGCCCCTAGTGACAAACTATTCCTTACCAAGGGTGTCCCGCTGATGCCATGGTGGTGGCTGCGGCCACCAAAAAGGAACTTGCAGATCCTTCTGTGCCCGTCCATCCTCCTAATAAGGACTCTAGGACCATGGATAGGTACGGCAAGCGGATGTTTTCCTCAGCGACCTTTGCTATGCGTTCGCTGAATTATCTTTGTCACTTCACCAGACTCCAGAGAGATATCCTGAAGGAGCTGGGAGAGGTAGTTCAGGATCCTACAGCTGCAGGGGCCCAAGAAAAGATTGCTTCACAGCTAGGAACCCTTAATTCCATTGCTAACTCCTCCATGCGGCTAATATCTTATGCTGCTGATGGAGCGAGTAGAGCCGCAGGTACAGGTGTGGCTCTTAGACGCCAAGCCTGGATGCGGCTATGTGATTTTGCGGATCCCTTTAAGGCGTCCTTCACAAATTCTCCCTTTGATGGGTCAGCTTTGTTTGGCCCTCAGGTGAAGGAAACCTTGACCAGGTGTGAGCAGGACGGCAAGACTCTTTCTGCTGTTGGAGTCCGTTTTTCCACCCCTTCTAGGCCTTATCCCAAAGGACAGAAGGGTGGGAAGATGTGGTTCCGTAAATCCCAAGGAGTCACGCTGGATTCATGTGGTCAGTTTACCCCTAGAGGCAGAGGGGGTAACAACAACAGACGCCGCTCTAGAGGCAGAGGGGGTCCGAAGAACCAGGGCAACAGGGAGTCTCTTCCTGAGCAGCCCTTTCAGCATCCCTGAGGTGTTGCCCGGCTGTCCCTCCTTGGAGGCAGTCGGGGGAAGACTATCACTGTACCCAGAAGCCTGGCATTCCCTCACTCAAGACAGATGGGTACAGTCGATCATATCCAAGGGTTACATAATTCCTTTCGAGGAAAGTCCCTTTCCCTCAAGTTCCCTTCCAGATGTACCACCCGGTCTAAGGGACATTGCAGAGTTAGAAATCGCAAAACTACTGCAAAAAAGAGCCATTCAGCCAGTTACAACAGACCATTCAGAGCCCGGAATCTACTCAAGGTTCTTTTGGTCCCCAAAAGACGGGAGACTGGAGACCAATATTGGATCTCAGCAGACTCAACAAGTCTGTCAGGAAGACAAGATTCGAATGGTCACTCTTCAGTCAATTCTGCCCTTCTTACAGAAGGACAACTGGATGTGCTCAATAGATCTTCAGGATGCGTACTATCACATCAAAATTCACAGACGCTCCAGGAGATTTCTCCGCTTTCGGCTGGGGTCCAGTCATTTCCAGTTCAGAGCCCTGCCCTTTGGTCTCACCACAGCCCCCAGAGTGTTCACCAAATGCATGGCAGTGGTCATGGCTCACCTGAGACGTCAAGGATTCCAGGTGTTTCCGTATCTCGACGACTGGCTCCTGTCAGCCACCACCAGGCATCAGCTTATACAAGCCAGGGATTACACAATAGACCTTTGTTCTCATTTAGGCATCTCGATCAACTTCGAAAAGTCATCCTTATCGCCCTGCCAGTCTATTACCTTCATAGGCGCAAACTTAGACACTGTTCGGATGTCAGCTACCCTTACAGAACAAAGAGTTTCAGACATTCAGACTCATGTCAGGATCATTCTGGCCAGCAAGAAAGTACAGGCCAGAATGGTTCTAAAGGTATTAGGTCTCATGGCTGCGGCCATTACTCTTCTTCCCTGGCTCGATTCTACATGCGCCTCCTTCAGTGGATGCTGTTCACTCAGTGGTCATACCAGCAACTCCTATCGTCACCAGATTCTGGTGACACAGACATGCAAAGAACATCTTGCTTGGTGGATCACATCGTCTCAGGTTCACCAAGGCAGGTGCTTTGTACCCCGTCCCGATAGCCACTGTCACCACGGATGCCTCCCTGATCGGGTGGGGGGGTCATTATCAGGGCAGGATGGTTCATGGGACGTGGCAACCGTTCGAGTACCATCTGCACATAAATGTCCTGGAGATGAGAGCAGTGCTTTTGACGTTGCAAGCCCTCAACGACTTTCTTCCCGTAGGGACTATTGCAGTCCACACAGACAACATGTCTGTAGTGTGGTATATCAACAAACAGGGCGGAACCAAGTCCTACCCCTTGTGTCGAGAAGCGCTCAGACTATGGCAATGGGCGATCTCCTCTCATCGGTTTCTGGTAGCAACGCATATCCCTGGGAAAACCAACATTCTAGCGGACAGATTGAGCAGAGCTATTCTCATGCCTCACGAGTGGTCTCTCAAACAATCCGTAGCGGAAGAGATTTTTCTGGAATGGGGTCGTCCATGTTGCGATCTTTTTGCTACTCCCCAAAACAGCAAATGTCCAGACTTCTTCAGCCTCTTCCCTCTATCAGGCCATCCCCCCAGAGACGCTCTGACCCAGGATTGGCCCCAGGGACTTCTTTATGCCTTCCCTCCATTTCCTCTGATCCCTCAGGTGATCCAGAAAGCTACCGTTTTGAGAGCCAAATTGATTCTCATTGCCCCTTACTGGCCTCGACAAGTTTGGTTCCCGTTCCTCCATCATCATCTGTTGGTGCAGCCGTGGCATCTGGACCCAGTGCCAGATCTACTGATTCACCAATCCGGTCAGCTGCACCGGTCAATCCCCTCTCTCAACCTCACAGCATGGTTGCTCCACTTCCTTCCCTAGCCAGGCTTCCTTTGATCTCTAACCCTGTTAGAGATATCATAGTAGCTTCACTAAAATCCTCTACCAGGAGGATTTATACGAGCAAATGGAAACGTTTCTCTTATTGGGCAAAGGCCCAAAATATTGATCCTTTTACTGCCCCTGTTCAGGCAGTTCTAGACTTCTTAGCAGAGATTTTTCATGCAGGCTCCTCTTCTTCCACAGTCAGAGTTCAATTGGCTGCTATTTCTAATTTTCATGTTGGGATAGCAGATCATAATATTATGTCCCATAGGCTCTGCAGGGCCTTCTTGAAAGGAATTTTCCTACTAAAGCCTCCAATCAGGAATCCTCCTCCTCAGTGGGATCTAAATTTAGTGCTGACATCCTTGATTCTTCCCCCCTTCGAGCCAGCTGTTTCTTGTTCCCTGAAATATCTTTCTTGGAAAACTTTATTCCTAGTGGCTATTACATCTGCTAGGAGGGTGTCTGAACTTCATGCTCTTTCGGTTCGACCCCCCTATTTGGTTTTTCACAAAGACAGAGTATCTTTGAGAACTAATCCATCATTTTTACCTAAGGTCGCTTCAAAAAACAATCTGAATCAATCCATTGATCTCCCTGTATTTTTTCCTAACTATTCAGATAGAGCTGAACAAAAGCTACATTATCTTGACGTCCACCGTCAGCTTAGATATTATTTGGACAGAACAAAAAAACTTAGGAAATCTGATCAACTTTTTGTTTCCTATGCGGATAATAAAAAAGGCCTTCCGGTTTCTAAAGTGACTTTGTCCAGATGGCTTTCTTCGGTCATCACTGAAATTTATACGATCAGGGGAAAACAGCTGTGCTCAAAACCTAAAGCACATTCAACTAGGAGTTTAGCTACTTCTGCAGCTTTTCAAGCTAGACTGCCTTTGGACACTATTTGTGCAGCGGCCACTTGGGCCACTCCTCACACTTTTGTTTCCCATTACAAATTGGACTTGGCCTCCAGGGACAGAGCCAGTTTTGGCTCTACAGTCCTCAAGAGTTTGTTCCATTGAGCCACCCAGGATAGAGGTGCTAGGGACGCGGTCCCATCAAGCAAGAATGAAGGCGAGATTGACAACTTAACATTAAGAAGTTATGTTCCTACCATAACGTTCCATGTTAGTTGTCTTCTCTCGCCTTCTTTCTTGCGACCCTCCCTCCTTCCCCCTGGCCTGGACAGACCTTGTACAAGAAACTATTATGCTAAAGACCATTCTAACCTGGTCCTTTTCCATCTGTAAGTTTCTTCTTCCTTTGGGAAGCATTTTTATGCTTGGTGTTATTGCCCTTTTGTCAACAAACGAGATCTGGGTACTTCCTGCCTTGCATCATGGGATATGGGGCTGCCTCGAGCTGGTAAAAGGAGTTCTCAAGCTAAAGCAAGTGCCGAGTCGGAGCCGAGGGATCGGCTCCGAACCCATCAAGCAAGAAAGAAGGCGAGAGAAGACAACTAACATGGAACGTTATGGTAGGAACATAACTTCTTATTTCTTGGCATTGAGCTTGAGGCCATGGCTCTGGCAACTAAGCATCTGTTTCTGTAAGGCCCTTTTGTAGAATATTCACATCATTTGGGGATTCAGTAATGGCTCCCAGCTTGCAGTCATCTGTGAACTTTGTTAGCCAGAGTCCGTTAGTGTTGGCCTGTACTTCAGAGAAGTAGATACCAAACAAGAGTGGTCCCAGGACTGAACCCTGAGGTACTCCACTTGTCTGGAGCTAGATTTAGAGTCAGCTACTTTTACAGTGTGGCTTTTGTCAGTAAGCCAGTTGGCAACCCATCAAGTAACACAGGGATTAATGTCCAGCTTAGTAAGTTTATCTATGATTCCAGAGTGGGGGGTGGTGTCGAAGGCCTTGGTGAGGTCCAGATGGGCTGTATGGACTGCCTTACCATCGTCCACAGCTCTGGAGACTGATTCGAAGAAGTCAGTCAGGTTCACAAGACAAGATCGGCCCTTTACAAACCCAAACTGGGTGGGTGGGGTCCAGTGTTTTAAGGTTGCCAATGTCTTTGTTTATAAGTTCCATGATAATTTGTTCCATGGTCTTGCAGATCAGGCTAGTCAGACTGATGGGGCGGTAGTTCCCAGGATCCAAGTTGGATCCCCCACTTGTGGAGTGGGATAACTGTAGCTGTGCACCACTCAGTGGGCACGAAGCCTGAGGTGAGGCTATGATTAAACATGACACTTAGGTGAGGTGCCAGTTCATTTTGTAGTTCATGTAGTACACAGCCCAGGATGTCATCTGGTCCCATGGATGCTGTATTCTTAGCTTTGTAGAGTGTGGTTTTTACCTGTGTGACCGTTATTAATTGTATTAATTTGGCAATCTTTCGGTATTGAGATGGGCCTTTTAGGGAGTGAGAGGGGGTGAAGTTGGCACTGAATCGATCTGCCAGGATATTGGCAATATCCTTGGGAAGAGTATATGTAATGCCATTCTGTTGAACCTCAGAGCAGATTTGAGGATTGCCATTTAGATTCTTGACATAGCTATAGAATGCCTTGTGGTTGTCTTTGGAATCTTTGGCAATTTTATTTTCGTAACTAGCTTAGGAGGATTTTGTGAGGGATTTCAGCTTCTTACTGAGGCTGGTAAGGGAGTTTTTTGCATGCTGGGATTTTCTTCTATTCTGTGATAGGTTCTTCCTTTTATTGTAAAGTTTGTTTATGGCAGGGACCATCAGATTGGCTTCCTTTTATTTGGAGGAAAGTGTCTTGGTTCTATTTGGGATGGCATGATTCATACACGAGTGGATGTGCTCGTACAGTGCCTTAGTGTAGGATTCCGCAGTAGAACTTTCAGTTCTCGTCTGCAATGGGTGTCATGAAGTTTGTTACTTCTGAATTGAGTAGCATGAAGTCGGCTTAGGAGAAGTTTTTTTACAGAGGTGTCCTTACTGGGGGCTGAGAAGGGATGTGGATGTTAAGGGTGATTAGCTTATGGTCAGACCTGATTGAGGGGGTGACCATAGATGTGGAGCATCGATTTCCCATGTTGGCAATGACCAGGTCTAGGATATTTGGAGCCCCTGGTGGGACTATGGATTAGTTGATCCAGGGCATTGGAATTTATGAATTCCAAGAAACATTGGGCAAAGGTGTTGGTACACGAGTAGTTTTCCCAGTTAATGGCAGGGTAGTTGAAATCACCCAGTATTAGGGTGTTTGGTTGTATCTTAATATTTTTCAGTATGTTTAGAAAGGTGTACGGAGAAGCTTGGGGCATGGTGGGGGATCTGTAGCAAGCTACAATTTGGATTGAAGTCTTACCTAGTGTTAGTTACACCTGGAGAATTTCAGATGCATTGTCTTGGGCAACTATCCTGGTGGTGTGAATATTCTTGGTGAATATGGACGCTCCTCCACCTTTAGTGTTTCGGTCCTGGTTTGGTGGCCAAAAAGTGTCGTAAGAATAGTAGCCTGGTATTGCAGGGGTGCTCTCTGGAGCCTTGAACCAGGTCTCAGTTACTGCACAGTGTGTTTCTTTGTGCTATTTTTCAGCTCCTGGGCTGCCTAGACCAGGTAAGAGAAAGTAATTGTTAAAGGTCTTCTCCCTCATCAGACAGGGTCTGCAGTATCTTTCACCTATTCCACAGCCTCATCTTTAGTAAACAGTACAAGAGGCACACACAGAAAGAAAAGGAGAAAGAAGTCAAGAAAGAGAAACAGAGAGAGAGAGAAGGAAAAATCAGTTTCTGAAAGGTCAAGAAAACATTCTCCAGATCTGACATTGTTGTTCAGGTCGGATACCAGAGTTCCTCAACCTTCGCAGCCGATGGTCCCTTGTATTTGTCTGTCACTACCTCTGTCCTGGTTCTCCCCAGACCTGGGGAGCCTCAGACTACACTCACCTATATTCAAGGAATGGAGGTACTCTAGAACACCTTCATTCGCTTCTTCGACTTGGTCATCCAGAAGCCTGACCAAACAAGATGTTGACAGGATGATTAGGAAGTTCTTCAGAAAGTAAATCCAGCTCCGGGTTAACTCTTTACAGTCTTCCTGGAAACTGCTGACCACTGGGCCAGCTACCCCTCCTCTTCCTTATCCAGCCACAGTCCAGCCTTTGGACATAAATATTTTGCACCTGATCTGTCCCAGAGTGCCCTTGTCAGATCTGACAGTCCAAGTTACTTAGACTCCAGCAGGGTCCATTCCTCTTTCATCTGTACAGTCTTCTTGGAAACTGCTGACCATTGGGCCAACTACCCATCCTCTTCCTTATCCAGTCACAGTCCAACCTTTGGACGTAAATATTTTGCACCTGATCTGTCCCAGAGTGCCCTTGTTAGATCTGACAGTCCAAGTTACTTAGACTCCAGCAGGGTCCATTCCTCTTTCATTTCCAATGTGTTTAGATCAGGAAGAGGCTCAGAAATGAAGCTTCAGGGCTGGGTCGATATCGAAATTGGAGCTGTCTCTTCTTTTCAGTGCTTTGGCACTTGATAGCTCAGCCCTGAGATCAGCCTTGGAGTCAAGACCCCTTAGTTCTGAGGTTTCCTTTCTGTCTGAGGGAAGGAGGGGTCCTACAGAGCCTGTGGTGTCCTTGGCCTTCGAGGCTTTTGAGTGGTACTTTCAATGTTGAGGACAAGGTGTATCCATCCAGTTTGATTCCATCCAGACCCCAGCAGAAATCTGCTTCACCTTCCCATCTCCCTGTCCAGGGACTTTTAGTTCCCCAGACATCTCAGGCTACATGCTACATTAGCTCCCAGTCTGATTTTGAACCTTCTGATCCCTTACTGGAACCAGTTCATAAGAAACCAACATGTAAGCAGAAGCACTCAGACTCTTCTCCAGAGTCTTTCATAGAAGATATAGACCTGGATGAAGGTAAAGATTCTCCTAGATTCCCCTTAGAAGGAGAGATCCTTGAATTGATGAAGCAGAGAGAGAGAGAGAGAGATGGTCCACCAATAACCCTTCTCCATATGAGTCTGTGTTCATGTAAGCCTTTGGTTACAGCTACTCCATACCATTTTTCCTTCCTCCTTTCACTTTGTTCCATCCATTGAGAGCTCGCAGCAGCAGATGTTTTCATGCTGCTAGAAAATAGTTATCCAACCAGTCCCCGAAGACCAGTTAGAGTCAGTAATCTACTTGAGGTTCTTTTTAGCACCCAGGAATACAGGGGACCTCAGACCCATCTTGGTCCTGAGTCATTTAAAGCAATATGTGAGACAAAGTTTCCAGTAGTCATACTTAAGTCCATTTTGCCTCTACTGAGAAAGGATGTGCTTCATAGATCTTAATGACACCTACTATTATGTGAAGATAGAGAAATGTTCAAGAAAATTTCTGTGTTTCCAGCTGGGGGCCAATCATTATCAGTTCAGAGTTTTGCTGTTCAGTCTCACCACAACCCCCATGGTGTTCACTAAGATTGTGGCAGTGGTCGCAATGCATCTTCACCTGATAGGGATCAAGATGGTGGCAGTTCATCTTCACCTGATAGGGATCAATGTTTTCCCTTACCTCAATTATTGGCTCCTACTCGCTACCTTCTGCAATTAGTTATTGCACAATTCTGCTCCATATCAATACCTGGGAATCAGTCAGTCTAGTCAAAAGTCAACTTACCCCTACTCAACAAATTGAGTTTATCAGATGCCACCTGGATTCAACTTTACAGATTGCCAGACTTCCTGTCTGCAGAGTGCTCTTCCTATGCCTCACAGCCACTCACGTTCTTCACACCCATCTCCTCCAGTGAGATGAATTCTCAGTCTATTGGGTCTGGTGGCTTCTGAAAAACTTATTGTGCCATTAGCCAGGCTTTATATGAGAGTGCTTCAGTGGGCTGTAGCGGTGCACTGGTCCCACCCAGATCTATCATCCAGTTCATGCAAAAATTCAGCTCAATCTAATCTGTGGATAACATGTATTTTGATGGATACAATACCCTTCAGTGACAGAAGAACATCCATTCCTTATGGATCCACCTGTGGCTGTAGTGACCATGGATGTTTCCCTTCTAGGTTGGGGGTGCATTTAGAAGGGAAAACAGTCAAATGTATTTGGTCATGTACAGAGGCCAATCGTAATGTCACTTTCTTGGAGATGATGATAGTTCACCTAGTGATGTACACATTTCAGGATTTCCTCCCCAGGGGTGTGATAGCTGTACAGAAAATATGTCAGTAGTTTAGTACTTCAACAAAGAGGGAAGAACATGCTCCTATCCCCTATGTCGAGACAACATAAAATTTTGGTAATGTGTGATGTCTTCTCATGCAGCATAAGAGTTTGGTAATGGGTGCTATCTTCTCATCTCTTTCTGATAGCAATGCATATACTGGGGTTGTCCAATGTACTTTTGGAAAATTGAGCAGAACCATCTTAATATCTCATGAATGGTCCCTCAATGCAGCAGTGACAACTCTAAATTTCTGTCGCTGGGGCCAATCTTGCTGCGACCTGTTTGCATCTTAATCTAAAATCTGCAGCAGTCATTTTGCCCTGATTCCTTTGCAGG
Source organism: Protopterus annectens (assembly GCF_019279795.1). Lineage (NCBI taxonomy): Eukaryota > Metazoa > Chordata > Ceratodontiformes > Protopteridae > Protopterus > Protopterus annectens. The sequence goes on from NC_056726.1 coordinate 1,877,510,014, forward strand.
GAGAGTCATCAAGGGATGCTGTAGTTCACAAATGGCTCCCAGGTCTTGCATTCCCCATTGCCCTTGTTAAACAAATCATCCAGAAAGCAAGAATGTGCAAGACCAGGGTGATCCTCATTGCTCCTTTTTGGCCTCAACAGTTGTGGTTTCCTTTCTTGTGGCTTCTACTAATGCATCCCCCTTGGATGATAGATCATTATCCAGACCTAGTAACACACTCGTTTGGACTACCGCCTCTGGGTCAGAAATCCATGAAGGTTACCCACTTGGTTCCTTGAGTTCTAACCATAGCCAGAGATGCCAAGCTTCCTACTTTGGTTGTTCAGATATCAGCCTTTCAGAAATAGTCCACTATGAAGATCTACCACAGCAAATGAAGAAATTCTCCATCTGGACTACATTAAGAGATGTATTTAGCTCCCTTCTCTATGCTTATTCCTTGCACTTTAGAATCATGGGAACATTCTACAGCAGCTTCACTTATTCCACTATCCAAGTGCAAATGTCAAGTATCTCAAGTTTCCACATAGAACAAAATGATAAATAGCTTCCTTGAGAGTTTCTAACTGTCAAAAGATTTTAATACTCTTAACATATACTGGAAGAATCACGCAGATAAAAGTAAGCAAAAAGGTTTATTTTACATGCATGGAGACATGCAACAAAGTACATGGTATGTCAGCAGTCTAAATTCTGTACATTTCACATGGGGTTTTATACCCTCTCCTGCACGTACACAGTGACTGGTTACTAGACAAGAATTTCACTCAAAGCTATAAATTCACATCCTGGAGCCTTAGATGGTCAGAGGTCAGGCACAAGATAAGCTTGTGCCTGGATCAAGGTATCATCTGTGCATTCCTCTTTGGTCAGCAAATCCTTTAAAAGAAAAACAACTTATTTTAGCTTATTTCTTTGCATGCAATGCAGTTTCACATTTTAACCCTTACTATACATGATACAAAGATGTTGAACACAAAGATTCTTACTACATTTCCCCCCTAACAACACTTTGTATCATCAGTAATACATTTTATTCATACAGTTTTTCGCATGACTCGTGTTCTGTATATTCAGAATAATAAGCTTTAGTTGCATTGGCAGACAATACATTTGATATTATCATTCAGATGCAAGGAATGCAGCAACAACCCAACAGTAGGAATATAATGGCACCAAGACATATAGCAATTAAGACATTCATAAGTACTGTTCCCCAATTTCCAAACCAATTTTGGAAAAAGTCAGTTAATGGATTCTGTCCTGGTTTTGTAAGTTCAGAAACTTGCTGCAGGATCTCTAGATGGCTGTTAATGTCGTGTTCGTTGTCCAGTATGAATGAACAACACTCCTCCTGGATAAGAACGCAAGTACCTCCTTTCGCCGCTAGGGTGAAATCGAGCGCCATACGATTCTGCAACACTACAGTCCTCATTGCAGTTAACTCATCCATCACCAATTCCAGCGCAGAAAAAGTTGCATTGCTCAGAGTTTCTAACAGTTTTGACAGTTTTCTGAGCTCCCAAATGGATTTTACTGTCCCATATGCTGGAAGAATACCAGCCCAGGAAATAACATCATCGCCCAAGTCCATGTGTGATAGCCCCTTGCTGCTACTATGGGCCAAATCATGGTGATAGATCCAGGATACATCAACGTTACCTATGGGATTAACAGGTTTATTAACAGCACGTACATTTCGTATTTTACCTTGGGGAAGAGAAAATGTATGTCTTACAGCTGGTGCTAAATAACCCAAAAAGCAACTGCCTGACCAATTCCTTGGTAACCATTTGAATGCTTTTCTACCACAGATAAAATAACAATCATTTACTTTAAGTGTAATATTGACTGGAACAGAGTGATTTCCTTTGTCTTGCAGCCCTTTAAACAACAGATCATACACAGATAACATTTTTTCAAAGAAACTTGTGTCATTAATAAGCCCTGTACTATTAACAAGCACTTTTATAGGCTTGAAACTCGTTGCACAGTGCCCTTCTATTGTACAGTTATGAATTATGGTTACATTACACTGACTCCATCCAACCTTAATCTTGCCCATTCTCTGGAAGCATACAGTTCCATTCTGGCGACCCATGAGGGGTAATGCTATTTTGTCCTTTAAGGCTACCTTTGAAGTTTCAAATAGTAAATTAGTCCTTGTATCATTTGCCCCCAAAGGGACTGTACCTAACATTAGACCACCATGTACAGTAGGGATAGCCGTGCATATCCAACAATTTGAAACATTAAAAGATAAAGCATATGCATACTTAATAGCTTGGTATGTATTAAAAGGCGGATGACAGGCTGTATTCTCGTCTCTCTTTACTTGGCTAGTCTTGTTTGAAAATAAAAACGGCCAAAACAGAAAAGTAACAATCACACTTATTAACAACAAGATTATTTTGGAATGCTTTTGTGGGAAAGGCTGCTTCCTTCCGGTATTTCTCTGCATTGCTACAATAGTCAGATATTTATACAAAACAAGATTACTACTAATCAGTGTTCCTCAGGGGAACCCAAATTTTTGTTCAGTTCAAACTGTTTCACCAGTTTACAATGTGTCAGATGGATCCACGATATTCTTTCCTTTATTCAGACTGCTGTTGGTGTTGCTATCAAAACCTGGTATGGACCTTCCCACTTTGGCGAGGCCCAGTTTTTCCTCTTGACAATTTTAACCCAGATCCAATTTCCGGGTTCCACTTCCAGGATCCTGTTGTTCTTCTGATCTGAAAAGCAATCATTCGTTAAAGAGGTGTTAGTTCTGGTCAGCAACAGTTTCCTCATGTAATCTGCTATCTCTTCACCCCCCTCACATTCCGCAGGCAAAAGATTTTGCCACTGTGGGACGTAATAAGGTCTCCCGTATAATAGTTCAAATGGTGTGACCCCTTTTGAAGTGGGAGTGGAACGCATGGACAAGAGCGCCAGAGGTAAGCAGTTCATCCAAGACTGATGTGTCTCGGCCATGAGTTTACGTAACTTGCCTTTGAGAATGCCATTATGGCGTTCAACCAACCCTGCTGACTGTGGGTGGTAGGCACAGTGATGTTTTAACTCGATCTGAAAAACGGCGGCCAGCTTTTGAATAACTTGGTTTACGAAATGTGTGCCATTATCAGAATAGATGCGTGTAGGTAGCCCAAAATGAGGGATAATGTTATTCGTAAGGGCCTTGGCTACCGACAGTGCATCTGGGTGTGCTACCGGAAAAGCTTCAACCCATTTTGTAAAAGCGTCAATAATGACTAACACAAATCACTTCTGTTGAACAGGAGTTAGTTCAATAAAATCCATACAGATTGTGTGAAATGGATACGGAGGCAGCGGAAAAGCTGCTGGGGTGATCCGCACCCCACCACCATGGTATCGTGCACAAAGCAGGCACGATAAACAAAATCATTTAGCGTACGCTATAAAGCCCTTGGTCCAGAAAATTTGCTGGATTATTTGAACCATAGCAGCAAGGCCCAGATGAGATGGGCCATGCGTCACTAATGAGGCATACCTAAAAAGGTTTGTTGGCAAGACATACTTATCATTTGGACCTACAAAAACTCCCTGCTTTTGAATAGCCCCATATTTAATCCATCGCTGTTTTTCCTGAACTGTACTAAGTTCCTGCATTACCTGTAAAGTTTGTAGATCAAATTTATCTGTAGGGTAAAGTTCCCTCTGTGTGGTCTTGAGTGCAAAGGTAGAGGTTAAGGCTATACTTTTTGCAGTTTTGTCAGCCAGTGCATTTCCAAGTGATACCGGATCCTTGGCATTCGTGTGCGCTGCGCACTTACAGATGGCCAGTCCCTGTGGCAGTTGGACAGCTTGTAAGAGGCTAAGGATTAAATCCTTGTGGGTTATTTCCTTTCCTGAGGCCGTAACCATTCCCCTATTTTTCGATTGCTGTGCAAAGACATGGACCGTGGAAAAAGCATACTGACTATCTGTGTAGATAGTAACTGCCTTATCCTTGGAGATGGTGCATGCTCTGGACAAAGCAATCAATTCGGCCGCTTGTGTGGACAGGTTCCTGGGGAGGGGTTTTGCCTCCAGTACCTTAGTCTCAGTTGTGACTGCATACCCCACTTGTGTGATACCTGCCTCATTCTTACGTGCTGACCCATCTACAAACAGAGTCCAATCTGAATTTGCCAAAGGTTTGTCGTTAAGGTCTGGTCTGGGTAAGACATTAGAGTGTATTAAATCTAAACACACGTGAGGGGCACCATCGTCAGCTGTAGGTAACAGCGTGGCTGGATTAAGAGTGGTGCATCGCTCAATGGTCATGTGTGGTTGTGATAGTAACGTTGTCATGCAGGATAAGTGTCTGCTAGGAGAGAGAAAGGTAACTTTATCCTGTAGTAGTAGTATTACCGCGACAGAGTGCGGAACTCGTAAGGTAAGGTCATGAAACAAAACTAGGGTTGCAGACGCTTGCACAGCCAGTGCGGCTGCGACTACTGCTTGTACGCAGTGTGGCAAAGATTGTGCCACTGTGTCCAGTTTACTGGAATACAAAGCTAATGGTCTCAACTTATCCCCATAAGTTTGCAACAGAACCGATGTCATAAAACCCTGCTTACAATCTACTGTCTGAACAAAGGGTTTTGTATAGTCAGGGAAGCTAAGTGTTGCAGATCCTGCTATCAGTTGTTTTACCCTAGTAAATGCCTGTATTGCCTTATCCGTCCATTGCAGCGTGTCATGTGCTGCCATGGGAAGTGCGAAAATAAGTTCCGAAAGTATACTTACTTCCTCTGCATAGTTGGGAATCCAACTACGGCAGAAATTTGTTATTCCTAAAAATGACATCATTTCTTTTTTTGTGCTGGGCATTGGTGCCTGTAAAATAGCTTCTTTTCTACAGTTATCTAGTTGCCTACCAGCAATTGAAATGGTATAGCCTAGATACCGTACTTCAGTTTTACAAAATTGTAATTTAGATTTATTTACCTTATGTCCCTCTTTCGCCAAGAAATGCAATAACCGAATAGTTTTGGACTCACAAACAGCCTCCGTGGGTGCAGCCAGTAAGATGTCCACGTACAATCGTAGATGACAGCCATGCTCTGGTTGAAACTGTGCCAGGTTTGTCAACATTTCTTGCGAAAAGATTGTAGGACTTTCACAATATCCCTGCGGCAGTCATGTGTATGTGTACCGCTTGCTCATAAATGTAAAAGCGAACCAAAACCTACTATCTTCCTGTAGGGGAATAGAAAAGAATGCGTTACTAATGTCAATAACAGAAAAATACTTATCCGTGGGAAGGATATCATTTAACAAAACAGATGGATCTGGGACCATAGGAGCCCTTGGTACTACAGCAGCATTTACAGCCTGCAGATCCTGTACCATTCTCCATGTCCCGTCCAGTTTCCTTACTGGGAACAAGGGTGTGTTACACGGTGAATCTGTGCATGGAATTAAAACCCCAGCTTGCAGTAGAGCCGTGATCACTGGTAGAATGCCTTCTTCTGCCTTTTTACTTAATGGATACTGACGCTCGTGAGGTCTAAAATCGGATTTTGGAGTTATTTTAACCTGTCCTGCTGTTTTTATTAGCCCAATGTCGTGTTGCCCGTGGGACCATAAGGAGTCTGGCACTGATTGTAACTTTAATTCTTCTTGCGGGGTTAGGAGATATAGTCAGAATGGCCCTCCCCCGGGTGGCGTTAGCCTGTCTTCGCGGAGGTGCACTGTTGGTCTAGCCTGGGTGACCCAATTTAGTCTTTGTACCTGAACTCGTTTACATGCCAATTGTTCTGGCATCATTTTGGCCCATTCAGTAACTTTCCTCCCCACCAGATACCATGCCATTTGTTCTTCCCTTGTTACAGAGACATGTGCAATAGAATTATTGAAAAGTAACTGCATATCTTTTGTAAGACTGCATGTAACTGCAGAATTTCCTAATTTATCCCAATAGAGATTTTTTAACAGGATTTTTGTGACCTTGTGTTTAAAAAATTGCTCCTCATATTTGTCGTCTGTTCCCACATACTTTCTGTAATACATTGTACAGTGTAGTTGTTTGGCAGCCTCTGGTAACTGAATAGCCGTACTATATTTGCTCAAAGCTAGGTTAGTTAACTCATTGGCCACGCTTTGTGGTCCTGTTTCAATAAGATCATTACTATACCAGTAATGTAAATCACCCTGCCCCATTTGTAACATAACATCTTGAATTTCTACTCGTTTGGCTAGAATCCCTGATGCAGTCGGTACAGCTGCTATGCCAAACACGTGCATTAAATCTCTTCCTAATAAGTTTACAGGGCAAATTTTGGAGATAATGACTCAGAGCCTGATAGTTTGGTTAGTTTCAGGGTCCATGAACCATAAAGGTTTAGATAATGGTTCCTTATAGATGCGGCCATTTGCTGCCTTGACTAATACATTGTCATCAGAAGTTACATCGGATGGCACTGCAGAGTTTCTTAGCAGGGTCCTGGAGGCCCCTGAATCACACAAAAATTCTACATCCTTACCCTCTACTTGAAGTGTGATTAACGGTTGTGCCTCTAGCTGCATAGTTACAGCCAGCGCTGTTAAATTAACAACCTGATATTCACCTTCTTCTGAAAAATTAGTCATTTCATTTTCCCATCCTGCACATTCACCCTTACCTTCTTCGTTTGCGTCCTCAAAATCTTCCTCTCTGGCCAATCAGCCTCTTTATCCGGGTCTGATTCACCTCCACCACCATCATATAGTCATGCTGACTCGTGATCTGGGGTGGTTTTAGTTTTTTCAGAAGACCGGCAATCCCTCGCAAAATGTCCCTTTTTACCACATTTGAAACATTCTCCTCTTTTTTTGTCTGCCTTCATAATCTTCGGAATGTCCCACATTCCCTCTTCCTCTACCCCTGCCTCTGCCCCTTCTTCTACCCCTGTTAGTCGGACCTTGCAGTAGCATAAGTATCCCATCTTCACTCACCGTAAAGGTTTGAGCTTGTTTTCTTTTCTTTTCTTCTAAATATTTTTCTGCGTGTCTTGCATACTCCAGTAGGGGCTGCAGACGTGCCGTCCGATGGTCTATCATATGCTTTTGGACAAAGTTGCTAATGGCACTTTTACACCCTTTTAAAAAGGCATTTTTTAGTTGTTGTTCATATGAGGAGTCTTTTGACTGATCTATTTCTTTTTGCATACCACTATGGCTATCAAAGCACTGGGTAAGTCTCTGCAAATAGTTGTCTACTTTTTCATCGTCTGCTTGTACACATCTATTGATACAGGTCCAGTCTGCCCTAGGCTTCCATTTGTCCAAAATACGGTCTAGTAAATCCTTGACCTGCTTTTGGTATGAGTCCGAATTGTGGGCAAGTGGTTTATTGTCTACTCTGGTTATGGGATCCCAGACCCCACAGACCAAGTGCCAGTCGGGACCCAAAATTTGTCGAACTACTTGTTCCAACTCTACAGCATTTAGCTTATAACTTTCTATCATGCCTGCGATGTCCTCACAAAACGTGGTCATATCTAATCTAGGGTGTGGTATTCCTTCTACGGCTTTTTGAATGTCTTCCCGCGTCCAGGGTCGATAGACTAAAATGGTGGGACCCTGTCCGGACGTACCCGCTTGCGGATTTGCAACTTTTATGAGGGTATACTCTGTGGATGATGAATTGACTTCGGCTTCCTTTTGTTTCCATTCTGATTTGTCTATACTACGGGTTCGTAGGTCCAGAGTGTCATCCGCCTGCTTTTGTAAAACTATGGGAGGTATGGTTTTGCTTTGTCTCACTTCTTCACTTTCCTGATACTGAGGTGGACTAGTTTTAAGGGTTTCTGGGTCTGGATATAAGGGTGGGGCCGTCGCCTTGCGACAGACGACAGATGTTTCATCATCATCTTTTTGGATGAAAAATGTATCTTTTGCACTCGAGCCACCACTTCCCTTATTCGAAAGCTGTTCCTTATGTCTCTTATTAGCTTCTTCTAACCATTTCTGTGCTTGAGGGAATCCCCTCTTCACTTGATTTTTAACTTTGCCTCCTGCGTCCCCACACAGATCTCTCACCAAATTTTGACATTCTGATCTATTTAAGTTACCACTAAACCCATAATTTGTCTTCCATTTTTTTACGTATTTTAAGTTTTTTGGATGTAATTTAAATATATATTCCTCATCTTCAGTCCTTTTATTTAAGCATCCCTTACTAGCACAACAACTGCTTCCTATTCCCATTTTTCTTATTTAAAAGAAAAACTGTTTTCCTTTTCCTGAGATCTCTACCGGTCTTTTGTAAAATTTAAACAAAAGAAATTTCTTTATGACTAGTCCCTTAAAAAAGTACTTTTATAAATGAAAAAGCTTACCTTACTGCGGATCTTCCGCCCCGTTCATCACCGTCCCACGGATCGAATCTAAGAGTGACTGGCCTCTACTTACGATTTCTTCATTGGTCTTTCCGTTCAAGGGAGCCCGAGATTCGTTCTCCCTTTCCTGTACAGGTTTTTCAGTCCCTCTTATGCGATTCGTACCGTGAAGAGGTGGCCCCACGGTCTTGGGCGCCAGAAATGTCAAAAGATTTTAATACTCTTAACATATACTGGAAGAATCACGCAGATAAAAGTAAGCAAAAAGGTTTATTTTACATGCATGGAGACATGCTACAAAGTACATGGTATGTCAGCAGTCTAAATTCTGTACATTTCACATGGGTTTTTATACCCTCTCCTGCACGTACACAGTGACTGGTTACTAGACAAGGAATTTCACTCAAAGCTATAAATTCACATCCTGGAGCCTTAGATGGTCAGAGGTCAAGCAGAAGATAAGCTTGTGCCTGGATCAAGGTATCATCTGTGCATTCCTCTTTGGTCAGCAAATCCTTTAAAAGAAAAACAACTTATTTTAGCTTATTTCTTTGCACGCAATGCAGTTTCACATTTTAACCCTTACTATACATGATACAAAGACGTTGAACACAAAGATTCTTACTACACTAACACTTTCTTAAAGGGAAACATCTAAGACCATGTATCAGAAACCTAGTATCTCCCTGGGATATTACCATAATGCTATAGGCATTTACTCAACTACCCTTTGAACCAGCATCAGTTGATTTTGAAGTTTCTCTCTTGGAAAACAATTTTTCTTGTGATGGTTACATCAGCCAGGCAAACTTCAGAGATGCAAACACTTTCTTGCAAGCATTCCTATCTGGTCTTTCACAAAGACAGAGTTTCTTTGAGAACTAACACATCTTTCTTTCTTAAGGTGGCACCCAAGACTCATTTAAACTAGTCAATAAACCTACCTGTCTTTTTTTCCCTAAGTTCTCAAACAAGGGTGAATGCATTTTACATATGCTGGTTCTGTCTTCATAGGACCAAGCAATTCTGAAAATCTGATTGTAGCATTCTCAAAGCCTAAGTTGGGCAAAGCAGTTACAAAGGTTACTCTTTCTACATGGTTAACATAATGTACTTCCTTTGTGTACAATAAAAAGGGCTTGTCTTTACAATCTAAATCTAAGACTCATATCCCAAGGGCAATGGCCACATCAACAATCTTTTCCAGTAGGCTACCTATTGATGACATTTGTGCTGCAGCTACCTGGCCAACAGTTCACACCTTTGCATTTCATTATAAGCTAGATATGCAGTGTACATCATGTTCTTTTGGTTCCACCATTCTCAGGAACATCCTTCCTTGATACCACCAGGGCATTTCAACTTGACAATTTGTCCCATAGTTGAATTGCATGAACTCACCATAACAATAGAGCCATGTTGTCTGATTTTTATCTGGTTCAACTTCACTCTCATCTGCCCCCTTCCAAATTGACACAAATGGGCAACTGGTTAGTGAGTTGTCCCTAGCATACCCTTTCTCTGAGCAGTCCGTACAGCCCGTCTTCCAGTCCTATTTTGTCCTGTATTTGAGATTAGTATTGTGTTGGGGTTATATGATTGTGTAAATATGTATCAATAGCTATAGATATTGATGTTTTGTCTGATGGGGGCAAACTTAATCTGAGGTACTGAGGTGGATTTCAGGGAATTATGGGTAGAAAGGAATCAGAGCCCTGGAACCATACTGTGGTTTCTTTGCCATTACAAACAAAGGGTTTTAGAGCTAAGTTAGACTTTTCTGTTTGGTTAAATGATGTTCAGTCATTTTCTGATATTAACTTGCATTTGATGAACTCAACTTCTCCTGACTGATTTTGTTAGTTCAGAAGCTATGATTAAATAGTTTGAGAAAAAACTAAAGGTTAAATGTCTCCAGCTTGAAAATACTAATTTAAGAGAATGTTTAAGGCTGAAATTAGTACCTTGGGGGTTTAGGGTGTATACATTTCTGAATGGAATGAATATTAATGATAATTTTTGTAGTGAATTTATTAATATGTTTGAGCATGGTTTTGATTTAATGGAGTTGATAAACCAGTTATATAAAAATTATTTCTCTTATTAAATAAAATTCTTTGAATTAACATATTGTTAATGATTTGTTCATGAATTTTGAAAACATGTATGATAGAGTTTTTAATACATTGACAAATAAGTACAGTCCGTTATTGTTAGAAACAGCAAGACAATTGAGAAGGGCACCTTTCAATATAAATTATGTAAAGAATATATTCTTTGAGACAACCACCTTAGAGTTTAATCATACCATTTATGCTAATAAAAATATAGACCAAAGTCTAAACCAAACCACCATGAGGAATAAGATAATGTCAGTGGTTATGGTGGTGAATAAGAGTCAATTAGAGAGACTCTGGTTATGATATTAATAACCGTTTATAATTTCCCCCTTTGAGATGCTCCCAGAGAATGGCAGAACAGAGGGGGTAGCAGATCAATTGGGAGCAGCCCCATACAACAGGGCAACACATAAAGGAGAAACAGTTTCAAAAGAAAAGTAGGACAGGAAAAAAGAATGGAAAAGGGTACTGTATTAAGTAAAGATGGTATTGTTTTTTCATTTAATGATTTTAATATTTATAACTATAGTAATTGCAAGATTACCACACACAATTTCTTGTTAGACAAAGGATTTCATTTTGTCCCTACTTCTTTTGATACAGTTGATGCTCTGTATGAAATAAAGATTTTTATCTGGAAGTTAAATTTTGACATTCAATAGGGTTCCAATGCTACAAATTTTGATACAAATTATTTAAAAAAAGAAGGATTTATGCTTCTACACCACACCCTATTGTTTAAATGTTTGAGAAGGCATGTGAACATGATGTTTATAAGATTACTAAAGATAAAAGTTAAGGATATCTTAAATCAACAACACGGGAGATTGTTGTTAGATAATTTAACAAATGATAGTAATATAAGGGTTATGAAGCCTGATAAGGGAGGTGGAATGGTTAAATACGACACCATTAATTATGTTGGTAAAATGTTTAATATATTACAGGAAGAATCCACTTATGGAATTAGTTTCATTAACCAAGTCAATATAGCATATAGAAAGAGAGACCTTTTTTAAGATGATGTAATTCAAGGTATTCTAACAAAGAGTTTATGGGACTTTGTTTTTTTTTTTTCTAGCATCCCCTAGAATTCCCACCAAGTTTGGGATCCCTAAAGTCCACAAAAATATCCGTGATCCATCATTTAGGCCAATTATATCAGCTCAAGTGGAAGTGGATGGCATAATGGTTAAGGTGTTTACCTTGCAGACACAATGTGCAGGGTTTGATTCTCACATGGGGTAATTGGCTAGGCTTAAAATGGCCCACAAGGGCAGCTGGCCTAGTATTAATCTATCAACCTATGAGCCTATACATGTCAAGCAGAGTGTGCCTCTTTGGCCCTCTTCAAAAGGAACCTTGATGATTGGATGGGAGAAAGGAAATTCACCCCGGGGATCACGTCAGTCGCCCTGCTAGACAGGGGTCCAGGGAAGTAAATAGTGTGGGAAGAAATAGTCAGGGAATTGTTATGGCTAGGCTTGTATAGGCCCTAGGGCTAATAGCCTAGTACCAACCTATGAACCTATACTCAAGGGTCTAAGACTTGCCCCTTGGCTTCATACATTGGTAGACATTTAAAAACAACCTTTTCTAAACCTTCATACATTCTAAAGGATTTTTGGTATTTTTTTTTGGGGGGGGGGCTTATAAGGAACTGACTTATGGATGGATAACCTTATTTTCCCACTATTGGTGATGTTGACTTTAGTAGTATCCCTAAATTTGAGGGGTTGGAATTATTTTGTGAAAGTTTGACTGTAATTTTTTTTTACAAACTCTGATGTTAATGGAGTTAGTACTAGAGAACAATTTTATCCATTTTGAGGTTGAGATTTATAGACAAAGGGGTAGCAGTGGGGGCTGTGTGTGCCCCTACATATGGTAATTTACTGTTCAAAAGTTAGAAATTAAAATATGTTTTTATTATTGATTTTTTGCACATTGTAAGCTGTATTTAAGATTTTTAGATAGACCCAGTGGCTATAATAAGTTGTTTTATTGATTTTTAGGGAGTTCTACAAGCTTTTTAAACTGTACATATCTATTTAGTAAAAAATATATTTATTTGGATATCTCTATTAGTTTGGGGGAGAATGAGTTTCTGTCAGATATTGAAAGGTCACCTTTAGTGATACATGTTTGCATTTTAGCAGCTGTCATCCTTATTCATGTAAAAAAAAGTAGTATTAGAGGGCAATTTTATAGAGTGGCAAGGATGACCTCCAAAAAGACATGTTGGAAGATGGGATGGAATAATTTTTGCAATATATTTTATAGTTGGAGGTTACCCTACAAAATCAGTAAAATCTATCTCTACTGAGATTGTTGAAGAATGGGGTGGAAATATAAACCTTTATTAGGCCAAGGGCTTATTTGTGGAGTGGATACTGCTAAAACAGATGTTTAGAGTGCAAATAGTTTTGAAAGGGTTTTAGTTATTAAATACTTCTGCTGTTCAAATGATATGAAAAGAGTTAAAAACAGCTGGAATATATTTAATGTGAAAGCACCCCTCTTCATCAGTTATGAGAATGGAACCACATTGTATTTATCAGGCAGAAAACAATATTAAAGGACTTACTGAGAAAAATAAAATTACCTCACATAGTATGTTTAACACAAGCAGGGGGATGAGAAGATGTGGTAGATGTAGCTACTGTAGTAATATTTTATTAGGTGATAGAACATTCTTTGATCAAAATAATGAAGTGATGATTACAGTGAAAAGTGGGACTCGTGTCCCTAAAAGAGTAGGATATATTGTTAAATATTTTTCATGTTAACATTTTATATAGGGAAAATGGAGAGAAGATTAAAAGAATTTATGAGCACAAATATGATATAAAAATAAAATTATTAATGTTTTATACAAACATTCCACAACATGCTTTAACTTTATAAATTCTAAGTTTGCTACTGTAGATACAGTTAAAATTGATTCTAGGGGTGGTTGTTGGGAAACTAGACTCTAATACAAAGATATATATTGTCTGCTGTAGTTGAATGCAACCAACATCCCCTGGTATAAATGAAAATGTCTCTATTGCTGCAGTTTTAAAACTGAGAGCTACCAAATTATGTTTGTTTAAAAATATTTGTTTATAAGAAATTCATTGATATATTTTTTAATTTATATTTTTATAGTTTACATATATGCGCTTTGGAATAAAGGTGTAAAGTTTATAGGGATTGTAAAAGGTGGTTGTAGCTTAACAATTCTTGTACATTTTGGTTTGTGTATTACTTGAGTTTTAATTACTTAATGAATTATGTATGGTTGGTTACAAAAGTGCATTATTTAGCTCTGATGAAGTCTTTTGGTGTAAAAGACAAACACTGTCAAAGTTGTTGGATATTAAACTTGCTTTTATAAATGTATTGTGATTTTATTTACAGGGCTATTGAATGTTTACATTTACAGAACTACTAGTTCCTTCTTTCTGGGCCATTTTTCAGCACACTTGTTTTGATTTTTGGTTTTAGAAGTGTGCCTTGCTACCTTTTTCTTCAGAGTCTGATCCAACAACTCCTAGCTGAACTGGATAAAAGTCAGACAACATGTTGTTATGGTGAGTATATAACTTGTTTTTATCTACTGTTCTGCAGAGAATGAACAGGAAAGATTGGTTAGGTTTTACTAAAGGCTTATCTTAAGCCTTTACTTACTTAAATTCTGGCTTTTCAAAAAACCCTAAAAAAGGCCTTTTTAGAGTCCGATTCCCAGTTTGAAACACATTATGTAGGCTGGGAATGTTTTTCTCCAGTGCTTACACCACAAGGACAGGAATATGTTTCTGAAGAGAGGGATTTTCCCCTGCTGAGGAGTTATGTTTTCTTTTCTGAAACCATACTTTTAATGGGTTAAACACTTCTTTTCTCAATAACACAAGAACTTCATCAGAAGTAATATAAATAATCTTGTTTCCTTATATAAGGTTTGATAGTCACATGACCTTATTGTTTAAAAAAACTAATTATACAAAATAGTTTAATGTCTTATAAAGCTGAAAAAGTTAATGTAAAAAATGTATGTATACAAGAACAATGTTTGCATTGCTTTTGTAATGAGCAACTTAAAAACAACCAACTGAAACAGTCTCCTTGTCAGAAATTCCACTCCCCCTGAATATTAGTACTTGTCAGCTTACAATTTTAAAATACTGGCAATAGATACTGAATTATTAAGGCCTGGGAGCTGTGTGCCATCTAGTAATATCTGCCAGTGCAACCCCTTCTTTTCTAGTAAGGCCTCCCAATTTCCACCCTTTTCTAAAATGGAGACCTTCTTGACAGTAACAAAATAATAAAAAAAAATCTTAAAGTAGGTACAGTTTAACGTGTGTCTGAACAAGGCATTACTAGAATCCTTTTTCTTAATGGAGTACATATATTCATAAATTCTTGTTTTCAGAGAAACAGTTGTGCCAAATAAACAGCTTGCAATGTACACCACACTTTTGGTGTTGCAGTTAAAATGACCACTGGTGCCAATGATCTCATCACAACAGGCCACACAATAATGTTTGCTGAATTGTAAATATAGCTTTATTGTGAGCATGAACCATGTTGGAACCTGTCAGTTTCTTGTGCACCCACCTCCAACATGGTTTTGATATTTTTGCCTTTCTTGTAAACAATTTAGGAGATCCTCATTTTTTGCGCCAAACCCGTGGTACCAAATACAACGTTCCAATTAAAGGTCATAATTCCTTTCACTTCCAGCAACTGCCTGTGATAAGGAATCATTATAGTTTTACTGTAATCAGCCAAACTATTACTGGGAGTGTTAACAAAATTAACATTTGAATGTAAAATAGGACTAAATCTACTAGAGCTGTTCTTACATATGTCTAGTTTAACCGTCTAGTCTGTTTACATGAACTTGAATTGGTCAAGTTCTCTCAAAAAAGCATGCTCATAAGACACAAGCCTGGTGAGTCTGACCATTTGGCCTTTGAGCAGAATTTTCTTTTGCCAATGAGGTTGGTAACTCAAATGTAAATAACTGTTAGAAAAAGAGGACTTTCTAAAAATATTGGACTGGTACTTACTGTTCACATGTTCCCTTGTGCGTGGCACAGTGGTGCAGCAGTTAGCATTGTTGCTTCACAGCAAGAGGTTCTCCTGTTCAATTCTCGGCTGGGGTGCCTTCTGTGTGGAGTCTGCATGTCCTCCCTGCATTCACATGAGTTTCTCCTGAGTGCCCCGGTTTCCTCTCACATTCCAAAGACATGCATCTGGAGGGTTTCTCCCCTGGCCTTCGCTGAAAATGGGCTCTGCCACAGTCTGACATTCCTGGTAAGCAAATGTTAAATAAATAAATAGATGTTCACATAATCTTTACAAAGTCTAATGTCCAACCAGTGGCGGCTGGTGACTTCAAATCACAGGGGGGCTGCAGGAGACGCTGAATGGGCGGGGTCAAAGGGAAGGGGTGTGGTCAACCATAAAGGGGAGGAGCTATGCACAAAACCACAAAAAATCTAACTTTAATTAAATACGCTGCCCTGGGTGGCAAACCATCATTATGAAAGTCCAATCAAGACAAAAATAAGTGTAGAAGAATAAAAATATTTCAATGCATTGGCTGCATGACAGCTTACTTAATATCTAGATGGAAACAAAAGGTTGTGAGGCATGAAAAAATAAATTACTTTTTAAATACATTACTGGAATGCCAGTCAAAATCAAGTATAAGAAAAACCAGAAGCACTCAACTCAAACCACTTCTCCTTGCACTGCAGTTCTAATTATAATATATTCAGCTTTATTAAAGTACCAAGCAACATGCTGAAAGTAGAAATCTATGTGATGCCCCACTTGTAAAAATGTTTCTTATCCAAAAAGACCTGCTGCCTGACAACTTGTTTCATGGGGAAAACATGATAAAAGTAAAAATGAAAAGCAAACAAGAAACAAGCTCAAGATACATTGCTTAAAGGATTACTGTACAGGTTATGGACCACACATGATTGGCATTCTGTTTAGTTTACGGGTAAAGCCTGTAGAGATGACTGGAAGTCTCCAACAAGTGGAATGTGCTTTTAAAATAATGGAATCCTGTCCTTTAATACCCAAGGCTTATACATTATCTAGTCAAGTATTCTCTGCATGGCAACAACAGAAAGGCTTTCAATGTTGGCAATTCTTTAACAGTATGCTTATTAAAGCTTACTTGCATCTTACGATGTCAGACAAGCTTACCTTATGGTCATTAAAGCATTGCTACTTAAACACAGAGCAACAGGCACTTTGAGTAATAAGCATAAATCAACAGTACAAAAATATGACAGAAACCAGACCATTCTGCAAAATCAAGGACAGATGAAAAGCCACTGTAGTACTTATGCAGTGTGTCCTCCCCATCCAAGGTAGATACAACTACTCCTTGCCTTGCTTGGACACATCCAGAGTCACTACATGGGGGAGTGGGGTGCAACAAGCATGTCACAATTTGAAATCTCTCTGGCTGACTGTGATGGCCCTGACACATTTGTCATACCTCTCAACTTCAAGAGCAAGAAATCTGGACAAAGCCATACACAGAAGTGGGACAAAGGCACAACAATAAGGACAATTTTAAATATTGCTCTAATAAACTTAGAAAGATAATAGAATAGGTCTTGCATTAGTATGAATTTTCTGAAGGGTATAAAATCTGAAACTCAAATGTCTGTCATTTTCTAACTTCAGTCTTTAGTGATTTGTCACTAATTTGCCAAAAATACAATTTTATGAAAAATGGACCAAAAATGTGATGCAAAAATATAAAATAGACACACAATACAGCTTCTACCTGTCAAAGAAGGGACACTTTAATATTAGTACTGCTACCTTGAGCAGCTGACAAAATAAAAGAATCTACATGCATTTCAAGTAATCTATAACTTTGATTATTACAGTTATTTCTTAATTGTAAACCCTCCATGTTTTCTTCCAAAATTGCTATTTTATGGAGGGATTATTAGGGGAAGAGCAACATTTTGAGCCAAAATTGGGGACAGTTGAGAGGTTGGCTATGCCTAATTCTATAAAGCAATTTATTTGCATGTACCTCTCAACCTGTTAATGCAGTAAATCTGAACAAGGCCAAATATATTGGGGCACATATAAACAGTACTAAAATTGCTCTTGTATAAATTGAGACAGTTGATAGAACGGCTCTTACTTTAACATGCATTTTTATGAAGGTTATGAAGTCTGAAACTTATTATTTAGTGACTTCTGGCAAATCATTTAGGAATTAAAACTACAAATTTTATGAACAACAAACCAAAAATAAGAAGCAAAAATCTATTCATTCTTTGAAAATCTGGACAGTTGGGAGGTATAGTTCAGCTGGGCCTGTCTGAGTTTGCTGCCCTTCCCCTGACAAAATAATGGTTGAACTGGAGCCTCTGCAGCCATTCCAATTAACCATTACTTGGCTATTTCACTCCATTTACCATAAACACTAATGTGCATACTGCTTTACTTCAATGATTGGACTTCATTTGAAAGTTTTATTTTGTATTTTACAGCACAAACATTAAGTCATCTGTTAAACAAAGCAATGCAGTCTCACAATGAAAACTTAGCATTAAAACTTCTCTGCCCTTGAAACTCACATTCATTGAAACAGCATTGAAACCCACATTCAAAGAAAATACATTTTGCCAGTGGCAGATAAAGATTAATTTTGGGCTGTTTTCAATCATAGGCCCCTTGCATATGAAACATACATGTGCTCTTTGATACACCTTCCTCATTGTACTAAAAATTATATTCCTTGTACAATACAGTACACTTGTTAGAGGGTGTTTTAAATTTGTTTTGAACATTTTTCCAGTAAGCAATGAAACAAAACATATGCACCCATAATGGCAAAACTGCCCAGTTGAGAACGTTTATCATAAAAAAAGTCTACTCAGACTTCCACAGTCCACCATTATTAGTAAATATACACAATTCTACAGTCCACCATTATTAGTAAATATGCACAATTCCACAGTCCACCATTATTAGTAAATATGCACAATTCCACAGTCCACCATTATTAGTAAATATGCACAATTCTACAGTCCACCATTATCAGTAAATATGCACAATTCTACAGTGCACCTTTATCAGTAAATATGCACAATTCTACAGTCCATATTTAGTGAATTCAGTTCTTGCCATAGCTGTCAACCTTAACACAAAAACCTGGACGAAGCCAATAATGGGAATACAGTCCCAAAAATAGGGACAAATTTAAAATATTCATCTTATAAACTTAGAAAATTGCTAGAAAAAGGTTGTGCTACTATGTATTCTGAAGAACATGAAGTTTGAAATTCAAATGCCGGTCAATTTTACTGCGGACAGAACAAAACAATTTTCAGCAGAGACGAGGGATTAATACTGCAGACACGTCTTTGTAAAATGGCAGGGCATCAGAGCAAATCCACACAAACACAGAGAGGAGATGCAGACTCCACACAGAAGCCACCCCAACCAAGAATCAAACCAGAAAACCTATAGCTGTGAGGCAACAATACTACCACTGCACCATCAAATCTTCAAGGAATTAAACATTCAGAAACCTGAAGTCTGAAATTCAAATGCCTGTCAATTTTACTGCGGACAGAACAAAAACAATTTTCAGCAGAGACGAGGGATTAATACTGCAGACACGTCTTTGTAAAATGGCAGGGCATCAGAGCAAATCCACACAAACACAGAGAGGAGATGCAGACTCCACACAGAAGCCACCCCAACCAAGAATCAAACCAGAAAACCTATAGCTGTGAGGCAACAATACTACCACTGCACCATCAAATCTGCAAGGAATTAAACATTCAGAAACCTGAAGTCTGAAATTCAAATGCCTGTCAATTTTACTGCAGACAGAACAAAAACAATTTTCAGCAGAGACGAGGGATTAATACTGCAGACACGTCTTTGTAAAATGGCAGGGCATCAGAGCAAATCCACACAAACACAGAGAGGAGATGCAGACTCCACACAGAAGCCACCCCAACCAAGAATCAAACCAGAAAACCTATAGCTGTGAGGCAACAATACTACCACTGCACCATCAAATCTGCAAGGAATTAAACATTCAGAAACCTGAAGTCTGAAATTCAAATGCCTGTCAATTTTACTCATGGACAGAACAAAAACAATTTTCAGCAGAGACGAGGGATTAATACTGCAGACACGTCTTTGTAAAATGGCAGGGCATCAGAGCAAATCCACACAAACACAGAGAGGAGATGCAGACTCCACACAGAAGCCACCCCAACCAAGAATCAAAGCAGAAAACCTATAGCTGTGAGGCAACAATACTACCACTGCACCATCAAATCTGCAAGGAATTAAACATTCAGAAACCTGAAGTCTGAAATTCAAATGCCTGTCAATTTTACTGCGGACAGAACAAAAACAATTTTCAGCAGAGATGCAGGGATTAATACTGCAGACACGTCTTTGTAAAATGGCAGGGCACCAGAGCAAATCCACACAAACACAGGCAGGAGATGCAGACTCCAAACAGAAGCCACCCCAACCAAGAATCAAACCAGAAAACCTATAGCTGTGAGGCAACAATACTACCACCGCACCATCAATTATGCAAGGAATTAAACATTCAGAAACCTGAAGTCTGAAATTCAAATGCCTGTCAATTTTACTGCGGACAGAACAAAACCAATTTTCAGCAGGGATTAAAACTGCAGACACGTCTTTGTAAAATGGCAGGGCACCAGAGCAAATCCACACAAACACATGGAGGAGATGCAGACTCCACACAGAAGCCACCCCAACCAAGAATCAAACCAGAAAACCTATAGCTGTGAGGCAACAATACTACCACTGCACCATCAAATACGCAAGGAATTAAACATTCAGAAACCCTTAAGTCTGAAATTCAAATGCCTATCAATTTTATTTAACATTTTTAATCAGGACAGTCTGACTTGGAACAAATAAACAATTTTCAGCAGAGGCCCAGGAAGAAATAATGCAGACATGTCTTTTTAACATGGGAGGGCACAAAAGCAAACCCACACAAACACAGGGAGAAGATACAGACCCCACAAAGAAGGAACCCCAGCCAAGAATCAAACCCAAGAACCTACAGCTGTGAGGCAACAATGCTACTACTACACCATCAAATATCAAGCATTGCAACATTTACAAACCACAGATATTATGAGGAACAGATCAGATCGAATATGAGGTAAAAATCTGAAATTTTTTTACAAATGGTGGTGGGTAGGGAACTCAAGTCTTTAACACCTGCATACAGGGTACAGGGTTCAAGCCTGAGGCATTCCCTACCACACCACCATAAGCACCTGGGGCATTTTCTCACACACACACACACACACACACACACACTCCAGTAAAGTAAAGCACAAGCACCATACACACACATTGTAAATTAACACACACACACACTCCAGTAAAGTAAAGCACAAGCACCATACACACACATTGTAAATTAAAAAGCACAAACTCAATAAAAATAAAAAGGCACCTTACCTGAATGAATACATCCAGAATGTCCGTACATACATCCTTCCTTCCCGCGCAATACTGAAGACCCGCGAGATCCCAATGCTCCTTCCCGACGCCGACGAGATCCCTAAGGCTCTGTCCCGAGTCCCTGCTGCTCCTCTTGCAGTCCGGACGCGTCCTATACTCCTGGCGGGTCTGTGCACTGTAAAAGTGCACAGACGTCTCCTTGTGTCCCTCTATGGGGACAGCCGGGCTGCCTTGAGCATGCGCATAGACCGATAAGTCGGGACTCGGTCTATGCGCATGCGCGAAGTCCGCGAAATTTAAACAAATATTTTTTTTTATTTTTCATTTGTTTTTCTTGCTTTTTTATTTTTGAGGGGGCTGCAGTCCGGCAGCCCTATGCCACGAGCCGCCCCTGTGTCCAACTATTTTATATGGTCCAAATGAGCACTATTAGAAATGTATAGAATAAAGTCTAATTTTTCCTGTTTACCAGTTTACAACACAAAACCATTGTCCAGGTGTCTAAAATAAGTTATTATATTGAAAAACATTCACTTTTGAAAACAAAATGCATCTCCCAGAACCACAAAATAATGTTTGCAAACTATGGGGCAGAGGCAGTCCCCCATAACTACTTCACTAATTTGCTTGAAAAATGCCCTCTTGAAATACAAAAAAATTTAACACTGTTTCTATAAAGCACAATAGAAGTAAAATGTCACTTCCAGTAAGGTGTAGATTGAATAAGATGAGTTTGTGTCACCCTGCCAGGATTAAAAGCTTTGATTGCTAATGAATTATTTGGCTCCCCATTTAGTCTATTTGAAAACTGTAAGGCTATTCTGTATAACAGAACTAGCCATTCAGTAAGTGAAGGAAAAAAAAGTAAGACAAAGAAAAGCATGAATTGGAAACTCCTTGGTGAAGGAATTATAGCTGCCAGTCCAGATGCAACTTTCGCTGAAGAAACCCATGACTGAAATCTGAAAGATGTTTTCTTAGAAGTTAAGAAAGTAAATAGTAAGCTAGATACCTATTTTACTGAAAATAAAAAAAATGTACAGGAAATTACTGAGGCAGTTAATGAACACTCAGTTGCCTGCAGACATTAATCCAAGAAAACCTCTGAATCCAAGATAGACTTACTGAGTGAAAAAAAATCACAGACCAAGAGGACTGTTCATGAAGGAAGCACCATGAACAAAACAGTGTACTAGAAGGATTGGAAGGATGAGATTGTAAAGGTTTTATACAGAGAAAACTAACAGAGTGGGCAGGGTTTGAGGTAGAAAGGTTGCAGTTTGTCAGGGTGCCTTGCTTGGCATGTGCTCCAGCCAGTAACAGGTTTAGACCTCCCAGACCAGTTTTGATCCATTTCCCTACATTTCAAGCAAAACAGAGTCCTCACTAAACGTTGACAGCCAGGGCATAGAATAAGATCTGAGAGTCTTATATTATGACTCACATACATCTATGTGGATCAAGATTGTTCTTCTGTGACTAGGAAAAGACTGTCAGCATTTGTCCCAGTGCACCAGAAGTGCAAGCTTAAAGGCACCAAGTACAAGTTGGTTTATCCAGCAATTATTAAACTGTATTTAACAGGAGGAATTAAAGACTCTACTTCCAGAGAAGGCCATGTCCAATACAAAAAATGGTTCCACTACAACTGGAACAGTGTTGGATAAGGCCACCAGGGTAAAAGCAACTACCATTGGTGAGCAGCAAGTACTGCAGAGCAGAGAGGACTGAGTTAGGCAATTTTTTTATGATATTCAACCACTACAAGACTTTGCAGGCTAAAGGTAATATCAGTTCTATGAGATACCAAGAGGGTAGGGGAGATGAGTGTTACAATATAAGTGGTGTAGTGCAGGTTAGTCACTTTTTTATACTATGGATCTGAACGGCCATATTCATTGATAGAGAATATTCCAGAAACTGGACATTGTTGAACAGAGGACTGTGGTAGATTTGAGATGACCTTTGTAGGATGATGATCATACTGAGGACTTTTGCTTTTTTTGGCTTGGGGGATTGTTGGGGACAATTGTAATATTTTGTTTGGTCTGAAAACTACAACTCGACATTAGGGGTCTAATATTCTGGGTGTTTCTTTTTAATTCTTGTGCCCTGGACCACATTGCTAATCCAATAAAGAGGACTGTACCAAGTTGGAGGGGGGGGACTGTTTCTTCATAAAATAAGATGTTATAGGACATAATCCATATTTTATTAAAATAAAGATAATTTTGTATATTAGATTTAACTATAGGATTTAAGGGTACAACAAGCCGTTAATGAGAAGGCTTTATCAAAAATAGGGGAATAATGCAGTCTATTTAAGAAGCTACCTAGACTTAATTGTGATAACTTCTAATATGATTATGTGAAACAGCAGTCACATAGAAAAAAAATCATTTAATGATGGGTACTAATGGAAGAAAAGTGAAAAACAGATGTCTGAGTGCTTTTTGTTAGTATTTTTATAATCTGGATGTGGGACCTTGGGGTACAGCACAGTAGGGTATTGAGAACCATGGGTGTATCTAAAGCAGTGGAATATACTAAGTTGGGATGGGACCCTTACTTAGCCTATTACAATTTCTGGAATTCAAACCTTGTTAGAATTTCGTCAAAGCAGGAGATTATGTTTGGGATCTATGGAAATTTGTAGTAGTGATGGGATAGTGCTATCAATGTTTAAGTCAATAAAAAAATCTTAAAGCACTTGTAGCTTATTTTAAAGAGTGTTTATTGGTGCTTGTGAGTATTCGTCATATATTTTGTGTCAGCATGTTTGTAAAAGCATAGACATGGGGATTGGAGAACTGTAGTAGTAGGGAAGAATGGGAGAGGATTAAGGGAAAGAGCTGGATAAGATACTTGGATGTTAATGAACAGTTATGAACAGATATAGATGTGGGAGAGGGGGACAGAAAAAGGAAATGGCAAAGTGTCTGGAAATAAGATACCTCTTCAGCAAGTGTTTATTTGCACCCTGTAGAAGTTAAATGGTGGTGCAATAAGTCTACAACTTGGAAGTGGCTTTGGCCTCCACTTTGGAAGGAAAAATATTGTATAATTTTGTGTATAGTTGTCCAAGGACTTTTGAAATTAAATTTATGCTTAGGGGTGATATGTTTAATAGGTTACATGGGGTAAGTGTTCGCACCAACAAGCAAGTGAACCCTTTTTTTTTTTTTAATACCAATGGTAGTCAATTGAAAGGTTGGAGACTTAAAGGGCTAGTACTAGGGAAATTAAGATCCTATAACTGTAGTGTTAAAAATTGGAGAAGAATGGGGAAGGACTATAACAAAAAAAACAATAATAGGGAAGTAAGATTACTTACTTAGAATATTAATGCGTTGACAAATCCTATAAAAGGACATAATTATGAATTTTGTTAAGCAGAAACCTCAAAAGGTGGCTGTCCAGGAAATGCACCTATTGAGATGGGAGCATGTGAATCTTGGAATAAAGGGTTATGGTGTAATTGTCAGTTCAGTATATGAAGGTGCAAGTCATATTGGAGTGGGGCTGTGCAGACATAAAGTTCTTTGATTGGAAATTGTTAGTTTTAAAAGATGGTAGAGGATGTTATGCATCAGTGAAGGAAATCTCTCAAGGAATTAAGACCACTGTGGCCACAATGTACCTACCTCTTAGAACAAGAAGCAGTTTTGTTAGGGGGCGTATTATCAGAAATCATTCATTTTCATGAGGGACATTTAGTCATTATGTGTAATTGGAATATGCCTTTTTTAACATGGATGTAAAAGGGAACTGGCAAAATATTAAATTTACACAGATGTAAAAAATACACTGAGAAAATGTTAAGGGTTTGTAGTAGAAAGAAGCAGTACCATGAGAGATGGAAGGTTTTATATATTATAGCCCTGAATACAAAAGGTGGTCCAGAACTGGAAAAATCTATTCTACCCATGAGCACTGTACAAGTTTTCTTAGCATTAGTGTTGGACCAATAATATTTTCATAGCATTCTTTTATTTATTGTGAATGAAAGAACAAAATAAGAGTAGACTGATTCATTGGAGGTTTCCTCTCTGGTACCTGGAGATCAAAACTTACAGTAATGGATTTAAAAACAATTTAGAAGGGCTGTTCAAAGACGTAAAATTGGGGGATTTAAATGACTAGAATAAACTTGAGAAACTTTGGAAAAAGAATGCAGGAATATCTATCCTTACAAAGACAATATAATAAGAAAGAAATGAAAACCTGGAGAATTTAAGATCATTATAGCTACAGCAAGGACATTAGTAGAAGAAGAAGAAAAGCAGAAGTTGCAAGATATTTTAAAAGAAATTCTGAGAGAGGAAGATATTAAGCTTATATCTCAAAGAATAGTAGTAAAAGATTTGTATACCAGACTGCCCCCCAAATCTCTTAGGGCATTAGCAACAAAAGTAAGATAACAGAAAATGGACAGACAAATTTATAAATAGCAGTGGAGGAGGGGTGGACATATGGTCTGTTCAGAGAAAGATATATTGGCTGCTTTTGTTGAGTTTTACAAGCAATTTTATTTAAGAGGGATACAGGGGCATAGGTCTATAAAGGAATATATAACTTTCTAAGATCTATCCCTTTTCCCATGTTACAAGAGTCAATAATGTGTGATTTCATCAAGGATGTTACTTTAGAAGATTTTAGAGACACCATGAGAAAACAAGCATTTAGCAAGTCCCCAGGCCCAGAAGGTATTCCAGTTGAGATATGTAGGATGGTGAGACAAATGCTGTAACAGATATGAGTGAAAATAATGAATGAGATCATATGTTTGAAGGACATCCCCAACTCTTGGAGGTCTGGTATCATCTCCGTGATTTATAAGGAAGGGAAGAATCCATGTTTACCCAGTTCACACATACTAATAATGGATCCTATGTTCTCTTTTCATCTACATGTGGGTCTTGGATCCAGTATCAGGTCCATCTCTGGCTGCTTCAAAGCTTAGGATCCAGTAGTCAGGCTCCTCCCCTACCCATATCATTTGCTGCTCTTCAGCAGCTGACATGTTCTCACAGGTTTTGACTTGGTTATCATCTGATTTTTTTCAGATAACATTGCCTTTTTGTCTTTGATATATATATAATATATATATATATATATGTATATATATATATATATATATATATATATATATATATTATAACTATATAGTTCTATAATATCTAGTTATAATTTTTCTCTACTTTCTTCCCCTATTGAACAAAAATAACCCTTTCAGTATTTTTGAAATCTTTATAGTGCATAAATACATTTAATGTGCATCAAGTAGTGATTTATTTTTCCTGATTTTCTGGTTAGTACTCAAGTATTAAAAGAATACTGTAGTGCTCTGTCTTTTGTGGTGGTCGTTCTCCTTATTAGGACTTAATATTTTCCAGGTTTTTTTTCTAGTTATAAGAACAGACAAATTTATTTCATGCCCAAGAAACCTTTGCATTTCAAAAAAATGTGTGGCTTTCACATACAAGTTAATGTACAAAAACAGCCAGCAGACCAAATCCTGGTGAATAAGTCCATTTAATGAATAATGAAATTCATTCAGTAGAGACAGCAAAAGTACACAGACCAGTTTCAGCTGGTTAATACACACAGCCTTCCTCAATGTAAAACAAGTCACTCAAAAACTGTCATTTAAATATCAAGCAAAACAATGTGATTGGTTACACTTAAAACTGCTCATTTAGTCCTGGTGGAAATAAACCACCTAACTTAATAATCCATTTTTTCTCTTTGGAACTCAATAGAGAATGCCAGCCAGTTTTATTTTGTTTATTACCCTTGATAATGTCAATTATGGTAAATAAAAAATTAGCAGTTGGATGAACTACCTGATGTTTGAATAGAGCATTATGTACTCTGC
Source organism: Protopterus annectens (assembly GCF_019279795.1). Classification (NCBI taxonomy): domain Eukaryota; kingdom Metazoa; phylum Chordata; order Ceratodontiformes; family Protopteridae; genus Protopterus; species Protopterus annectens. The sequence continues at coordinate 1,877,536,860 of NC_056726.1, forward strand.
CCTTCTTAATGTTACTGATGTGTTCGGAGATCCTGAGTCTTAATGGTCTGGACGTTTGTCCCACATAAAATGCCCCACATGTGCATGTAGCCAGGTAAATAACCCAATCTGTACTGCAATTGGCAAAAAACCTAATGTCATACACTATAGGAGAATTTTTGCTGGAAAATTGCTTTGTTTTGCATATTTTGTTGCAGTTGACACAATGACCACAAGGGTAACAGCCTGAAGGAATGCTACCTGTGAGTGTGGTCTGAATCTGTTCCAAATTGCCATGCTCATGTGTATGTTTATAATGATTAAATTAAAGCAACTACTTAAGTTTTTGCCTTTTCTAAAAGAAAAAAGGCATTTGTTGGGAATAATGTCAGCTATTTCATGATCATATTGCAAGATGTTCCAATGCCTATGTATACTCTGTATGAGGTTATCAGAATTCCTACCGTAAGTAGTGGTGAACCTGATTGGTTGTGAAACCATATTATCCTGCTCCTTGTAGGACAATAACTCATCCCTGCTCATTGTACCAACCTTATTACTGGCATCAAAAACATGGCCCATTTTGTAACCCCTACATCTGAATCTATTGGTGAGATCTCGACTTTGTTCATGATATGAAGACTCATCGGAACAAATCCTTTTTATTCTGATGAATTGTGATTTGGGTATATTCTTGGCAATATGTGGTGGATGAAAACTCGATGCATGTAAGATCGTATTGTATTCTGGATGTTTTCTATAAACTTTAGTCCCTAAGGTGTTGTCGGGTAATCTTGTAACTAAAACATCCAAGAAAGTAATAACATTGGTGTCATAATGTAATGTAAACTGAAGACCCCATTTGTTGTTTAAATATGCCAAAAATTCAAACAATTCAACAAGTTCCCCTGTCCATATTGACCAACAGTCATCAAGGTAGCGTCTCCAAATATCCAATTGATTCAGAAACATATTGTTGTGCTTATTATAAATAAGATATTCTTCGACATAAGCCATAAATAAATCGGCGTAAATGGGGGCAATTGATGACCCCATAGCCATTCCTTTGGTCTGCCAATAACAAGTTTCTTGGTAAAAAAAGACATTATTTGTTAATACATGAGCAGCCATATCAAGCAAGAATTCATTATATTCAATTGAATATAAACCAGAAATATTCAACCAGTAGGACAATGCCTCAAGACCACCAGAATGAGGAATATTGGTATAAAGGGCACTAACATCAAAAGTACACATACGCCATTCTGGTTCAAGTTGTGAGTCAGAAATAATTTGTAAAAAAATTAGTTGTGTCACGTAAACGTGACCGTATCAAAGACAACAAAGGTTTGATTTGTTTAGTGAGAAAAAGGGACAGAGGTTCGGTAATATAACCCCTACCTGACACAATAGGCCTACCTGGGGGATGAATGGGATCTTTATGAATCTTAGGCAAGAAGTAAATATATTGGTTCATGGGATCATGAACCAAAAGTTGTTGCATCAAATCATTGTCAATGATAAACGCTTCTTTGGCATGCAACAAAAACTCCTCAATTTCTTTTTTAAATTTCATGGTGGGATTGATAACCATCTCAGCATAATATTTCCTGTCAGATAGTTGTCTCTTGGCTTCTTGGTCATAGTAGAGCCAATTTAGAATCACGACAGCTCCACCTTTGTCAGCTGAAATGATAACAATCCGATGATTGTTCTGTAAATCTTGTATAGCATATTTTTCTGGAGTAGAAATATTATTAAATTTCAAATGAGATTCTGACCTTACATAATGTAGATCTTTGAGAATGTTATTCTGAAATTGCAAAACAGCAGGATGCATAGGGGGTGAAAATTGTGATTTGTGGTAAACAAATTTATCAGAAACACAATTATTATCAGATGAACCAAAAAATAATCTCAAATTAAGCAGTCTGCAAAAGGATACAACATCTTGTGCAAAAGAATCTTCAGGAACAAAAAAATCTGGTACAAATGTTAATCCTTTATTGAGAACCCTCAACTCACTTGGTGTTAAAACATGGTCTGATAAATTTAAGACATTTTGATTAAATGAAATCCCTAATTCTGCATTGCCAATTTGAGCAGACCCTGGATGCTGTTTATTTGCTTTATGTTTCCTACCCCCTCTTTGATATTTGTGCCTAAAGGGACACTTGACAAAGTTCTTTTAGGAGAAGGTGACCCTGATGCAGTCTGTGAGTCATTCTCAAGACAGGATGAAAATTCATCCGTAGATGAACCTGTATCAGAGATACGGTTTCTCAATATGGATTTGGGTCTCTTCCTTTTGGAAGGGCGACTGGGTTGTGAACAGAATTTTACATGTTTGGTTGTACTGAAGGGGTTGCTCCCCTGATAATCGGATTGGTCTCTGTTGAATTTTTTAATTTTCTTGGATTTCAGTTGTACTTCTAAATTACTGAGGTCAGAAGCAACGTTGGTAAGATTTTTAACAAAAAAAGGTTCAGCCTCGAATGGTTTATCTTCATTGACCAACCCCAAGACTACATTCACCTCTTTGTCAATTACCCGTTCATAGTATTTAGTTAGGGCTTTTACAAATGACATGCTGGCTTAATGTTGAATGCCAGCCCATTCATTAGAAAGTTCATCATCAATTTCACCCACCAAAGACTGGATTCTGACTCTTAGGCCGCGAGGCGTAATATCTTTGGCAATGTAGGCTTTGAATAGTTTGGCATGCCAAACATTCGATCTAAGCGACCTCAAATGTTTGCGTAATTTGTCAAAGCCCAAATTACAAATGGTTTCAGGACCAAGAGGCTCTTCCAAGTTAGAGCCATCAATGGTAGATCCAAGACCAAAAGCTCTTAGGTCCTCACGATCTGAGGATAGACCTGAGACCAAATTCAAAAGATCCATTTATTGAACCTAATTAACAATGCCAAAATTAAATAGGGCAAAAAACCCAAACAATTTGACAATAATAGCTGAATCCGCTACGTCAAATATTGTAATAAAGAGACTATAATAGCTCCAAAATCTTGTAAAGATGTGGGCTACGTCTCCAATTGAGTTTAAGAAAACCAGAGAATCCAACAAATGGTGCTGAGCCCCCAAAATAGTAATTGGCAAAAGGAAGAGTAAGAGGGATGTCAAGGTACCATATAATAAAATATTAGCTGAATTTACTTATCAGAGTGGTATGACCTCAGAGTAAACAGACAGTATATGTAACCTATCCCATATGAAGAGAGACCATACACCGAATTATAACAGGGGAGCACTCTAGAAAAAACAACCATATCACATACAAGTTGCCAAATTCAGATGAACATGACAAGTGTGTGTATTGTCTGGGTCTGGCACACCTCGATGTATCATGTGCTATTTGTGAGTCCTTTGGTACAAGAGCTTTGGTTGAGAGGAAGAAGAAAAACGTATCTGCAGGGGTCTTATTCTACCCACAGTGGATATCAGGCCTTCTTCCTCTCCTCCTCCTTCATCTCCTGTAAGAACAGGGGCTTCTTGCCCTTCTTCTGCTTCTCCAGCAACCTAGCAATAAGAAAAACAAAAACAAAAGTCTTCAAAAAGTTATCCAGATCTGGTACCAGCCACTGCACTGGCTCCAGAAGTGACTAAACTGTCTGATCCTATGCCTCCCTAAGATCTGATGGTGCTAGGTGAGGTCCAGTAATACCTTCGTCTTGGTTCTTCCCCAAATAAATATCTCTGAGACTTAGATCTTCAATCCTCCATGAATAGTTCCATCATTCCAGGCCCCCCTTCTTCAGCATCTTCAAAGCCAGTCAGATCTTATAGGAGTCTCACTGAAGTAGAAGTGAACAGATTGATGCAGTGCTTCTTATGGACCCAGATCTATTTGTATGTACTGCCAACTCCAGCCACTGTTGGATCTGCTAGAGTTTTCTCCCTTTGACACCAGATAATTGCTTCTTCTCTGATCCAACTCCCCAAATCAGACCCTTTGGATCTTGCTTTAGTCCAGGGAAGGTGTGTCTTGGAGTCATGGCTCCATGTGTCATCAGCACCAGTCAATCCTATATTGAGGTCAGCTCCAACTCTGTCAGAGCTATAATGTCGGCATTGTCTCTAAAAGGTTAGGTTCAGATCCGAAGTCTTTGGATCCATTCCTTCCTGTAGGAGCCTTGGTGCTTGACTTTTCCACTCCAGCAAGTGTCTCTGATCTAAAGGAGAAGTTCCCGGGATCAGTGGTGGGCTTTTCAGATATTTGAGAGGGTGCTCTGCATGCTGAGGGCCAGATGCTCCCAATCTCAGATGGATCCAACCCTCCTCCATAGGGTCTCCAGCCTGATAATCTAGTCCTATCAGGGTAACCAGTTACTGAGAGCCTTCATCCCATTCTCCCATGTGAGATTATATATGTTTGAGTCCTCTTCTGAACAACCCGCAGGTGAGACACCAAGGCAAGGAAACACAAGCGTAAAAGGAAGCACTTACTCTCCAGAAAAAAATCATTGACCACTGATACTGATTTTGATGAAGAAGGTTCCCCCACCATCCCCCTCACATTTGGAGATATCCTTGAACTACAGGAAACAAGAACCGGCAATCAAACTTGTAAATACAAAAACACAGGTTCAGCAAGCTGAAAGTCCACCCAAGTAGTAAAACAAAGTACTACGTTCACTCGTATCGTAGAATCAAGCTGTTCAAAAAAATCCAAAGAGAATTACAGAACAAACAAGTCCACAATCCAGATCAAACTTCTTTAGTCTGAAAGTTAAAGAAACCATCTTCAGGAGTGAACAGAACCCTATCTGCCTTAGGGTTCAAATTTTTATCTCCCCAGTGGACCTTCTCCAGAAATCAGAAGGCAGGGAAAAGAATGTGGTTTAGAACATTTCAGGGATTTTCATTGCTCACTGCTGGAGACATAGCTGCCTGTGGCAAAGGTGGAAACTCAAGCAGTGGACATCACCTGAGAGGCAAAGGTGGTCCTTAGAATCTGGGCCATACCTCTCAACCTGGAAACATCAAAAATCTGAAGAAAGGCCAATGAAAAATAGGTACAAATCTGTACGGTGATTAACATTCAATTTGCATACATAATTATGTAACCCCACCCACTCTGGAATTGTGGGATACCAACTTTCAAAAACAAACTGAAGAACAGATGACCAAAATATGGCTCCATGATCTTCCTGAAGTACTACGAGGCAATTGACTCTCTGCATTGAGTATAACACTGCCTAATGTTGTGCATCATTGGGTTTCTCCCTGGAGAAAAGGTTGCAATTTCTGTAGAGATTCATTGTCTCAATGAAATTAAACAAATGGCAGGCTGCAACCCAGACATATTCTGTAATTCAGCCATTGTACAGGTCACTCCCTAATGTATATATTAAGCTATCAAATACTTTACTAATGTTTCTGTAGAAATACATTGTGATAGCCTTGATGATCCTTCCTACTGCCAAAAGCTAACTGGTTGGAGCAGCCTAGTTTCTACAAGTCTATTAGCTGTAGCCTGGCTTCATATGCTGGCAACCAAACTGACTCTAGCAGCTGAATTACAATGCAGCATTGTATATTACAGGAGAAAGAGGTATTGGGAAAAAGAACATTACCTCTAGTACCTACCAACTAAACTACTAAGAAAGTACAAAGAAACCTGGAAAAGGAGACCTACATTGGCCTCCAAAAAACATAATGCATTTACCACTCTTGTATGTACAGCTAAGGTGAGGTGAAGGGGGCAGTTGTCCTGGGTGCAAAGTGTTAGGGTGCATGATTGGATTTTCAGTGCTTTACTGTCATTCATTTCTGAATTCTGCTACTGTGTTTGTAGTCTGAGATGGAACTGAAGCACTTTAGTGACTCTGTACAGTATAAACTTTATCCTTTCCTAGGAAGAAGGAGGCTGCAGATTAGAGGATAGCACTAGGCACCAGATTAGTTATGTATGTCTTATGGTCGAACAAACAAAATGATATAAAAGGAACTTTCCTATAGGAACAGTTGACACTTTCTTTCTTTTCTACAGTGTAGACAGTTTTGCATGGAAAAAGGCTGACTTTACTGGGGGAGGGGGGTTATCAGCCAAGTACCTCCTCATTATTTCTAAATCTTATATTATTAAACATCCTGTAAATACACAAACACCAACATACATGCATAGAGATAAACACAGACACAAATATACAGGTAAGCACTCGCCCGCGCGCGCGCGCGCACACACACACACACACACACACACACACACACACACACACACACACACACACACACACACACACAGTTTTTCTTTTACAACTGTCTGCTGCTAACCTTCATCCACTCAGTCAGCCTTTTGAAAAAGTAAACAACAAACATTTCTAAACCTTGTACGCTACACCTGATACTTTCCTTATACTGCTCCCTATTAGTTCTCTTTCTGATAAAAATCAAAAAGCAGGCAAGACAAACATTCATTGCCTATGTAAGCAGTAATGCCTAAATGGGCAGGCATGTTTGGGATAAATAACAGGCCACTCACTCAGACTCAGTCATCGACACTACAACATAACTTCTGTTAGATATTTACCAGACATATCTTCCATTGTTTCCATGGTTCCACCTCATTTTCTAACTGTTGGAAAAAATCATCTATCTGCCTCCATTTTACTAAATAGTCACAGCAGTCCATAGGATTCTCTTTCCATTTACACACACTGTCAAGCACTCCATCGCTACGGCACTTTTTTCTGGCACTTGGGCCACCACAAAGTTCTTTGGATGGGTCAATTGGCTTGAAGTAGTCTAACACTCCAACTTCCTTTTTTCTGGAGACCCTTGCTGCTTCATAATAAACTGGTCCACGACACTGCTAAAGATGCACCAGCAGAAACATACATACAACAAAACTTTATTTAAAATGTCACTGCTAGTTGGGAATCCTTAGGTCAATATGCTTTTATAGCAGCCAGCCACTACTTTACATGCATGAATAAAATCAAACTCCTGCCAGAAGCCGTCCTTACATAGGTAGATGAATGTACAGTGGCAGACAGCCCTAGATGACTGACCGTTTATTCTGGGTGATAACTTATTAACACACTTACTAGTTTGAACGGGTTGTTAGGCAGTTAGTTGAAATGTTCATTTGAACAATTTTTATTTGAATTACAATAACAAACAGGTTAAACTTTGAACTGCCTATCCACAAAAAATAAACAGCACAGCACTTCAGATACACTGACAAAAACTGCCATTCCACAGCTAACTAAAACAAGTGCCAGCAAGAAAGACAGGATTCTAATGACCTAAAATGGACTCCAATTTCAAGACAATGAGCAACAGCAGGATAGTTAGTACTTAAAGAAAACTGAGTCTAGCAGGATTCATTTAACGTTTCTATGAAGAAACATTTCCTAATAAAACCAAACCACTAAAATGAAGGAGGCACAAGTGTGATAACCTTTAAGCATAACAGTTTAATAGCTTGCTTTTCATCCAAAGACTTCATATCTTTCTGATGAAGTCTTTGGATAAAAAGTGAACTATTAAATTGATATGCTTAAATGTTATTGCACTCATGTTTCCTTGTTTTTAGTCATTTGGTTTTATTCATTTTTTTTGCATCACTCAGTGGTTGTTTTCATTTAAGAAGCATTTCCTGCCCTCTTGTAGGTACAGATATATTTACCCAAAGAAGCTTTCAAGATGGGAGGGATTAGGGATTAGCAAATGGCCTTTTTGGTTGGTGCCACAGTGCTGCATGTCCTGGGTGGGCTGCTGCTGTAAAGAACTTTTTTTTTATATCTCTCATTTGAGTCTCCAACTCTAGGCATTCAGGAATTGCTGCCTCACTATGCTGATGAAATGCTGGTGATGTGTAGTGAAATCAGCCAGCCCATAAGTAAATATAGTAAATAAAAGTAATAAAAATTCGGGATTTGAAGGGGCACCCCGGGAATTCATGGCACCCCATTATTTCGTCCTAAAAAATGGTAAATTCCTAGAAATTCGGTATGGTTGAGAGGTATGATCAGGGCTTCAGAGGTCCCTCCTTAGAGAACCCCCTTTCAGCACTCCTGAAAGGTTGCCCAACTGTCCTACTCTGGAGACAGCTGGGGGGTTGCTTGTCTCTGCATTCCATAGTCTGGAAGTCCATCACTCAAGACAGGTAGGTACACAGAATAATAACCAGTGGCTATTTCATCAAACTCCACTCTCACCCCCCACTTGAAAAGAACATTTCTGACATCCCAACCTTGCAAAAGTAATTTGTGGCTTCATAAATAGAGAAGCTTATAAAAAAATCTAGTCATCCAAGAGGTCGCACCAGGCAACAGATAATCCGGAACTTGCTCAAGATTCTTTTTAGTATCAAAGAAAAGTGAGGACCTAAGACCAATTATGGATCTAAGTTAACTGAACAGATTTGTTGTTTGAACCAAGTTCCATATGGTCATAGTTCAGTCAATCCTTCCTCTACTGAAGAACAACTGGATGTGATCAATAGATTTTCAGGATGCTTGCTACCACATCAAAATGGACAGGAACTCAAGGAAGTATCTTCACTTCCATCTGGGAGCCAGTCATTACCAGTTCAGAGCTCTGCCCTTTGGTCTCACCACAGCCACCTGGGCATTCACCTTGAGAATGGCAGTAGTAGCAGCTCACCTATGAGTGCAGGGTTTCTGAGTGTTTCCTTATCTGGATGACTATCTCATAACCGCTTCATACAAGGATCTGTTCCTACTTGCCAGGGATTCCTTGCTCTGCCTGTGTATAGATCTTGGGATTACAGTGAATATTCATAAGTCTTAGCTTCAGTAGACCTAGTATCTGGAATGTATTGAAAATCATCTAGACACAACACTTACCGTGAAGCTTCCACAGCTACACATTTTGTCCCTGTGTTCTCAGGCTGAAAAAGTTCCATCACGAAAGAAACCACTAGCTAAGCTGGCTCTCTGCCTTCTAGGTTCTATGGCTGCCTCCATTCCTCTAGTCTGGTTTTTACATGAGAGTAATTCAGTGGGCAATTTCAGTATTTTGGTCCATCAAAAATCAGTCAAGGAACCATCTGATCATTCTCGCAAACATTTGAGACAACACATTCGTCCATGGTTGACTACCACTCTTCTTCAAGAGGGGCACCTCTTTATTATTCCTGGCTCATAGGCCACTGTGACCATGGATGTCTCCTTTCTAGGCTGTGGGCCATTACTTAGGAAGGACATTCCAAGGCACATGGTCACCCCTAGAGGCCAGTCTATACATGAGTATCTTGGCATTAGAGTGGTCCTCCTAACATTGCAGGCCTTTCAGGATGTTTTTCCCTTGGATATGATTTCTGTTCAAATGGACAACATGGCTATCATTTTATCAACAAGCAGGGAGGAATTAGATCTTGCCCCCTGTGTTGTGGGACCATGAGACTATGGCAGTGGACAATATTTTTTAAATCACTTTCTAGGAGCAATGCACATCCTGGGGAAGTCCAGCATTCTAGCAGACACGTTGAGCAGATCCATTCTACTCCCTCACAAGTGGTCCCTCAATCCCCTTATAGCAGAGCACGTTTTTGGTCATTGGGGCCATCCCTGTTATGATATCTTTGCCTCTCCTGTAAAGACCAAATGCAACAAGTTCTTTGCTCTGATTCCCACAAGAGTAGGAGTCACTCAGGGATGCTCTGAAGCGCTTTTGGCTCACTAGACTCCTTTACACCTTCCCCCTTTTCTCCTCATCACAAGGTTTCTGCAGAGTCATGATGCTGAAGGTTTCTGTTATCTTTATAGCTCCTAATTCATCTCAACAGGTGTGGTTTCCCTTCCTCTGGCCTCACTTAATTCAGCTTGAGAGTAGGGCTTGGACTGTGGTCTGATAACTTGCCCATCAGGAGAGCCTCAGATGGAAATACAGACACTCAAACTGACCACATGGTTTCTCCAGTTCTGATGATGGTTCAACAGTCCAGGCTTTCCCTTCCATTGGTCACATTTTGTCTTCCTGCCATAAGCCTACGTCTAGGAAGATATATAAAAGCAAGTGAACATTTTTTTTCTATTTGGGCATCAGAAAAAGATCTTGACACCCTTTTCAGCTCTCATTTCTGCAATTTTGGATTTCCTGGCTCATCTTTTTTCAAGGGGAAGCAAGCTATTCCACTATCAAAGTATAATTGGCAGTGATTTCTGCTTTCACATAGGAGGACCCTGCCCCATAGCTTCTATCAAGTTATCTAAATCCTTTCTTCGAAGTACTTTGCTGCTACGCCCCCTATGAGAGATTCAGTTCCCCCTTGGGATGTAAAAGTTGTCTTACAGTCCTTAGCAAAATTCCAATTTGAACTTGCTGCTAGAATTGATTTGAAGTACCTGTCATGGATGACCTTATTTTTGGTAGTCATAGCCTCAGCAAGAAGGATTTCTGAACTGTAAGCACTTTCTTCAAAACCTCTTTGTTTGTTATTTCATAAAGACAGAGTCTATCTGAGGACTAATGTATCTTTTTTTTCCCCAAAGGTGGCATCAGAATCCTCCATCAAGCAGGCCATAAATTCTTTCTGAATTTCTCCAACAAGGGTGAATACACCCTTGCACTTGCTGGACATTCACTGACAATTGCATTTCTATTTGCATCAAACTGCCTGTATCAGGAAATCTGAGCAACTATTCATTTGCAAAGACTTAATTAGGACAAGCAGTATCAGAGTCTTCCTTGTCTAGATGGCTGACTCTATGCATTTCTTTTGTATATCAACAAAAAGGACTGTCTTTGGCTGCAAAACCCAAAGCTCATTCATCTAGGTCAGTGGCCTCATCCACAGCCTTTTCTTCCAGTGTCCCTGTCAATGATATTTGTGCTGCAGATATTTGTCAAAAATACATACACACATAAATTGAACATTCAGTCTAGAGCCAGGACTTCTTTTGCCTCAACTGTATATCCTTCCTTGAAGTCATCCAAGTGCTCAAGTAGCTGGGGACTCTGCCCCATATATAGAGGAATGGATGGAGAGAGAGCTAATATGAAAATTATATACTAACCATAACATTAGACCTGTGTCACATTCTGTCCATCCCTCTACTACCATCCCCTATCCCTCATCCTTTCTTAATGTTTTTCATTTGACACTGTTTTGTCAGCAAATGTCAGCTATGGCAGATCTGACTGACTTTGCCTCGGATTTCAGAATTTAGCCACTGCTTCTCTCTAATTTTTCCTTCTCCAACATTGAATAAAACTTAGATCGGGATTTTTAAGAGAGGCAAACTTAATCTGAGGTAACTCCTGTGATACAAGGAATTATGGGTTGGGGAGGAGCCAGTACACTGGATCCTAAGCTTTGAAGCAGCCAAAGACAGATCCATGACCCATTTATAGAGGAATGGACAGAATGCAAACACACACATCTAATGTTATGGTGAGTACATGACATTCATTTTTTAAATCATGATTATAAGGTTTTTATGTCTGTAATGGCTGCTAGACTAGCAGAAATCATTTCACTGATAATTCATAAAGATCACTGTGGATTTGTGGTGGAGGCAGGAGGACATTTGATAACATAATTAGAACTTTAATGATTATTGGGCAAGCTAAAAATGGAGAAAGGCGGAGTAGCTATTTTGTGCTTGGATATGGAAAAACATTTGATAACATGGAGTGGTCCAGCCTGTTTGTGGTGTTAAGAGAAATTTGATTTCTTAGATTCCTTTGTAACTTAACTAAATGGAATATATAAGAATGTGACCTCACAAGTAAAAGTCTTAGCTACACACTCTGAACCCAAAGACTTTTTTTTAGGAGAACCAGACATGATTGCCATTATCCCTTTTGCTTTTTGTGTTGTAGTCTGAAGCATTAGCTTTAGCTATTAGTCAGACCTGAGGAGTTTTAAATAGAGACAGAAAGACCTGAGAATAGCACTTGTTGCTATTGTTATCTTATTGGTTTGAAATCTCAAAGAAAAGTTAGCAAATGTTTTTAGGATAATTGATTCATTTGGCTCATTATCTGGTTATAAAATGAATAAAGAGAAAACTAAAACTATTATGATAAATATAGAGGTGGTGGTTCCCATGGAGGAAAGGTGGATGGTTTGGATGGTCTTAATGAAACAGAGTGAGTTGAAATATTTAGGTATATGGCTATGGGACACTTATTTAACAGTTGTTGACTGGGAAAGTTCAACTAAGACAGAGCCTATTTTCAGCGGAGGCACAGGGAGACATGCTCCAGACACATGACTTTGGAATGTGGGAAGAAACCAGAGTATCTGGAGGAAACCCACATGAATGCAGGGAGGAGATGCAGACTCCACATAGAAGGCACCCCAGCCAAAAAGCAAACAGGAAAACCTCTTGCTGTGAGGTGACAATGTTAACCACTGCAACACTGTGCCAAAAAATCAATGCAGAAAATTTATGAAAGCAAATTAGCACTCATAAAATTTAATCTTCAAATATGGAAATTTTTAAATTTGAAATTACATCGGAGAGTACATGTCTTAGAGTGACATGCGTTATCCCATTTTATGCATTAACCCCAAACAGTTTGGACATCACCAGAAGCTAGGCAAGTTGATACGTTCAAAAATTGGATGAGGGATTTTCTTTGGATGGATTGTAAGTTGGAAGTAAATGCACACACAGCCAGGAAATGGAACAGCTTGTTGTAAGTTCACCAAGGCAGATTCAGTAAATCCAGGTAGGCACCAAACGAATTCAAATAATTCCTTTATTCAGAACCACAGAATAATAACACACAAGCGCTGGCCAGAGGAATTCTGAGCTTTATCAAGTGACACCATGCTGTTGAATCAGGTGTCTTATATACCTTGAAAATCCTAGGTTAATTAGAAAGCACTACCAATTAACATTTTAAAGAGACTGTGCACTATTCCACATGCTTAAAAATTCCTTTAAAACAAAATATATAAAAAAATATAATAGATTGCTTAAAATAATGCATTAATGCATCTGTCACTACTAAAAATATTAATAGCTTAAAAATAAACAAAACATTGTGCACTGTTACCATAGTGTTTAACTTTGTAATAAAATTTGCTTTGTGCAAAAAGTTGCACTTCTTTTGAAAATTGGGATAAGATGGAGTGACTTGACGCACAACTGTTGTTCGTGTAAGTATAATATAAGGCTAATGCCTAGTATGGGTATGACAATATTTTCCTTTTCTTGGTCTTGTTAACAACCCTGCTGGAAAAAGAACACTATATCTTAACCAAGTTAAACTATGCTGTACAATAGGTCTTTCCTTAACATAGACTTTGTATAGTGTAGCATTAAGTGAAAATCATGCCCATGTGTATGAGTACTTGCCATAAGTAATTGTGTGGGGAATGTCAAACTAAAGTCTTGCCCTTCTTAGTTTCAATAGCGGCTTGATACTGATCAAACCGTTAAGCCCAGGGGGTCTCCCAGCATCTAACTTTAATTGCCAGAGGATTGTAAGTTGATAGATGCTTGGGATCAGGTCACAGTGTTCAGGGCAGAGGGTGGGTTGGGGGTGCTAGACTTAAGCAAGTGTTTGAAGACAGTACATCTGACTTATTTATGAGATGTTATATGGTGGAATACAAAGCGAAGTGGAAAAAAAATGTTATAAGAATTGATTCCAGGTGTGAGGATATGGGCAAGTGCCAGCATAACCAGCTGGAGTTTTGTAAAAATGATATGTCCCTTGAATATCAAACTGATTTCTACCAGATGCTTGTATTGCAAATGTATTAGAATTGTATGTAATTTGTATATCAAACTGATTTTGTACAGATGTTTGTGCTGAAAATGTATTTGTGAGCTTTGCTTGTGTTGAAATGTATCAACAGTGCACCCTGCTGAAATGAATCAAAATGTACATGTATTATTGTAGCTGAATTAAATGTATGTTTTAATAGAGGATACTGGCACAGCATATGTTAACTTAAGAAAAATAAGGGAAATGCAAACCAGCTGTTCAACCATTAAAAGGCACCTTACAGTGCTGAATAGGACCGGAGATGGTGGGGCTGGGGGAAGAGCCTTTGTCCATTAGCTCACTGAAAAGAGGGGAGACCCCAGGCACTGCCATGAACATTTGGATGTTTATTGTGGCCATCTGTGCTAATTCCTGTCTCAGCTTCAAAGGGGAATACTGTGAGAACCTGGAGTCAGGTGACCAGATGAGGTCATACTGCCAGTCCTCTTGGAAATTATATTTTAGATATTACAAAGAGAAGTCTCAGAATATTGAGTATTCTGTTTGGGAAACCTGACTAGAAAGACCCTCACCCACAGCATCTTGCCTTACAATAGTAAGTAACTTAACTAGGGAACAGTAATTCTGTTAGATTCAGTTCAAAATTTAGTGAAGCTTAGTTTAGATACTGTTTTTCTTTATTTGTATGAGTCTTTCCATCAATGTTAATTTCAGTATTTTCTTTGATTTGAACTTTGCGGTTTACTGTAAATATATATTCAGTATTTTCATGCCCTTTTATTATTTATTATTGAATATATTTAAAACTTTTATTGTGGCTGGTTCTTGTAGAAAGTATCTAACCTTGGAAAGTACTTATTTTTATTTGGTGACACTGTGTCGGCCACTCCAGATGGCCTTGCCATTTTGGTGAACTACTACCATTTGCATTAGTATTAATATTACACAGAGCCTTATAGTAACTGACTGGTGGCAGTGATAACTACTGAATAGTCTGGGCAAAGCTGGTAGAGTGGGTAATCTATGCCTGCCTTTCCCAGGTGGGGGTGTGTGTGTGTGTGTGTGTATCAGCTAGTTCGGGCAGGGACATGAAGCACTGGGTTTACAGAGAGGGTGCTGGAGGACTTGGCTTGGACTTTCTGCTTAGGACCTAACCCTACAGCTGTACCATTGAGGAGTCTTATTAGAGATCTGAAGGGAGACGGATGCTGGAGGACTTGGCTTGGAGACGCTGCTTAGGACCTAACACTACAGCTGTACCATTGAAGAGTCTTATTAGAGATCTGGAGGGAGATGGATATAGTGACATCCAGACCCCAGGCTGAGTGTGTTCCCTGTGTGCTCTTAAGGGAAATTGCACTTGATGTAGAGAGGTTTGCATCTGGAAATACTGAGTATATCCATTTGTATTCCAAGTGCATGCCCCTCTCCAGAGTTAGTGGTATTGATTCAGGCTCCTTGATTAATGGCCCAGCATGGGGACTACACATATTGGTGGCCATCACATATTGATAACAGTGGTGGGCATCACACCAGGATTAGATTGAACTTACTTATAGGAAGTTTTTTTGGGGGAGATGCAAACAAAGATGGCAGCTATCTTTAATGGATATGTTGAGCAAAGGGATAAATGGACTATTCTTATATGTTTGTGAGAATGAACACAGATGTCTTGCCAATGGGGTGACTGTGATAAAAGAAACCAGAGAGCAGCAGGGAGATGGAGACTAAGTGGAAATAGAATTCAACACTGGTCTCAGTTAATAGAAGAAAATGGCATAATGGATTGGGAAAATGTCAAAAGGAGCTTTGACCTTCTTAATAGATTATTTATTAACTACTAGCTCAAGAGACTTGAACCTCAGCACTGAAATAAATAGGACATGCTGGAGGGACAGATTCATAACCCAGAGGCTCCCTTCACTCTGGAATAAAATCCCAGTCCAGGTTAGGCAGAGTCCCTCATTGACTCTCTTCAAGAGGAATCTTGATGAGTGGATGGGAGATCGTAGGTTTACCCCAGGTATTACTTCTGTGTCACTGTTAGAGACACAGTATACTAACCTCGAAAAAGGGCATAGCAAAATTAATTTAAAATGGGTGGCGAAAGCCAAACACACTCTGGCTAGGCTTATAAATGCCCTAGGGCAGATAGCCTAGTATGAACCTATGAACCAGCCACTTAAAACTGGTGGGGAATGAACAAACTCGAAATTGACAAAAGAACAATGGCCAGAATTGACTAACTACCTCAGAAATATGAGGGAGGTTAGGGTGCAAAATAAAAAAGCAATAACTACTTTACATAAACTAGTTTGTGATTTGAAAAAAAGATGGTGCAAAGAAATAAGGGAAGAGTGGGCTAGAATGCTGGAGATAGAAATGTCACTGGAATACTGAGAACAACAATCTCAATGCCAAGAAAAAACTATTAGATGCAGGAAGTTTCATATATTAGCCTGGAAGTGCTTGCACAAGTATTTTTTCTTCACCAGATAGGATTCAGAAAATGTCTCTGCACTGTATAGAATATTTGTTGGAGATGTCTTGACAAGGATAAGGGGGACTGGTAACATATTTTCTTGGCATGCTCCAAGCTATCCAACTTTAGTAAAAACTACAAAAAAAAATCTAGCAAAGCTAGAGTTTCCACTGTGTGATTCTTTACACCTCTTGTATTAGAGGCATATGGGATGTATGCAAATGACCCCTTAAGGACAGCAGGTGTTTCAGCTATATGGCAGTACTGAATGCTCGTGACTTTTTAAATCTGTTATGGACAAATTCAGGCCAATAAAGTCAAACCCCGCTAGCTATGGACATGCCTTCTTATGGCCTCATCAGCACAGCATAATTGCTTAGCCAAACAGTCCAGTTATACTATGCAGACAAGTTTGTAATGATAGCTGGTGTATTAGCGAAGAAGGGTATTACAAGGAGATGGAAGCAAATGAGGTTCAAAGCTTCTAGAGAATCTGAGGACGGGAGGAACAAGGGTTAAAAAAGAATAGCAGGAGGTTTATTAGGAGGAGGGGTGAATAATAAGTTGGAATGTTTTTTATTTGAAACTATTGATATTTATTAACTTGCTAGTGCAAAGAGGTAAATTCTGTTAGGGGAAGGAAGTGTGAGAAATTCATGTTTTCTTGACTTGTGTAAATATTTTCATTTTATTTATTTATTTATTTAATTTATTTTACATTTGTTGACCGGGCTCGTCTAGCTGGATATATGTCCATTTTCAGTAGAGGCCCGGGGAGAAAAGCTCCAAGCAAAGGCACAGACAATCAATATTATATATAGTAATAGTTGACAGAAATACAGCAGATGGTTTATAATTGAGGTTCAGTTAGACTCGAAACAAAGCAGTATAGTAGGATATACTAAAACAAAATACATTTAGTGAGCATTTGAGAGAGAACAATTAATAAAATTATTGACTAATATACTTTCATTACCACAAGGACTCATAGTGCAGTAGATCAGGAGAATAGAGAGAGCAGCAAGGGGAAGGAGGTGTTAAGTCAGGGTTAGAGCAGGGGCAGAGCCAGTGAGTTTTAAGGTATTCTTTAAGTAGCGTTTTGAAAAGAAGAGTGGAAGCAAGGGTGGTAAGTTCATTAGGAAGCTGGTTCCAACTTTTTCCTATTGTGTTGGAGAAAAGAGAGTCCCCTGCTTTGTTGTTCTATTTAATAGTGGAAACTAGTAGCTTATTAGCTGATCAAAGTGTAGTAAGATTTTTGTAGGGGGTGATCAGATTATTGAGGATTGGGGTATTGTTAGGATGATAGAGAATCTTATGGGAGATGACATGTTGTTGGCAAAGCAGTTGGTTCTGCAGTTCTAACCATCCCAGTTGTTTGATGTTGTGACAGTGGTGGGTTCTAAAGGGGGTGCCAGTGGAAAATCTGGCTATGTTATTGTAACATGCTGAGAGTTTGGAGAGGTTGCTTTTAGAAAAATTGGTATATATCGCAGAGGCATAGAATAGGGTAGAAATCAGATGGGTCTGGGAAATGGTTATCCTGGCAGAAGGGTTTAGGAAGGGTTTGATTCTGTAAAGGGTGCCAAGTTTTTTGTTAACAGACTTTATTGTAGAGTTAATATGGTGATCATAGCTAAGGTGGTTATCAATTGTTACTCCCAGTAGACGGGTAGTAGTGTCAGGGGATATGTTAGTATCATTGTTAGAGGTTACAGTGAAGTACAGTTGAGATGACTTAAGAGTAGGAGCAAAGATCAACAATTTAGTTTTTTTGGGGTTAAGTAGGAGACCATGTTGCAAGAACCAGTTTTCAGCACTGTTCAATTCGGATTGGGTGATTGACTGGAGAGAGGTTATGGACTTGGCTGAACAAATTAAGGTAGAATTGTCTGCATATTGTATGCAGGTGGCTTGCGGAATTGTGGTGTGTAGGTTATTTATAAATAAAGAGAAGAGAAGAGGACCTAAAATAGAGCCTTGAGGTATTTCTATGTTCACAGGGAGTGGTGTGGAAAGATTATTATCCCAGAGTACGGCTTGATGTCAGTTTTCCAGATAGGATTTAAACCATTGTAATGCCTGTGCATCAAGTGATTGGACCTTTAGTATGTCAATAAGCAAGTTATGATTCACCATTTCGAAGGCTTTTGAAAGGTCAATAAAAAGTGTAGATGAAAAAGTGTTATTGTTTCGGTTTTTGTTTATGGTGTCAGAGAAGGATAGCAGGGCAGTTGTGCTATGGAATGGTCTAAAACTGTGTTGGCAGCTTGCAAGTAAGTTATTCTGGAGAAGGTGGTCAACTAGTTGTCTGTGAATGCATTTCTCCATTATTTTAGCTATTGCAGAGAGTAAGGCAATGGGGCGAAAGTTGAAAAGTTCAGTAGATGGGCCACCTTTGTGTAGAGGGATGATATGGGATACTTTCCATATGGATGGGATTTTGCTTTCTGAGATTGTTCTATTTATAAGTATGGAGATTGGATAGGCAATGGCTTTAGCTGCAATTTGCAGGAATTTAGCAGGAGGACAATCAGCAGAAGGGGTGTAAGGCTTAAGTTTTAAGAGGAGGTTGCATATGAAGGATGTGGGTACTGGTTTTATATGAAAGGTAGGAGATGTAGTATTAGTTGTATCTAACTGGGAAGAGGTGACAGGTGGCAAAGTATTAGCTAGGGTTAGAATGGCTTTGGTAAAGTAGTTATTAAAGGCATCTGGAATCTGGTTGGCATTATTATGGTTGAAACCTGAGGGGGCAGGAGTTGTAGAGTGGCCTGGCTTAAGAAGATTGTTTATGCCTGACCAGAATCTTTGTGGTTTTTGATGGTGGGTTTGTTGGAGGTGAAGGTAATAGTCTTTTTTGTCTTGGAGAATTTGTTTTTTGGTGGCATTTCTTAATTGTTTGAAGTGGAGGTGATCTGATGGGTTTTTTGTGGCTCTCCATTTGGCCCAGATTTTATTTCTGAGGAGGATCTTTTGTTTGGTTAGTTTTGAGAGCCAGGGGGGCGGTTTTGGTCCTTATTCGGGAAGTGTGATATGGGGCATGGGAATCTAGGATTTGAAGGAATCTGGTATTGAAATAGGTCACTGCTTCATCAAGTTGAAGATAAAGCAAAGGTGACCAGTCACATGCTTTTAGTTCATTTTGGAAACTGACTGGGTTAAAGTGTTTTTTTGGAATGGGAGGTTTTAAAAATATTAGTGTTAAGGCTATGAACTTTTTGTTTAATAATATAGGTTAGCATATGGTCACTAATGTCATCAGGAAGGGTTCCTGGTTTATAAGTATCAACATGGCTGTTGAGTAGTAGCCAGTCAACGGTGGATTCCTTACTCCTTGGCTTATGGATTCTAGTAGGAGTGGTTATTATTTGAGAGAAACCGTGAAGATTTATGTGATTGGTAGGATTAGGGGAATTTATGTAATTTTTATGTTAATATTTAATGTACTAAATTTGTCCACGTTTGGTTAATAAAATATTTGATTAAAAATTAAAAAAGAATAAAAGTAAAATGTCACTGTGTGAAAGTCTCATCAGTGAGCCATGCTTCTTGGAACTAATTTAGACCTGTTGTATGTGGAATGAAACAGTAAGTCTCTAACATCATTAGTAACAAATAAAGAATCTTTGACAAATTCCAAGTCAACAATGACCCCTAGGAAGTGCACTAAGTCTTTAAGAACACACTTTTTATTGTCAAAAAGACTTTGGTTTTCTGCCTATAAATATAGTCAGCAGTTTTGTTTATGAACCTGTAGAAGCAACAATAGTCCTAAGAGGGAGATCCAAACTGTCTTTTATTGTTCTGGATGCCAAATAAAGAAGACTGAGAACTTGATTCTTAACAGTTTAGAAGCCCAAGAAAGTCATAGAAAAGTGATGTTCAGTGTTTAAATTATATAGTAGTAAGGTAATTTTTGAGAAAGCCAGATTAATCTCATTCCTAGAGACTGGCATCTCCTAAATCTATGGATCGAGATGGCGCCTTTTCCAGTTGACCTGCCTCAGCTTAGTGTTCATTGTAGAAAGGATTTTGTCTCACTCCTCACATCCTTCTAAGGTCCTAGTTTCATATGAGTCTGCCCTAGGACAGCCTACACTGAAAGGCTTCAAACAGTTTCTGATTTAGGGCTCCCCTATTGCCGCCTTGTCCCCCAGGTTCTCCTATAAGGATATGCTCAAGAAGAGCCAGTGTAAGATGAAACACTTGGATTTCCCTGAAGAAACCCTGACTGAAGTTTCCAACCTTAGTGGGGAGGAAAGGTCCACAAAATCCCCTTGTGATGCCTCCTTCAGTGATCTACTTGAATTGATGAGACAATGGGGGGGGGGGGGGTTCAACCACCAAAGTCCCTTCCCCAGAGGAGTCTCTTTTTTTTCTCTCAAGGCCTTCAATACCCTCTCTGGACACACTTGTCAATTTTATGTCCTGCAGGGCATGGAGAGAACCTGATGTGGTAGAGCCCATGCTACAAAAGCCAAATAAAGTTTTGCTATTACCAAGAATAGTTCCTTCCAGACCAAGGGCCCCACTGTTGAATGCTGTTATGGTCACTGCTGCCACAAAAAAGGAAATCTTTAAGGAGAATACCTTAGTTCACACATGAATAGAAAGTCAAGGGTGTTGAACCATTTTGGAAAGTGCACGTATACTTCAGCCAGCTTTGCCCTTTGTGCACTGAATTATATGGCACATTTGACAAGGCTTCAGAAATGCTTAATTTCCAAAATTTCAATAGTGTCTCATAAAACTTTGGAAACTTAGCTGGCCACCATGCAGTCTATTTCAAGCATGTCCATGCATCTAAACTCAAATGCAGAGGATGGTATGGCACAGAACACAGGTACAGGCATCCCAATTTTCCATCATGCCTGGATGTGCCTCTGTAATTTTGTGGATTGCTTTAAGGTGGCCTTTCTTAACACCACTTCTGATGCATCCAGTTTATTTTGGTCCCAAAGTTATGGATATGCTGACAAGGATCAAGCAAGAGGACAAGACTTTGTTGTTGGACTATGCTTTTTCACCCTGCAGAAGACTTCCTCAAGAATCTGGGGGGAAGACTGCTCTGCAAATAGCAACAGCTTTCCCATGATGCTCTATGTGAAGGTGCCCCTGAAGGCAGGGGAGAAAGGACAGTTGTGCACTTACCATAAATGTAGATGTTTGAGTGTATTCACTGTTGCGGTCATTACATTTGGGTTATATGCTTGCAGTAGCCTTCAGTTGGCCTGATTAACAAAGTCTTGGGTCCTGCATCGGTTGCTGTCCCTTCTTCCATGACGTCAGGTCATCAGGGGTATAAAACATGCAGCCGACGCCATTACATCAGTTTTTCTTGCCCCAGATGTCAGGTGCCTCCCTAATGGGAAGCAATTAAATCTATAATTACAAGGATATCCCTCCAACAAAAAAGCAAATACACCAAAAAGCTTTTTGAGCATAGTAAGGGAGAATAGAGGTATAGCCAAAAGAAAAAAGGGGACTGGAGGGAGGGTAACCAGGACTGCAACAGTGAATACACTGACATCTACATTTATGGTAAGTGTACACAACTGTACTATGTTCTTCGTGTTTCACTGTTGCAGTCATTACATTTGGGTAGATTCCCAAAGCTAAGGTTGGGAGGAGGAATTTAAATAGAATTATGACCAGCTATAAGGCCCTGCAAGACTGCAGTGGCAAAGTCAGCTCTGGATTTAGAGAAAATGGGCAAATGATAATGCTTGGTGAAAGTATGTACAGAACTCCAGGTAGCAGCTTCTAGGATGTCCCTGGTAGGGACGCCCCTGAGAAAGGCTGTGGAGGTAGATGCAGCCCTGGTTGAATGGGGTCTGATGCCCTGTGGGATACATTTTCCATGGTGCTTATAGCAGAAATAAATGCAGTGTCCTATCCATTTTGAAATAGTTTGCTTTGAAATAGCTTTCCCCTCTGTCCCTGCAGCAAATGCCACCAGCAGTTGTTCAGATTTCCTTTGAGGTTTAGTCCTTTCCAAATAAAATCTAAGTTGTCTGTGCACATCTAAGGAGTGCAGTATCCGTTCCCCTTTGTTCTGTGGGTTAGGAAAGAAGGTAGGCAAATGAATGGACTGATTAAGAGCCACACTGGATACCACCTTGGGCATGAATGAGGGATTGGTTATGAGGGACACCCTGTCTGCATGAAAGATGATGAAAGGCTCCACAGCCATAAGGGCCTGTAATTCAGATACCCTTCCTGCAGAATTGATTGCTAAAAGGAAAGCTGTTTTCCAGGAAAGGAATTTTAAATCTGCAGTAGCAGCTGGCTCAAAAGGAGGATGAGTGAGTTTCTCCAAGACAAAGTTAAGGTCCCAGGCTGGAGTTGGAGCTCTCCTGGGTGGCCTTAAATTTTTGGCCCCTCTGAGGAACTGCTTGAGCAGTGGGTGAGAGAAGAGAGGAGGCTCTGTGCTGTAATGAGCTGAAATGGCTGATGCATGAATTTTGATGGAGGAAAAGGACAAGCCCTTATGAAGCATCTCAGTCAAGTATTGTAGAATCTGAGGTAAACCGGGCACTGCTGTGCTCATCCCTTGAGATTGGTTCCAGGCACAAAATCTTTTCCATTTTGCAGCATAAGATTTTCTAGTACTAGGCCTCCTTGTCTCTAAAATGATATCCATCACTGATTTACTGAGGGGTGGTAAAGGAGAGATTAGGTAATTAGCCAGGCTGCTAGGTTTAGGGTTTGCAGCTGAGGGTGCAGAATCTGGTTCTCCTGCTGAGACAACAGGGAAGGAGTCTGAGGCAGGTGCCATGGGGCCAAGCGTGACACACTGCGCAAAAGGGGGTACCAGTGTTGGGGTGGCCAGTCTGGTGCAATTAAAATCATCCTTGGCTTGTTCTGTTTGGTCTTTAGTAGTACCTTGGAGAGCAGAGGCAGAGGAGGAAAGGCATAAACTGATAGGTTTTTCCAGCAGAAGGATAGAGCATCCACTTTCCAAGCTAGCTTGTGGGGAATCCTTGTGCAAAATTTGTCCAACTGATGTTTTTTGGGGGAGGCAAACAGGTCTATATCTAGGCTCCCCTACTTGCTTGTCAACATGTTGAAAATCCTTGGTTCCAGTTTCCACTTGTGTGGGACCATGAGGTTTCTGCTTAGTCCGTCTGCCAGTGTATTTAGTTTTTCTGGCAGGAATTGAGCTTGTAAGATTCACTTGGTAGCTCAAGGCTGTGTTCCATAATGCCATGGCTAGTCTGCAGAAGGTGTAAGAATGTGTACCCCCCTGCTTGTTTATGTACCACATGACAGTGGTGTTGTCCGTTTTTACCATTAGTTGTCCTGGAAGAATGTGATCCTTGAAGGCTGTCAGAGCATTCTGTACAGCTAACATTTCCTTTTGATTTATATGCAGGTACATTTGACTTTGGATCCATTTGCCCTGAATATACTTCCCTGCCAGGTGAGCCCTCCATGCATAGTCTGATGCATCTGTTGTTAAGGTTTGGGTGGCCGGGGATTGTGTGAATGGTAGCCCCCTGTTTTGGTAGCAGGCCTCTGCCCACCAAAGGAAGTCTAGACGTAGGCAAGGTATGATAGGTTTGAGATACCATTGTAGTTTCCTCATATGCAACCTTGCATATGGAATTAGAAGAATGCAGGAGGCCATGAACCCCAAGGCTTGCAGCATTTTCCTTGCAGATAGCTCGGTTTTTGTGGCCACTTGTTTGAAGTAGGTTGTTAAATAAATTTGTTTCTCTGGCATGAGGAAAGCTATCTGGGAAGTTGTATTCAAGCTTGCTCCCAGGAATATAATTTGTTGACAGGGTAGCAGGTGTGATTTCTTTTTGTTTATGGTGTACCCCAGGCAAGTCATCACCCTTTGAATAAAGGCCAGATGATTCAAAAGTATGCCCTGGCTTTCTACCTGAATTAGACAATTGTCCAGGTATGGGTATATGAATATTTCTTTGCCTGCAAAATGCAAAGACTGGATCTAGGCAATTTGTGAATACCCTGGGCGCAGTAGATAAGCCAGAGGGCAGTGCAGAGAACTGCTTTGAAGTGTAGGAATCTTCTGCAAGACTACCTGATAGGGAGGTGCAGGTATGCTTCCTTTAGTTCTAGTGTTGCCAACCATGCATCTTTGCCTAGCATAGGAAGCATCTGGTGAAGAGTCAGCATTTTGAATTTTGGAGTCACCAGAAAGGTGTTTCAGAAGAAAGGTCCAGGATAGGGCGCCATGTATTGCCTTTTCTGGGTACCAGAAAAAGTCTGGAATAGAAACCTTGTCCCTTTTCCTCTTCTGGTACCAACTGAATAGCCCCCATGCTTAAAAAAGAGAGAACTTGATTTTGGGCCTCTGCCCACTGATTTGGGGGTAGATCTAACCACCCGCTTGGTGTTGGTAACATATGGAAGTGAAATCTGTATACTTGGGACACTATATTTAAAACCCATTTGTCCTGGGTAATGAGTTCCCAGTTTTTGGCCTGCAGACCAATCTTTCCACCTAAAGAAGCATTCAGTTGAGAAGTGCTTGGGAGTTTTAAAAGCAAGTCATTGAGACAGTTTTGCATGGGGGGGGGGTCTTACTACTCCCAGATTTGGGTAAGGAAATCCCCCACTGCTTAGCCTTCTGTGTCCCCTGGGAAATCTGGGGTTTCTGCTGTGTCTGGGTTTGGCTTGAGAAGATCTGGAAGGGGCTGGAAAGGACCAATTCTTAGAGAGCCAATGCCTACTAAATCTAGGAGGCTGAACTTGCAAGAAATAACAGTTTGCATAGATTTAGCTTGATCTTCCATCTTTTTAAGAACTTCCTGAGCTTTGTTGCCAAACAGGTGGTCCTGATTTAAGGGAGCATCCAACAGTTTAGCTTTAACATGATCAGGCAAAGATTGCTTCTTAAGCCAAGCATGCCTTCTGAGCACAGACCCAATAACAGCAGCCCTGCTAGAGGGCTCTAATGAATCAAATCCACATTGCCAAGTATGTTTACCAACCTGTTCAGAAGAATGCATTAAATCCTGTAATTCTTTATTTTCAATACAGTCAGGAATCAACATAATATTCTGTTTAAGCAACCCAATAACATGTTGTTGATACTTTAAAATATGAAACTGTCAGTTTAAAGCCCTAATGGCCAAGGTTGCAGAAGTGTAAACCTTCTTACGCCATCTATCCAGCGCCATGGAGTCTCTATCAGAAGGGGTAGGATTTTAGTAGTAGAAGCCTTAATGCCCTTGGGGCCCTGTGAAATAGTCTCTAGATCCGCAGTAGGATTTTTAAAAAGAAACTTGTGTGAATCAGGAACCTGATATCTGTCAGGTTTTCTGGGAGCAGGAAGCAAAGAATCAGGAGTCAAACTAGATTCCGAAAAGGCATAATCAACAATGTCTAGTACAGGAGGTATAGCTAAAGGCCTATGCAGAGGCAGGAGTAAGAAATCCCTAAGCCTCTTTTTTGAATTAGAAAAATCCTGGCTTTCCCAGTGGAAATGCTCCCTTAGAGTATGTAAGGTTTTAGTAAAAGAAAAATCCTCTGGAGGGGAAGCAGAGGGAATAGAGTCCTCTGCATCAGAATCCTCATAAGTAGATAAGGGCATTTCCAGATCATCAGAAGAATCAGGATCCTGGTCAGAAGGTTCATAAACAACTTCAGTCCTAGAAGGGGGAGGCTGGCTTTCCCTGATTAAAGTTACAAGATCTTCAGTCATTCTTATCATTTGTTTTTTAGGCATAGAGGCCTGAGCATTGGTTTCTTAGGCATGATTCGAGAGTTAGGCCTAAATAAATAAGGAGGCGTTGGTTTAATATGCAAGTCCATAGGCCTGAATACACCCTCAGAACCCGGTGCCTGCACAGCGGCTCTGGACCCATCCAAGGTAGAGACATCCGCAGGTTCCACAGTTGAAGCATCTCGCGGCATACCGTACTTCGAATGGGTCTCAGTAGATGCCTGCAAATCAGAAGTAGCAGGTATCGGGCTGTGAAAGCACCTCACTGAGCACCAGCGAACTGGCGAATGGCTTAGGAGAAGTGTCGTCGGCAGCTTTGGACCTAGGCAGCCTGTCTCTGTCTTTATCTTTGCGTTTTTTCAGAATCCCATTAGTCGGATGGCTAACTGACACCATTTCTGGATAATTAAACCAAGAACCATAATATTTAGAGGCGAAAATATACCGACGATGGATAGTGCGCTGATTAAATAAAGCACAAAACCTACAGCAAGGTATGTTGTGGTCAGGGCCCAGGCAAGGAATACAGTATGAATAAAAATCTTTGTGAGGTATTTGCTTTCCACAAGTAATGCAATTATTAACTTTTACTGACATCGGTAAGGAGCAAGAAAAATTTTCACCAACAGAGTACTTAGCTTTAATTGAAGACTTCGGTTCTGAAACTCGAAAATGAAAATTTCAGGAGTCGGCCGACCGGCACTTGTGAACTGCTTCTGCTTCAGGCACCGCACGGCAAGAAAAACTGATGTAATGGCATCGGCTGCATGTTTTATATCCCTGACGACCTGACATCATGGAAGAAGGGACAGCATCTGACTCAGGACCCAAGACTTTGTTAATCAGGCCAACTGAGGGCTACTGCAAGCAGATAACCCAAATGTAATGACTGCAACAATGAAACACGAAGAACATCTTTAATGGGTGCCATCCTAGGGGCAGGGGTAATCTGCAGAATCAGGGCTTCAGACAACCCTTTTCTGGCAAGGCCTTCCAGCGCTTTTGAAAATTTGCCCCACTACTGCATTCTGGATGCTTTTGAATTTTGAGAGAGACTTGTTTCCCAACCCCAAGCTTAGGAGACCATGTTGCATGCCTTTGTGTTGAGAGTCATTTCCAGAGACTACACCATTCCATTTCAGTTTACCCCAAGTTGGAGACAAAAGAATCCCTCCCAGATATACCACCACATCAGTGAAGGGGATGCAGTAGCAGCAGAGATTCAAAGCTGCTCATTAAATGAGTTACCCAAGAGGTCCCACCAGACCAGAGGGGATCTGGAGTATGTTCAAGATTCTTTTTGGTGCCAGAGAAAACAAGGACCTCAGGCCTGTTTTAGACCTAATTTATTTATTTTATTTATTTGAGATTTGTTTACAGGAGAAGTCCAACTAGACAAAACTATTTACAGTGGAGGTCTGGAGAGAAAAGCCCCATTAACAAAAAAATATGTAATAATAAATTGATACAGTATAAACAGAAGAAGTTATACAGAAAGTTTACAAATCTCTGTTTGGTGTACTTAGAAAGGTCAGATTTAGAAATATGCTAGTTTAAATAAAGAGACTTGAGTGATCAAATAATAGTCCAAATTTTATATGATAAAAATAAATTAAGCAGAAGTTTAGAACATATGGTAGGTTAGCTTTATTAAAGATGAACTTTAATAAAGATAAAAATTTCTCCAAAGCCAACTTCATGCTTCTTAAGACAGAAGTAGTGAACTTCATGACACCCATGCAGATGGACAATACAGTTACAACTGCTAAATCCTACCACAAATGCACTCTATAAGCACTTACATGAGTGCATGGATCGTGCTATCCCAAACAGAACCAAGATGCTATCCTCCAAAAAAAGGAAGCCAATCTGGTGGTCCCTTGCCATAAACAAACTGTACAACAGAAGGAAGAAACTGTTGCAAAAGAGAGTAAAATCCCATGAGTGGAGGAGCTCCCTGGTCAGCCTCAGTAAGAGGCTGCGATCCCTTATAAGATCCTCCATAGCTATCTACAAAAATAAAATTGCCACTAATTCCAAGGACAACCACAAACCATTCTATAGCTATGTCAAGAATCTCAATGGCAACACCCAGATCTGCTCTGAGTTACAGCACAAAGGCAGAAAAATTACAGAACCAACTGATATTGCCAACATCATGGCATACAGGTTCAGTGCTAACTTTACCCCCCTCACCCCTTAAAGGGCCCATATCTATACAGGAAGAATGCAGAGTCCCTGTAATCACAACTACGCAGGTGAAAGCTGCACTCTCTAAAGCCAAAAACACAGCATCCATGGGACCGGACAACATCCCAGGCTGCGTTTTACACGAACTTCAGAATGAACTGGCTCCCCACTTAAGCACCATGTTCAATAATAGCCTCGCATCAGGCTTTGTGCCCACTGAATGGCGCACAATAGTTATCCCACTCCACAAAGGGGGAGTCGCCACTGATCCCAGGAACTATAGACCTATTAGCCTGACGAGCCTGGTCTGCAAAGCCATGGAATGTATCATCATGGAACTCATAAACAGACATTGGTAACCTCCAAACTCTGGATCCCACCCAGTCCGGGTTTGTGAAAGGCAGAACATGCCTCCTGAACCTGATTGACTTCTTTGAGGCAGTCACCAAAGCCATAGATGAGGGTAAGGTGGTTCATACAGCCTATCTTGACCTCGCCAAGGCTTTCGACACCATCCCGTTTGCATGTTCTCCCTGTGTTCGCGTGGGTTTCCTCTGGGTACTCCGGTTTCCTCCCACATTCCAAAGACATGCATCTGGAGCATTTCTCCCCGGGCCTCCGCTGAAAACAGGCTCTGTGGAACCTAGTTGGACATTCCCGGTCAACAAATGTTAAATAAAATAAATAAATAATAAATAAATCCCCCATTCTGGAATTATAGCTAAACTCAATAAACTAGGCATAAATCCCTGCGTCACAAGATGGGTTGTCAACTGGCTCACTGACAGAACCCACACTGTAAAAGTTGCAGACTCCAAATCTGACCTCAAACCAGTGACAAGTGGAGTACCACAGGGTTCCATCCTGGGACCGCTCCTGTTTGGTATCTACTTCTCTGAAGTACAGGCTAACACAGAAGGCCTCTAGCTAATGAAGTTCACAGATGACTGCAAACTAGGAGCCATAGTCAAGTCCCCAAATGATGTGAACATCCTACAGAAGGGCCTCTCTGAGACAGATGCCTGGTGTCAGAGCCATGGCCTCAAGCTCAATGCCAAAAAGTGCAGTGTCATCTCCTTTGGTAAAAACTCTGTACCCATGAACTACCACATAGGCAGCAATCTACTTAACACCAAATGCGTGATGAGACCTTGGGACCCAGGTGGACAGTAGTCTCTCCTTTGATAGTCACATCACCACAGTAGTCAGGAAGTCCTTCTACGTGGCACACCTCATCATAAAAGGGTTTTCATTCAGGAAAAAAGAGGTCATCGTTCCCCTCTACTCGACACTCATTAGACCCACTATAGAGTACAACGCCCCTTTTGGAATGTACCTCACAAGACATCTGCAGCAGCTGGAAAGGCCACAGAAGTACCTCACAAAGAGGATTACTGGACTCAAACAAATGCCCTACACTGACCGCCTCAAAAAACTCCAGCTTTACTCCATAGCATATTGCCTACTCAGAGGTGATCTCTGCCTAACATATAAAGCTACATCAAACCCAGAGCTGTTGGACATGTTACACCTAAAGAAATCCCAATCCATCCGAGCTACACACTCTAGGGACATAAACCTTGTCACCACAATAAACAGGACATGCTGGAGGGATAGATTCCTATCCCAGATACTTCCCATACTCTGGAACAGGCTACCCATCTATGTCAAGCAAAGTTCTTCATTAGCACTCTTCAAGAAAAATCTTGATGAGTGGATGGGAAATAGGAAATACACCCCGGGGATCACTTCTGTGTCTCTGCTCGACAGTGGCATAGGAAAATAACTTTCTTGGGTGGCGTAAGCCAGGGAACCTTGTTGGCTAGGCTTGCGTAGGCCCTTGGGCTGATAGCCTAGTACCTACCTATGAACCTACCTATGAAAGGAGGAGTAGGGTGTAATAGGACTGGATGAGGCAATTCTGACAGGTGAAATAGTGAAAAGAAAAAGAGGTATAGTGAGATAGAGACAAGAAGGTATTATAAATAAGGACGTTTAGTAAAAGAAAAATATTAAGGAAGTGACAGAGAGAGAGAGAGAGAGAGAGAGAGACTGTCTCAGCCAAGGGTGTGATACCAGTACAAATCCAGTATTGTCAGAGGAATATATTAAAATGTGTTTGAATGAGTGAGTGTTAGGGATGCGTTTGGTATTCATAGGGATATTATTCCAGGCTTTGGCTGCATAGTATGAATATAGACTGTATCTGATAGCTTTTTGGGGGCTTATAAATGCAAGGAGTTAGTTTTCAGACGAGTGAAGGGGGCAGTTTATTAAGTAATTTACATAAATGGAGCCGATAGCTGGGTAATGGGAAGGATTGCATATTATACAATGACTGGCCATTAACATTCAAAAATAAGCATGCTGATGGTCAGCCCAACCAGTGTGCTCATTGTAAATCAAGCATATATCAATGGAAAAAAGTCTGGTCACCCAGACTTTCTTCCATTAATGTATGCTATTAAAATTTTACTTTTCTTTTGTTTTTTTTTTTTAAACTTACATTAATATATGCTATTAGAATTTTACTTTTCTTTCATTTTTGGTATAAAAAAAAACTTACAAAAAACAGAGACTTAAATGAACAAGAAAGACAGGACAGAAACAAATACAAGGATTATCAGATACGTTATACAAAACTAGAAAAACATACCTGATTATCCTTATATTTTCTTTCTCGTGTCTCTCCTCTTCATTTGAAATTGCCTGATGTCATTGTTTTAATTAAAAACAAAACAAAAAAGCAACAGAGGTCTTCCTTTCTCCACTGCTTCCTTTACACAGCACTGATGTACTGTGTAAGCATGGGAACATAAGTCCCATATGCATACGCAGTACATCAGGAAAGCCCCATGATATCAGGGAAAACATGAAAGAGAACCAGAGCACCATTATACAAGGACATTATTTAAGAAACGTAACATTTTTCATAAATAATGTCATTGTATAATAGCAGTAACCCATGGCTGGGTGTGGGTAGCACTGGATTTACTCATGGCTGGCTTTATATGGTCACTCAGGCTTTCCCCTTGTGACCAAACCACATCAACTGTGGGTAAATCCAGCATTACCCACACCCAGCCATGGGTTATTGCTATATTATTTTGTGGACAAGGGGAAGTTCAGAGTATTTGAGGTATAAAGGCAGTTTAAGCCACCTTAAAGATTTAAGAGCAGAGTGATGAGAGTTATAAGGGTGATTTGCTGCAAACCTAGCAATTTTATTATGGCATATCCCTAGTTTTGATCTTTGGGAGATCTGAATATTAGTAAGGATGGGTGAGGCATAAAGCTGAGAAGGAAGGAGATATGTACAAGTATAATTTATGTGGGGTTAGTAAGAAACTATTTTGCTCCATAAAGCATACCTAGTTTTTGGTGTGTGTGTGTTTTTATGGAATTTTATATATGAAGGTCAGATTTAAATTGATCATCTACTAGGATACCTAGCAGTTTGGTGTAGGGAACAATTTCTGTAGGGCTGTTTAATGATGACGATATGAAATTATCTTTGGAGAGTGATAGAGACTTAAGAAAGAATAGGAGTTTTTTTTTATTGAGGAGAAGTTGGTTGTTAGCTAGATTTTATATAGAGTTGAAGGCATTTTGAGTGATGGTTTGTTGGTAGGGAAGACGATCTGATGAGAGTATGACAGTAGTAGCATCAGCATATTGTGTAAGAGAAGCATACAGGTAGGATGTATTAAGGTTGTTACATGTTAAAAAGAAGAGGACCAAGGATAGTGCCTTGTGAAACTCCAATACTGACTGGGAGAAAAGGGGAGAAAACTGAGAGGCATTTAACTGATTGATGATGGCCTGATAAGTAGCTAGAGAACCAGTTAAGAGTAGAGATGGATATACCTAGGGCAGCCATTTTTGAAAGTAGTTTGGTATGAGAGACTGCAGCAAAGGCTTTGGAGAAGTCTAGAAAGAGAAAAGAGACTGGTTTTCTATCTTTGGCCTTAATGATGATGTCAAGGAAAAAATTATTTCGATGCACAGTTGTGCTGTGTATTGGCTGGAAGCCATGTTGAATAGATTTTCTTGATGTAGATGTTGCAGGAGGTGTTTGTGGATGCATTTTTCTAATATCTTTAAGAGTGGAGATAGGATAGCAAAAGCCTAAAGTTGGTTACTTCAGTAGAGTTTCTTCTTTGTAGAGTGGGATGGTGTAAGGCATTTTCTCCATAAAGAGGGAACATGATTCTTGTGTAGATCCATTGACTGAATATGTAATAGAGTTGGAGGCTAACCTCAGGTATTCTCAAGGGAGATTTTCAGCTGAAAAAAAGCAAGGCTTTAGTTTGCTTATTAAACATTTTAAATAGGAGGTAGGGGCCACTTTTAAGGCAAAATTAGAATTGTTTGGATTAGGTGTTTGTATTGGGCATGAGTAGGATGGTGAGGAGCTTTGAGTGAGGGTAGTCATGGAATCTATGTAATAAGAGTTGAACTTAGGGACAGTTTCTAAGGGAGAGATACCTGAGCATGGATTTTGTACATTGTGTTTTAGAACATAAGATTTTGATTTACTGAAGCCCAGAACTTCTTGTGATTATGTTTTTGGTTCATTTGGGGGTATATGTATTAATGTTTCTTGTGAATAGTAACCTGATTTTTGTAAGATTTAGGAGTTGTTCATAATTTTGTGGATGAGTTGGAGATTTGAATTTCTGCCATTATCTCCAAGTTTTCTCTATCTTTCTCTCTCTTTTTCATTAGACTTCTGATGTTCTAGGATAGCCGGTGGTTATGATTTGTTTTACCTCTTCTCTATGAAACCAAAAAAAAAGCACTACTGTTGCGAGTCCACAAGACAGTTTATTCCAAATGTAAAACTCAAATAAAATTTAGCGCTTTCGTCAATGCCAGTTGACTTCATCAGAATAACCCAATGAACATGAAAATAGTGTTTAAATAGTATAAACTTAACGATGATTGGCTGTTACACCTCACAATTGTAAAACATGTTTAAAAACACATTACAAAATATTCAAGACAACACAAGAATGTTAAATAAATTCTCATGCTTATATTAAACAATTTTCCACAAGGAAAATATTATATTAGTTTAGACTAACAGTGCAACAATAAATATTCAGATACTTTTATATATTTGTATGCATGGTCACATTTAAACCAGTGAAGGACATTTAAACATGTCCTGCCTTTTCTTTCAATATAGGTAATATAGTCAAATAGTCATTCAACCTCGGGGGAAAGTTTGCAGCTAATCTTAATTGCCATAAAAGTTCTTTCTTATTTAAAGCATTTTGCCAATCTCCACCCCTAACATCAATATTCACTAGGTCTAATATAGCAAATTTAAAACCACTGTAATCCACACATTGGGTGCTATGCTTGTACAAAGCATTAGTTTCCTTTTTATTCTTTATATCGTACAGATGTTCATAGTCTTTCGAAGTTTATTTGGCACCCTAGACCCATCAGGATAAGCTATAATAAACTTATATACCCTAAAGAGAAAGGGGGTCTAAGCCTTCCAGATTTTAGACTTTTGTATGAAATAAATAGAAGCAGTAGAATAATCAAGGTGGCAAATTTCAGAGAAGAACCTAAAGCTTGGTGCCCAACGTGGGTCAAACTTTATTACAATTATATTAAATCCATTCACCTTAATCCTATGGCCCTACCTTTCTTAGACATATCCGCCAAAAGAAAGTACAAAATACAAAATGACCTATGGTCCCAAATCAGGTGTACACAAAACTTATTTAAATCACTTGAACTGCAGTCTGCTTTTCATCTCCTCCAACCTCTACACCTTAATCCTAACATTAAATTAAATGAGAATTTGGTTAATCTGAAGTCGTTTCCACTGATCAAAAATAAAACTGTGCTGGACCTATTTCTATGCAGGTTGGAACCTATTTCTTCTATTAGAAGCAAGTTTAAGCTTTCGATCAACTACTCCACTATGCTTAGACAATTAATGGATATCTGCAACAAGTACTGGAGAGATATAGATATTCCCGATCCTCAAATAGAGTTGTGTAAGGTACTTTGGAACCTACTAACTCGTAAAAAGAAAATGATCTCTCACTCATACAAATTAATTTCAGAAATTAGGTGCACGAAAGAGGCTATCCATTCTGACTTTTGGATAAAACAAGACCCCTCGATCTCGTCCAACTCCATAGCACAAGCCACTCAAAAATTCTCCAAAGCTATTCCTCTATTAAAGTTCAGATATACCCAACTTATGATTGTGAATAACGCGTATTACACCCCCGCTTTGCTAAACAAGATATACAAGGAAGTCCCACCATTTTGCCAATTCTGCCCTTTGACGAAAGCAGATATCATTCACGTCTTTTGGAGTTGCAAGTGCTCTTACAAATTATGGTGTGCCCTCAGAGTCAAATTAGAAAAAATGGGCTATGAAAAATCTACCCTGTCTTGGCAATTTGCCCTTCTACACATACCCCCGGAGGGCATGGACATTAAGAACGCTTATTTCCTAATAACAGCCTTTATGTTGGTTAAATACTATATCACCCTAAATTGGAAGGATAGATCAGCCCTATCCTGGGAAGGACTCAGACAGATAATTGGGAAGCACTTCTCTGCTCATAAATACTTATGGTATTCCATGAGGCTAAATACATCACGGAGGGAAGCTTGGAAACTGGTGTATGATGGAATTTTATCATAATCACTCTACCTTAGAATCTCCGGTTCGGAGGTTCTACATAGATGGGCTTTGTAGATAGTTATTGTACATTGAGTTTTTTTTTTTTTTTTATTTGTCTGTACTTGGCGTGTAGTCATGTTGTAAAATATGTTTTGTATTGTTATGACTAAAAATCAATAAAAAGAATTTAAAAAAAAAAAAAAATAAATAAATAAATAAATAACCTTTCTGTCTTCCCAATGTAAAAGGATGTACAAGTATTACACCTAGCAATATATACCAGTTTACTTGAATAACAGTTGCCTCTTCTTAAATAGACTATACTCTTGTTTTTATCCACAAGGTCTACTACCATTTACGTTAACAGATAGATACGTTAACATTTAGCAGATAGATGGGGAACTGCCAGTGTGTATCATCGTTAATTCATTACCCTGAATTTTTATTTTAGTTATTGGCACATGATCTGAAATAGTTATTGGATGTGTATTAAAAGTTTCAATTAAATGCGCATGTTCTTGTTAAATATAAATTCTGTCTAGCCTAGCCCAGTTTTTGTACTTTGGGGAATAATATATAGATCCACTCAGAACTCCTAAAAAATGAATTCACATCTTACATACCAAATATTTTCATAATTTTTTTAAAAAATCTACCCTTTTATTTTCCCTTCTGGGTCCCCAGATACATCATCACTGTTACATATCAAATTCCAATCCCCACCTATAAATAATATTCCCTGCTGAAAGTTGATTATTTCTCCCAGAATTTTCTTAAGCTCTAATGTGGCAGTTTTAGGTGGAATATAAATACATACCAGTATAATCCTCCTCTCTTGCCAGTAGTCCTCTAGTACTACAAATCTACCATTATCCTTTCTTTCGTCTTGTATCATTTTTGCAGCTCCTCTTGCAATTAATAAGTATTTCTATTTTCCTTTGTCCCAGATATTCAGCTGAATAACCATCCTGAAATCCTTTATCAAATTAACATGCTCAGTTCTTTCCAGTCTCCTATTTGCACACTGCATTTTTTAAATATAGATGTTAAGTTGTCAATCTCGCCTCCATTCTTGCTGGATGGGTACGGAGCCGATCCTCGGCTCCGACTCAGCCAATACTAAAGCGCGAGAGCTAATTCCACCGGCTCGAGGCTCCCCTATATCCCACAATGCTAGGCGGTAACTACTCAGATCTCGTTTGCTGCTTAGCTGACGAGGTGCTTCTTCTACTGGCTCTGGCAGGTTAGTAAGTTTTCTTGTTCAGAAACTTCAATTTCAACCCCTGTTTTTTTCCATTTAGTTTAGTTTTTATTTAAAGTATTCCATTAGTTTAAATCGGGTCCCCTCTTGTGTTAGAATTCCCTTTTTATTCCCTTCTTAACTTTTAGGCCTTTGGCCCTCTCTCTCTCCTTTCCCTAGTCCTTCAGTGTGACTGGATTTTTATTTTGGTTAAGGGTGTGTCTGTGTGTTGTGTTTGTGTTTTTCTTCACTCAGCTTTTTAGGATGTCTAAAGACTCCAAGGTCTCAGGCTTCAAGAAGTGTGATTCGTGCTGTCAGAAAATGTCTCTGACAGATGGTCACACTTCTTGTGTATATTGCCTGGGACCTTTGCACCTGCAGGACTCGTGCTGTGTGCCATGCATTCAGCCCTAGAGTCCTGCAGGAATGCAAAAATAAGTTGATTCTATGTGGCTTGTTAAAGCCTGAAGGCCCCCCGACCCAGTCTGCATCGGGGAAGCCTTCTAAGACTTCCAGACCATCGGCTCCAGTTTCAGAGCCATCCCCTGGAAGCATTAAAACGGCTTCAACATCGGCTCCGGCTGGAGCCGATGTTTCCAAATCTCATACCATTACCTCGGCTGGAGCCGAGGTTTACAAGACTCAGTTGGCTCCAATAGGCTTATCGGAGCCACCTTCAAAGAAGAGGTCTAGGTCCCCTTCCATCGGCTCCATCCATTCGGCTCCGGGATCCCCTCTTCTGTCGGAGCGGAGCCATAGGTCTCATTCCTCTTGGTCCTCCAGGCTGTCAGACCATGATTTACAAAGGGAGGTGAGTATACTTCTCAAGTCCGAGGCACTGGCCCAAATGCTGCATAGCCCTACTCAACAGTCAGCGGCTATTTCCATCCCTGATTTTATTCCTCCTCCGACTCCTTTGAGTTCGGAGCTGGGGCTCATCGGAGCCGTGGCTGTCGGTGCTTTGGAGCCGATACCTTCCCTTTCGGCTCCGTCGTCTGCTCCGATTTCCTCGTTGGCTCCGAGGGGGCGAGTGGCATCGGACCCTTGTCTGACCCCGTTCTCCCTCTCGGAGAGTCGGCACTGGTGAGTTCGGCTCCGACATCAGCCTCGGAGCCGTCCCTGTTGGTGCCGGGGGGGACCTTGTCTCCTCGGAGCGGGGACCTCTGGCCTTGCCTGATAGGGGCGCCTTCGAAGTCATGCGGAGCGTGCTAGACCCAGTGTCTACCCCACAGTCGGCTCCATCAGCTCCTCCCTCTTCAGTGCCTGCGGTGATTTCTACCCATCCCCTTGTATCAGACCGCAGAGAGCCAGCTCCTCAGGTTTCCCCATTGGGAATTTCCTCCTCTTCCGAGGCCTCTCCTGATCCAGTAGGAGAACCCCCTCAGAAGAGACAGTGCAAGAGGAAGCACATTGACTCCCCTGAGTCTATCACCTCTGACACTGACTTGGAGGAATCTGAAGGTTCCCCTCGGTCCCCCTCTGAGGATGTCTCCTTTGCTGACATCCTTGAAATCCTGAAACAGAGTGGGAACTGGCCCACGCTTAACCCTTCAGAGGATGAGTCAGTTTACCTTGAGGTGTTTGGCTCTCGCCCTTCCACCTCCTGGGTGTCCCCTCCCTTTGACCCCCTTATGGAAGTGGTGGCAAGGAAGGCTTGGACGGCCCCTGATTCAGTGGAACCTACCCCAAGGAGGCCGTCAAAATTTATTACTGCCCCTAAGGAGAAAGAGTTTCTATCTAAAGGTGTCTCTGTTGATGCCATGGTGGTGGCCGCAGCCACTAAGAAGGAGTTAGCCAATCCTTCGGTACCTGTCCATCCTCCTAATAAGGAGTCTAGGACCATGGACAGGTATGGTAAGCGGATGTTTTCATCAGCGACCTTTTCAATGCGGTCGCTGAACTACTTGTGTCACTTCACCCGTCTCCAGAGAGATTTGCTCAAGGATATGGGTGAGGCTATACAGGATCCAACAGCTGAGGTGTTCCAAGACAAAATGAACTCCCAGTTGGCAACCCTGAATTCGATTGTTAACTCCTCCATGCGGCTTATCTCATATGCTGCTGATGGGGTGAGTAGGGCTGCAGGCACAGGTGTAGCTTTACGACGTCATGCCTGGATGCGGTTTTGCAATTTTGCGGACCCTTTCAAGGCATCCTTCACCAATTCCCCCTTTGATGGCTCAACATTGTTTGGTCCTCAGGTGAAGGATACATTGACTAGGTGCAAGGTGGAAGGTCAGACTTTCTCTGCCGTGGGAGTCCGTTTTTCTACCCCTTCTAGACCTTATCCAAAAGGTCAGAGGGGAGGAAAAATGTGGTTCCGCAAACCCCAGGGAGTCTCATCTGACGCACAAGGTCAATTCCCCTCTAGAGGCAGAGGGGGGAATAACAATAGATGCCACCCTAGGGGCAGAGGAGGTCAGCAAAACCAGGGTAGCAGAGAAACTTTCTCTGATAAACCCTTTCAGCATCCCTGAGGAGCTGCCCGGCTGTCCACCTTCGGAGGCAGTCGGGGGAAGATTATCACTGTACCCAAAAGACTGGCTTTCCCTCACCCAAGACAAATGGGTACAGTCAGTCATATCCGAGGGTTACAAAATTCCCTTTATTCACATCCCATCCCAACCCAAATGATCCCTTCCAGACATTCCACCTAGTCTAAGGGAACAAGCAGCACTAGAAATATCAAAGCTGCTGTCAAAAAGAGCTATCCAACCAGTCCCAGCAGACCAGCAAGGATCCGGAATCTACTCCAAATTCTTTTTGGTACCAAAAAAAACAGGGGACTGGAGACCTATACTGGATCTCAGCAAGTTAAACAATTATATAAAAAAAAATTAAATTCCGGATGGTCACGCTACAGTCCATTCTACCCTTCTTGGTTCAGGACAATTGGATGTGCTCGATAGACCTTCAGGATGCGTACTACCATATCAAAATGCACAGATGCTCCAGGAGGTTTCTTAGCTTCAGGCTGGGAGTCAGTCACTACCAGTTCAGAGCCCTGCCCTTTGGTCTCACTACAGCCCCCCGAGTGTTTACCAAATGCATGGCAGTGGTCGAGGCTCACTTGAGACGTCAAGGATTCCAGGTGTTTCCATATTTAGATGACTGGCTCCTTACCGCCACCACCAGACATCAGCTGCTTCTATCCAGGGACTTCACCATCCACACTTGCCAAGCTCTAGGCATTTCAATAAATTTTGAAAAATCTGCCTTGTCAATCTATTACCTTTATAGGTGCCACCTTAGACACACTCAATCTTTCCACCAGACTTACAGAGCAAAGAGTGTTAGATATTTGCAAACAAGTTTACCTTCTATTACAATGCAACAAGGTCAAAGCCAGGGTAGTCTTGAAGATATTAGGACTCATGGCAGCTACTATCACCCTTCTACCCTTAGCTCGTTTCCACATGAGGATCCTCCAATGGATGCTGTTTACTCAATGGTCCTTCCAACAGCTCCCGATGTCTCACATCATACTAATAACTCAATCATGCAAGAATCACCTGTCTTGGTGGATCACATCACCTCAAGTTCTCCAGGGCAGACCTTTCATTCCTCCCCCCAGTCGCCACGGTGACAACGGATGCCTCCCTGATCGGGTGGGGGGGCATTATCAGGGCAGGACAGTCCAGGGCACGTGGCAACCTTTCGAGTGCCACTTGCACATAAATGTCTTAGAGATGAGAGCAGTGCTTTTAGCGTTGCAAGCCCTTCAGGACTCTCTTCCCACAGGGACTATTGCAATTCAGACGGACAACATGTCCGTAGTGTGGTACATCAACAAACAGGGCAGAACCAGATCCTACCCCTTATGTTGAGAGACACTCAGACTTTGGCAGTGGGCGATTTCTTCTCAGTGTTTTCTGATAGCAACGCACATTCCCAGGAAGTCCAACGTGATTGCGGACAAGTTGGGCAGGGCCATTCTCATGCCCCACGAGTGGTCTCTAAAGAAATCAGTGCTGGAAGAAGTCTTCCAAAGATGGGGCCAGCCTTGCTGCGATCTTTGTGCTACTCCCCAAAACAGCAAGTGTCATGACTTCTTCACTCTCTTCCCGTTACCAGGCCATCCCACCAGAGACGCTCTAGTCCACGATTGGCCCCGGGGACTTCTGTATGCTTTCCCCCCTTTTCCACTGATATCTCAATTGATTCAGAAAGCTATCGCCTTGAGAGTTATAGTGATCCTCATTGCCCCTTACTGGCCTCGACAGATATGGTTTCCATTCCTCCATCATTACCTGTTGGAGCAGCCTTGGCATCTGGACCCGGTGCCAGATCTGTTGACCCACCAGTTGGGCCAGCTGCACCACTCCCTTCATTCTCTCAACCTCACAGCGTGGTTTCTCCGATTCCTACTCTAGCCGGGCTTCTCTTAATCTCTCATTCGGTCCGAAACATCCTGATAGCCTCTCACAAATCTTCTACCAGGAAGATTTATAATAGTAAGTGGAACTGTTTTTCCTTCTGGGCAGCATCAAAAAATATAGACCCCTTCACTGCACCTATCCAGTCTATCCTAGACTTTCTGGCAGAGCTCTTTCATTTAGGTTCTTCTTCATCTACCATTAGAGTACAACTAGCTGCTATATCTAATTTTCATGTAGGTGTCTCAGACTCCAGTATCATGTCCCATAAGCTCTGCAAAGCCTTTTTAAGAGGTGTTTTTCTGCTCAAGCCCCCAATCAAAGACCCCCCACCTCAATGGGACTTGAATTTGGTTCTGGCATCCTTGATTCTCCCCCCCTTCGAGCCAGCGGCTTCATGCCCTCTTAAGTTGCTCTCATGGAAAACACTTTTTCTAGTAGCCATAACTTCAGCTAGAAGGGTATCTGAACTTCATGCTCTGTGCAGTCGTCCTCCTTACTTAGTTTTCCACAAAGATAGGGTGTCCCTCCAGACTAATCTGTCCTTCTTACCTAAGGTTTCCTCTGAGACAAACCTGAACCAAACGATTGATCTCCCCGTCTTCTTCCCTGACTATTCCAACAGGTCGGAACAAAAGTTACATTTTCTAGTTGTTCACTGCCAACTTAGATATTATTTAGACAGGACTAAACAGTTCAGGAAATCTGATCAGCTTTTACTGTCTTATGCGGAAGGGAAATTGGGCCTTCCAGTTACTAAAGTGTCCCTTTCAAGATGGCTTACCTCTATAATTGCCTTCATCTATGAAATCAGACATCAAAAAATGCCTTCAAGACCTAGAGCTCATTCAAGTAGAGCATTAGCTACATCTGTAGCT
This sequence comes from Protopterus annectens, assembly GCF_019279795.1. Taxonomy (NCBI): domain Eukaryota; kingdom Metazoa; phylum Chordata; order Ceratodontiformes; family Protopteridae; genus Protopterus; species Protopterus annectens. Next base: position 1,877,578,040 of record NC_056726.1, read on the forward strand.
TTTCAGGACAAGCTGCCAATAGATTCCATTTGTGCAACAGCCACTTGGGCTTCTCCTCATACCTTCATTTTACATTACAAATTGGATATGGCCTCCAGAAACCGTGCCAACTTTGGTTCCACTGTTCTCAAGAGTCTGTTCCAATAGGCAACCCGGAATAAGGTGCTAGGGACATGGTCCCATCCCTCAAGAATGAAGGCGAGATTGACAACTTAACATTAAGAAGTTATGTACCTACCATAACGTTCCATGTTAGTTGTCTTCTTCTCGTATTCTTTCTTGCATCCCACCCTCCTTCCCCCTAGCCTGGACAGACCGATAGGAAATTTTGGGATCTTCCTTTGGAGTTTTTCCTTCCCACATGTTCTACCACCTCTATTCCACCTTTTATGTTTGTGGTAGCTTACATTCAGGTTTATATAGAGGTGGGTTCTTTTTTCTCCATACTGTGGAGATCAGAACTGCTTGGTTTAGCTATCAAACGAGATCTGAGTAGTTACCGCCTAGCATTGTGGGATATAGGGGAGCCTCGAGCCAGTGGAATTAGCTCTCGAGCTTTAGTATTGGCCGAGTCGGAGCCGAGGATCAGCTCCGAACCCATCCAGCAAGAAAGAAGGTGAGAAGAAGACAACTAACATGGAACATTATGGTAGGTACATAACTTCTTATTCACTACTCTCTTTTTTGTGTATATCTGTGAGACCATTCGCATTTAAAGATAATATGGAAAGTACTGTCATGTTAAGAAGTTATTATTTCCACCTGTTATGTGTAGCAGTTTGTTTTAAATGTCTTATTTCAGTTTTTGTGTTACATGCATACACTACTGTTTGGCAGGTTGATCTTTTATACACGATGTTTGTCATATCCATTGGAACCTATGTTACATCTTAAAAAACATTTTTACTTTAATGAAAACCCTCAAACAAAAAACAAACACCTCCCAGAACACCCCTAAAAACCTATTAACTTAATACTAACATACAAAACTATGTACATCTTCAAATGAAGTTTAACCCTCCTAATAGGAACAATTGTCCCAGATTAACAGCCACACTCACAGGCTTGAATTAACCTATAACAAAGGTTATCCATGCTAAGATGTATGGTACAGGCTGTGGTTCTACTTCCACTAAATGCTGTTTTTGCATTTTCTTTATTCCCCTCCAAGATTAGAAAAACACTTGAAAGCTTTTAGAAAACTTTATCTCCTAGCCATTGAAAAAAGGAGTATTCTGTTTTTATTGCCCATTGTCAGATTGTCTCCATGGAAACATAAGCACCAACTACGCAGTTGCCTCCAATACAATAGCTCATTTATTTGCTAGAGGAAAACTTTTCATTATATTCAGTGTTCTTTTATTTATTTGCTTCCCTTTAAAACTTATTATTAGATCAAACCAATGGCCTTAATCCAGACATTCCTCTATGGAAAAGTAAGAAAAAGCATGTCATTTTTTTCTTGTATCATGCTTTCTTCCAGACTGTTCCTCTGTTTTTTTACTTTGCAATGCCTACATTTCTTAGAAATGAATAAGGAGAAAGAAAAAAGAAGGGGAAAAACAGGGGCACCTGCTTACTTTAGTATCCTGATTACACACAAAAATAAATGAAAAAGCTTTACTTTATAGCATGCAGTTTGTGCCATGCATTACAAAAATATTATTGTTAAGAGCAACATTTGTTTTATTTACAGTTAACTATTTCCTTCCTCTTATCTCCTAAATGTTCTTCCAAACATTAATGACATGCAGTAGGGCATATGCTTTGGAGCCCCCTACAAGTTTAACAAAGTCAAAGAAGTCCAATACTTCCAGGTTTTCTTGTTCTGTCATGTTACACAAATATAATTAATGCTTTGTAGTCTCACATCTATCAATTTCTAAGTTGCTGGTCTTCTTCCTGCTGATCTCCATCTCCCAAATCAAGTCTGTTTCATTCCCAGTGTACTCCTGGTTCTTTTAGTCAACTCTTGTGCTTTTTCTGTGTCTCAAGCATTTTCCTTTGAAACATTGGAAAAGGTTTCTCTGCCATAGTCTCTGACTATGGACTTTATTACAAGAAGATCAAGAGGCAGAATCTCCTTCTGTTTTGATAGATCAGTTTTTTGTTGGACAAACATTTGTATTCCCTCCTTAGCATGTTCTGCATAAAAAAAAAAATATTTTGACCCCCCCCCCCAAGGAAGGAATATTCTGAAAATAGCTGGATACAGCAACTTGAACTTTACACCTGCTTCTTGATGTTCACTGATTACTGGAATAAATTTACTCATCTTCTGCTTGGTGTACAGTGAGTAATCATTTTCCACAAACACTCTACTGTCTCTCACTTTTAGTACTTTGCCCTTCTGGCACAGTCTTGTCAGAATCAACTCTTTCTACTGGTAGGATTGCATCTGTACTATTAAAGGTCTTGTTTTCTTTCTCATGTCCAGCTTTACAGCATACACAAGATGTGCCCTTTCAATTAACAGCTCTTGCTGTGGAATACCAGACCAGTTGCTTATGTGTGGTAACATAATGTTAATACAAACAGGACAATGTACTTGAGCTACTCCATGTTCAAATTAGCATATAAAAATCCAATATCACTTCCTTGAAAGCTATAGGTCCCCCTCTATGTCCCAGGAGACCCATACCATGTATTTAAACTTATTGGAAATGCACACCATCCAACCCAATACCATATTCATGGGTGACTTTAATTACCCCACTATCAACTGGGAATCCTTTATGACACCAAACATACAGGCACAGAGATTCCTGGATTTTGTAAACACAAACTCCCTGGACCAGATTATCAGTACAACAACCAGAGGTGCAACCATACTGGATCTGGTCCTCACTAATATGGGAGAGGGCTGCATACCCCCTTGTGTAATGTCTTCACCAATATAAAGTCAAACCACAAAATGGTCTCCTTTGAAGTAAAAATAAAAACTGGACCCCACAGCTAACCCTGGAGTATTCAGGAACTACTCTAAGGCTAACTTCCTGCTATTAAGTGATAACCTGCCAAAATGTGAAGCCCCCATAAACCCTGAGAACACCTCTGCCTATGCAGAACTGTTCACAGAAATCCTATACAAGCATGTTAATAGCTGCATACAGTCAGCTGTACCCACCAGGAAAAAGTACAGAACTAACTCAAAAAACAAGCCACCTTGGTGGAATTATAAAATCAATAGGCTGTATAACAGAAGGAAGAAGATCATGTCAAAAATTAAGAGGTGCAGCACCCAGCAAGATAAAAGCACTCTCATCAAACTAGACAAACACCTCTGAGGACAAATAAAGTCTACCAAAGCCAAGTCTTGAGGTAAATTTGGCCTTCCAGGCTTAGGACGACCATAAGGCATTCTTTAGTTATGTCCAAAACCTCAAAGGCAATACACAGTTGTGTGCAGAGCTCATTGTAAATTGAGCCACTTATACTGAGCCAGAATATATAGCAAACCTACTGCCAGCAAATTCAGCTCAAACTTTACCCCTCCCCCCCAAACTTTCCTCAGGAAATACCATCAAACTCCCCCTGCTACCACTAGGGGACAGGTCCTTAATGCTATCTCTAAGGCCAAGAACACTGCATCAGTGGGCTCAGACAATATCCCAGGATGCCTTCTAAATAGCAGGAAAGATGACCTGTCAGGCCATCTGGAATTGATATTTAACTGTAGCCTCTAAACAGGCTTCATGCCTCATGAATAGAGAACAGCAACAGTCATCTCTCTGCACAAAGGTGGGCCATCTACAGACCATGGAAACTACAGACACAAAGTCTCCCTAGTCTTGTATGCAAAGCTATGGAAAGAATTATTATGGAAATTATCAATAATGATATAGTAAACCACCAGACACTGAACCCAACCCAGTTTTCGCAATGGATGAGGGCAAAATGTTTCACACTGCCTACCTTGAGCTGGCCAAGGCATTTGCTACAATAACCAACTCAGACATTGTTGACAAATTCCAGAATATATAGGTAGAAACCTGAACATCTCCTGGTGGGTAACCAACTGGCTGGTACCTCAGGTGTCAGTCCTTGGTTCACTCCTTTCTGGCATTTACTTCTCCGAAGTCAAGGCCAATGTCAGTGGTCTCGGCTGACTAAATTTGCAGAAGATTGCAGATTAGGAGCTGTCATTGAATCCCACACCAGCACAAATGTTCTCCAGAAGGGCTGACACAGACAAAAAATTGATGTCAGAGCCATGGACTAAAACTAAATGCTAAGAAATGCACAATAGTATCCTTTGGGAAGTCATCCACCCCATTGACAACACACCCCTTAGAGTTAACCCAGTAGTCAGGGAATTGGGGACACACATAGACAGTACTCTAGCCTTTGATCATCACTTGGCTACAGTAGTGAGGAAATCATTCTATGTTGCACAACTTATAAACAAAGGTATGGCATCTAGGTCCAAGGAAGTCATAGTTCTACTGTATTCGGCATTCATCAGACCTATCATTAAGTACAATGCCCCTTTGGTATGTACCTAACCAGGCATATGCAACAAATGGAATATCCACAGAGGTTCCTCACTAAAAGAATACAGGGTGCAAGTAAAATGTACTGTGCAGACCACCTCAAGCTCTATCCCTTTATTCTGTCTCCTACAGGCTGAGGGGAGATCTATGCCTGGCATACAGGGCATTATCAGACTCCACTCTGATGGACCTTCTGCATATCAGCAAAACAAACACACCAAAATTACTTGCTCTAAAGACTTAAACCTTGATATAAATAGGACCTGCTGGAGAGACAGGTATGTATCCCAAAGACCATCCCATATCTGGAACAGGCTCCCCATCCATGTGAAGCAGAGTTCTACTCTAACCCACTTCAAGTGCAACTTGGACATTTGAATGGGGAACAGGAAATTCATCCCTGGCTTGGCACCTGTGTCTCTAATGGACACAGGCAACCTGTAAATTCTTCATCTCCCAGGTCCCTGCTTGTAAATGTTTCATCTTCCAAGCCCCTGCTTACATTTACCAAAACTTGTCAGAGATTTGGGATGGATGGCTAGGCTTCAAAAGGTCCTTGTGGTCGTTAGTCTAATAAACACCTATGAACCCATTGGAAAGATGGTGTTGGAGATTAAAAATGGTAGCGTGTTCCAGGTGAAGAGAACTGTGATAAGATGTAATGTGTGCAAGAGCTGTAAAAGAAAATAGTTGTGCAATAGTTTACTATCATAAGTTTGAAGTTCAAATCTTAAAGATATCAAAACAGCGGTTCACATGAACAATGTGTGGAATATTAATGAGGTCAAAATGTCGCAAAACACATTGATTCAAAACCAGTGCGAAGATTTTGAACCGGAAATGTTTTTAAGCAATAAAGCAAATGCTCCATTTAACTTTCCTTCCGGTTACCTGCCACCTTTTCAGCAGTACTAATATGGCAGTCTAATCACATTTTTGTAGGGAGGGCAAGCCTCCCTGCACTCCCCTGTGGGGGGTTGCCCCCCCACATCCCCTGCAATTTCTATATTCCAACTCCAAGATCGCACTACAGTGTGGAAAAGGGTAAATTTCCCATTCTGCACTGTACCAAGATCTGTAGTTGTAACATCGACTACTTCTAAGCAAATACACAGTAGCATTCGCTACAACAGATGCTCACAGACATGATGGCCGGCAGTGCAGGAATCATTAATCTGGTATTTGACATTCCCATGTTCGCTGAACCATCCTTCTTCATTTTAATAGTAAACCTTATGAAATGTATAGAAGAGTTGTGCTGCAATTATGAGGAGCAGGTTTAAGGGAAAAGATATGAGGGTAGAAATGAGGATAGTGAAAAGATTTTTTGCATCATTAAAGTATACTACATTTTCACAGTGTTTTGTTAAAGTAGTTAGAAAACACTGGAATGTCTGAATGTTTGACAAACCAAGGGTTTTAACATTTTCCTATTTGGGAGCTTGAAATTTAGGCACAATTCTTTTCTATAAATTTCCTCTTTCCATCGTAAGTTTTAATCAGAGAATGCATGTATGTAACAAATACACTGTTTGCAAGAATGTTTTAAGATGTAGGGAGGTTAACATTAATAGGAAAATGTTTAAGTTAAGAAAGCATTAATAATTGTGAAATGTCCAGTTGTGTTGATAAACGACTGTAAATTGGCCAAGTAAAAATAAAAATCAAGGTTGGGGTACAGGAACATTTTTCAGATATAAGGCTTACAAAGTCTGAGAATATTGTATCATTGTATATGTCTGAATAGCATGGAGGTAAAGTTAGTAGTTTTAAATTTCTGGTCTTGGCCAGTGCACTTAATGTTGAGGTGTGTATAAAGAATTAAAGTTGAATCAAATGGAATCTAAACTGACACAGCAATTAATTGGCAGTGCATTATTTGAACCATGTCATTACTTGTTAATTAAATGTGTTTAAAAATGAAAATGTGATGTTCTGTGGATCATACCCTGGGAAGATGGAAGCCCAAGGCACTTGGGTGCTATTAAAGATTTATTCTTTCCATTGTATAGTGTGGCTTTTGGTATAAATTTATGTATAAGTGTGTAGTGAAATGGAAAGTAATAGAAGTGGAAATGAATAGAAGAGTACTTAGGATGTATTTTGAGAAAGTTTGACAAATATATTTTGCATGAGTAAAAATTAATGAATAGGTTTTAAACTATGTATTGCTGTTACTGTCTCAGGTAGAGGAATATATTTTGTTGAATATCTTTTTCTCAGACCATTGTGATGTTTACTGAGAGTAGAGTAGAGTTGGAAGACTGAGCAGTAAACAACAAGTGATTGGCTGGTTTCCTAAAAAGTTTATTCTTTATTTCACATCACATGTTTTATTATGTGTGGATCAATCTTGGCACTGTCCCCTTTGAGTGCATGCACATAGATAGATATGTACACATTTGGCACACAAACCTGGATAGATGCAATGATTGCTGAGCCCCCAGGATACCCTTAGCATCCATGACCAGCCCCAGCAATTCCAGATTAAGTTCAACAGGGTAGATTAGTTAGTAGACCTGACGTGGATGTGCAGCATTGTGGAACCAGGCCAGTAGTGCGATGATGAGACCAAAAAAAAAATTAAAAAGAAAAATAAATACCTGAGGCACTTGCAGTTCATTTGGATCAGCTTGATTGCTTATACCAAGATCCCAGTGCCAAATCTTACTTTACTGTCCTGTATTCATTTCTAAAAGAAAATAAAGGCATGTAGACACTTAGGTTCATAGATGTGTACTAGGCTAATGGCCCTGGGGCCTTTACAAACCTAGCCAATAGAAGTGCCCTGGCATTGTGCCGCCTGTTGTTAGTTCCCAGTGCTTCTATGACATAGAGCCACTGCAGTGATCCCCAGGGTGAACTTTCTATTTCCCATCCACACATCAAGATTTCTCTTGAAGAGGGCCAGTGAGGTGCTCTGCTTGACATGTCTGGGAAGTCTATTCCAGAGCATTGGCAGTCTCTGGGTTATGAATCTGTCCCTCCAGCATGTTCTGTTGATTGTGGTAATGAGGTTGAGGTCTCTGGAATGTGAGGTGCGGAGGGAGTCGGATTTCTTTAGATGTAGCATTTTTAACAGAGCTGGATCAGACATGGCTTTGTAAGTCAAGCCAAGATTGCCTCTTAGTAAACGATATGAGATAGAGAATAGCTGGAGTTTTTTGAGTCTATCCATGTAGGACATGTGTTTAAGGCCTAGGATCCTCTTCATGAGGTACTTTTGTGGCCTATCCAGATGTTGCAGGTGTCTAGTGAGGTAATGCCAAATGGGGCATTATACTCTATGACTGGTCTAATGAGAGAAGAGTAGAGAGAAATGATGACCTCTTTCTTCCTGGATGCAAAACCCTTGGTAATGAGATGTGCCACATAGAAGGACTTTCTGACTACAGTGGCAATGTGGTGGTCGAAGGAGAGGTTGCTGTCAACCTTTGTCCCCAGATCTCTTATAATGCCTTCAGTGTTCAGTGGCCTCCATCGATGTGGTAGTTAGTGGGAACTGAGTTTTTCCGAAAGGGGATGACTACGCATTTTTTGGCATTAAGCTTAAGGCCATGGTTTTGACACCAGTCATTGGTCTCAGTGAGGCCTCTCTGTAGGATGTCTGCATCACTTGGGGAGTTAATAATGGCTCCCAGCTCGCAGTTGTCTGTGAATTTTGTCAGCCAGAGTCCCTCCGTGTTGGCCTAGACTTCTGAGAAGTAGATGCCAAGCAGGAGAGGACCCAGGACCAATCCCTTTGGGACTCCGCTCATGACTGGTCGGTGGTCTGACTAGGAGTCCGCTACTTTCTTACTGTGTGTTCTATCTGTGAGCAAATTTGCAACCCACCTAATGATATGGGGGTTGATGCCTAGTTTGGTGAGTTTATCAATAATTCCTGAGTGGGGAATGGTATCAAAGGCCTTGGCCAAGGTAGGCTGTATGAACTGCCTTACCTTCATCCACTACTATGGTGACTGACTCAGAGAAGTCAACCAGGTTGAGCAAGCATGATCTACCTTTCACAAAACCAAATTGCATGGGATCTAGAGTTTGGAGATTCCCTATATCCTTGTTAATTAGGCCCATGATGGTGCGCTCCATAGCCTTACATATCAGACTTGTCAGGCTAATGGGGTGATAATTTCCAGAGTCTGTAGTTGCTCCTCCTTTATGGAGAGGGATGACTGTAGCAGTGTGCCATTTGGTAGGGACAAAGCCTGAGGTGAGAGCACACAGATGTGGTGCCAGTTCACTTTGTAATTCATGTAGAACACAGCCAGGGATATTGTCAGGTCCCATGGAAGCTGTATTATTGGCCTTAGACAATGTAGCTTTAATCTGTGCTGCAGTGATACAGGGTGCCTGGCATTCTTCCAGTATTGAGATTGGTCCTTTAGGGGGTGAGAAAGGGGTAAAGTCGGCACTTAATCTGTCAGCCAGTATGTTGGCAATATCTGTTGGCTCAGTACAGGAGGTACCATTATGCAGTAACTCAGAGCAAATCTAGGTATTGCCATGGAGATTCTTGATGTAACTAAAGAAGGCTTTGTGGTTGTTTTTAGTGTCTGCCACAATTCTGCCTTCATAGCTGACTTTGGAGGTTTTGATGAGGGATCTCAACTTTTTGTTGAGGCCAATTAGGGAATTTCTCCAGTCTTGGGACATCACCTTTTTCTACAACAGTTTCTTCCTTCTGTTGTAGAGTTTATTAATGGCAGGGGACCACTTGAACTGCAATGAAGTTTTTAATGGTAAAATATTAATCTTAGACAAATATTGGGCTGAACATTTTACGTTACTATTAAGAGGTTTCATAACAAAATCTTGGGGGGAAGACATATGGCCTTTTCTACACATTTACCAAAAGCAGTGGTTCATAGGCCTTTCTTGACACACAACATTTTGAATTATGTTTAGTTTCCATCACTGATATATATGATTCTGTTCAGTAAAAAGAAGGCAGTACTGCTTTGAAGTGCATCTTTTTAAAGCTGCCATCACACCTGAACTAGAATCTTACATATTTTCTTATAAAGTTTTTTTTTCAGTTTCAATTTCATATGCCATAGTCTGAAGCAGCTAAAGTGGTTTTGTAACTGCCTGAAACTTTTATAATGAAATGTAAAAAAAAAGACTAATGCATGGCCCTTTACCCATAGGCACCGTATGCAGGGGTTCATAAGTCTTCTTGGCTATGTATTTTATAGTTTACAATGTTTCCATTTGGGTTACAGTGCATGACTTATCAGTCTGCAGAATGCAGCAGTTAGGTAGAGTACATCTTTATGAAGCTGTTGTAACATCAGATATAAAAAAATCTATTTATTTTGCCAGATTTGTTTTTCATTTCTAAAATATCATGGCTCAAATATTAATTGGAGCAGCTAAAGTGGAAAAGTTAATGTCAGTGCTGAGTGGTATTGAAATACTAAGGCAGAAGAGTGATCTTAGATGCTGTTTTACCTGTACATCCTGTTACTGCCACCTGAAAGTTTCATAATGCAGTCGTAAAGAGACTGTGATATGGTCTTTTATACAGAGGTACAACTGTTCAAAAGCCTTTATTGTCAAAGTATGACATTTTGCACAGTACATCAGTAGTCTAAATATAATAAGTCTATACAAAGTTGACATTAAATGTGAAGTAAACACCCTATATATTTAAGCAGGAAAATATTTTGTCATGTGTACTGTATCATGGCTCATATGTTCGGGTTTGAAGTAGCTAAAATAATGCTCTCAAATTTAATGCTGATCTGCAATGGACTCTTCAGTGGTGGAATAGCCCTCTTAGTTGCAACTTGTAGTTAAATATCTTATTGTTACTGCCTGAATGTTTCACAATGAAATATTAAAGGGTTACTTATATGTGACCTTTCATAAATAGTTCCAAATGCAAGGATCCAAAGATCTTTGCTATTACTTTATACCATTTTCATTATTTTTATTTTCAATTTGAGGTACACATGATTTCTCAGTAGTCTGAATAGAAAACTAGCATAGAATACATTTTTACTAAGATTGCATTATATCAGAAGTAAAATTACAATATATTTGATCAGGTTTTCTTCAGTTGTAACATGCCAAAGTGTTGTAATAAAATCCCAAAGAGGATGGACACATTGACTTTTGTGCACAGGTACTCAAGACAATGATCCATAGACTTTCACTGCTACAATATGACATTTTGTATTATATTTGATTTCAATCGGGAGTGTTATGCACAATTTCTGCTCAGTACACAGAATGTAACATCAGTCTAGAATACATATTTACTTAGTTCATAAGTAGGTATTAGGCTATCGGCCCAAGGACTTGCATAAGCCTAGCCAACAAACTTCCCTGGCTTATGCCACCCAAGAAAGTTATTTTCCTGTGCCACTGTCGAGCAGAGACACAGAAGTGATCTCCGGGGTGTATTTTCTATTCCCCATCCACTCATCAAGATTTTTCCTGAAGAGTGCTAATGAAGAACTTTGCTTGACATAGATGGGTAGCCTGTTCCAGAGAATGGTAAGTCTCTGGGACAGGAATCTATCCCTCCAGCATGTCATATTGTGGTGACAAGGTTTAGGTCCCTAGAGCATGTAGCTCAAAGGGATTAGGATTTCTTTAGGTGTAGCATGTCCAACAGCTCTGGGTTTGACATAGCTTTATATGTCAGGCAGAGATCACCTTGGAGTAGGCGATATGCTACGGAGTAAAGCTGGAGTTTTTTGAGGCAGTCAGTGTAGGGCATTTGTTTGAGGCCAGTAATCCTCTTTGTGAGGTACTTCTGTGGCCTTTCCAGCTGCTGCAGATGTCTTGTGAGGTACATTCCAAAAGGGACGTTGTACTCTATAATGGGTCTAAAGAGTGTTGAGTAGAGGGGGAACAATGACCTCTTTTTTTTCCTGGATTAGAACCCATTTATGATGAGGTGTGCCACATAGAAGGACTTCCTGACTCCTGTAGTGATGTGACTATCAAAGGAGGGACTACTGTCCACCTGGGTCCCAAGGTCTCATCACACATTCGGTGTTAAGTAGATTGCTGCCTATGTGGTAGTTAATGGGTACAGGGTTTTTACCAAAGGGGATGACACTGCACTTTTTGGCATTGAGCTTGAGGCCATGGCTCTGACACCAAGCATCTGTCTCAGCGAGGCCCTTCTGTAGGATGTCCACATCATTTGGGGACTTGACTATGGCTCCTAGTTTGCAGTCATCTGCAAACTTCATTAGCCAGAGGCCTTCTGTGTTAGCCTGTACTTCAGAGAAGTAGATACCAAAGGAGAAAGCCACATAACTATGGGCTAGGCTTATAAATGCCCTTGGGCAGATAGCCTAGTATGAACCTATGAACCTATGAACCTATGAGAGGTCCCAGGACGGAACCCTGTGGTACTCCACTTGTCACTGCTTTGAGGTCAGATTTGGAGTCTGCAACTTTTACAGTGTGGGTTCTGTCAGTGAGCCAGTTGGCATCCCATCTTGTGATGTAGGGATCTATACCTAGTTTAGTGAGTTTAGCTATAATTCTAGAATGGGGGATGGTGTTGAAAGCCTTAGAGAGGTCAAGATAGGCTGTGTGAACCACCTTACCCTCATCTACGGCTTTGGTGACTGCCTCAACGAAGTCAGTCAGGTTCAGGAGGCATGATCTGCCTTTCACAAAACCAAACTGGGGGGATCCAGAGTTTGGAGGTTACCAATGTTTTTGTTTATGAGTTCCATGATGATACGTGCCATGGCAATGCAGACCAGGCTCGTCAGGCTAATAGATCGATAGTTCCCGGGATCACTGGTGGCTCCCCCTTTGTGGAGTGGGATAACTGTTTCTGTGCACCATTCAGTGGGCACAAAGCCTGATGTGAAGCTATTATTGAACATGGTGCTTAAGTGGGGAGCCAGTTCTTTCTGAAGTTTGTGTAAAACACAGCCTGGTATGTTGTCTGGTCCCATGGATGCTGTGTTTTTGGCTTTAGAGAGTGCAGCTTTTACCTGTGTAGTTGTGATTACAGGGATTCTGCATTCTTCCTGTATAGATATGGGCCCTTTAGGGGGTGGGGGCGTAAAGTTAGCACTGAACCTATCTGCGAGGATGTTGGCAATATCAGTTGGTTCTGTAATTTTTCTGCCATTGTGCTGTAACTCAGAGCAGATCTGGGTGTTGCCATCGAGATTCTTGACATAGCTATAGAATGCTTTGTGGGTTGTCCTTAGAATTAGTGGCAATTTTGTTTTCGTAGCTAGCTTTGGAGGATCTTCTAAGGGATCTCAGCTTCTTACTGAGGCTGACCAAGGAGCTCCTCCACTCATGAGACTTTACTCTCTTTTGCAACAGTTTCTTCCTTCTGTTGTACAGTTTGTTTATGGCAGGGGACCACCAGATTGGCTTCCTTTTTTTTTGGAGGATAGCATCTTGGTTCTGTTTGGGATATTACGATCCATGCACTCATGTAAGTGCTTATACAGTGCATTTGTGTAGGATTCAGCAGTTGTAACTGTATTGTCCATCTGCATGGGTGTCATGAAGTTCACCACTTCTGTCTTAAGAAGCATGAAGATGGCTTTGGAGAAATTTTCTACTGTGGTTTCCTTAATGGGGGTGGGGTGGGGGCAGGATGTGGATATCAAGGGTGATTAGCTTATGGTCAGATCGTACCAACGAGGAGTTGACTTCAGGTGTGGAACACCAGTCACTCGTGTTGGTAATGACTAGGTCTAGGATATTGTTGCCCCTGGTGGGGGTGTGGATAAGTTGATCCAGGGCATTGGAGTTTATGAATTCCAGAAAGCATTGAGCTAAGGAGTTGGTACATGAGTAGTTTTCCCAGTTAATGGTGGGGTAGTTGAAGTCACCCATTATTAGGGTGTTTGGTTGAACCCTAATATTTTCCAGTACATCAAGAAAAGAGGAGTGGGAATCCTGGGGCATGGTGGGGGATATGTAGCAAGCTACAATTTGGATTGCAGTTTTGTCCAGAGTTAGTTGAACTTGGATAACCTCGGATGCATTTTGCTGAGCAACTAGCCTGGAGGTGTTGATATCCTTAATGAATATGGACACACCTCTGCCTTTGGTGTTTTGGTCCAGGTTACATGGCCATTTACCATTGTTTCAAAAGTAAAATGCCCTGTGCACTGCACCAGAAAAAAAAAGATTATTTTCAAATATCACATGCTGTATGTTGTAGCTAAAATGCCATACTTTGAAATAAAGTAGTAGGGTCATAGTCCTGTTTTGTAGCTGAATATCTCATTGGTATTAACTGAATGGCTGATAAACTAATAAGTAAATAGTTGAAGTAGTAGTTACACACACAAGTCATCTGGAACATGTCTCAGATGGCACCAGTTTTGTTCTCATAGCATGTCTCAGATGGTGCCAGTTTTATTCTCATAAGCTATTGCCGTACTGTCTCTGCATATATGTTATGCTGAGACAAGATCATACCTTTCAACTGTCCAGATTTTCACAGAGTGCCCAGATTTTTTACTCATATTTTTGATCTGTTCCTCATAAAATTAGTAGTTTCCCAGCAAATCACTGAGGATTGAGCTCACTAAATAATGACACACATTTGAGTTTCAGGCCATCCATCCATCCAAAATCCCTTTTTCCCATTTTTGCACATGGGGTCAGGATGTCAGAAAATGCAAGCTAACACAAACCATGTTATTCTAGCAACTTTCTATGTTTATAAGGGCAATATTTAAACACCATTCCAATTTTTGGGCCTTTGTCCACTCATTATTTTAAGCTTTGTCCAGATTTCTTGCACTAAGAAGTTGAGAGATATGGACAACATGTAGTAACTTCCCCACTACTCAGCTATAAACAAAGTTGTACATTACAACAAACTCTTAAGCCCAGTTTACTCTATTATCTAAACCTATATATATATATATATATATATATATATATATATATATATATATATATATATATATATAAAATATTATGGTTTACTGTCAAAATGTCGAAGTTGAAATGTATCCATATGAAAACTTCGAACTACAGATGTTAAAAGTTTCATCTGGGTGAACATCTCAATGTTTAAAAATTTATATTAGGGAATACAGTGTGCATTCGCTAATATAAACATTCGAAGAATTGTACAGAGATCGCGGTACAGTGCGGTTAGGGAAATTCATCCCTTTCCTCACTGTAGTGTGATCTCGGAGTTGGAATATATAGTTAGTAGGAGGTGTGGGGAGCACAGCCCCCCACAGGGAGGTGCAGGGGGGCTTGCCCCCCTGCAAAAATATGATGTTAGGTATAGGAGATCATGTAAAGTGAACTCCTATTACTAAAATCAGGCAATGTTTTCGAAAACAATGTCGAATCACCTGAATTTGTTCAGCTGATTTGACATTTTAACTTGTTCTATATCTTAAATTTCTTTACTTTTGATATATGTCTCAGAAAATTATTCTTAAAATTAAAAACAGTCAAGAAAAATATTACATCAGCCACCCAACCTTGCCCAGGAGATGGGAAAGGGGAGGTTTGGAAGGCCTAAGTGTAAAAAGAACAAGGGCATTAAGACCAGTGGCAGCTGGTGACTTAAAATCAAAGGGGGGCTGCAGAAGACAGCTGAATGGGTGGGGTCAATGGGAATGGGTGTGACCAACTAGAATGGGGAGGAGCTATGCTAAAAACCACAAAAACTTTAATTAAATATGCTGCCCTGGGTGCCAAACCATCATTATGGGAGTCCAATCAAGACAAAATGAAGTGTAGAAGAAGAAAAAATATTTCAATCAATTGGCTGCATGACAGCTTACTTAATATCTAGATGGAAACAAAAAGGATGTGAGGCATGAAAAAATAAATTACTTTTTAAATACATTACTGGAATGCCAGTCAAAATCAAGTATAAGAAAAACAAGCAGCACTTAACTCAAATCACTTCTCCTTGCACTCCAGTTCTAATTATAATTTATATTCAGCTTTATTAAAGTACCAAGTAACATGCTGAAAATAGCAATCTCTGTGATACCCTCACTTGTAAAAATGTTTCTTATCCAAAAAAGACCTGCTGTCTGACAACTATCTACTTGTTTCATGGGGAAAACATGATCAAATTAAAAAATGAAAAGCAAACAAGAAACAAGCTCAACATATACTGCTGAAAGGATTACTGCACAAGATATGGACCACGCATGATAGATTGGCATTCTGTTTAGTTCGCAGGTAAAGCCTGTAATGAGTTTAACATAATCTAATCCTGGCCTTTATTACAAATACTGTCATATGCATTTCAATACCCAAGGCTTATACATTATCTAGTTATGTAAGTATTCTCTGCATGGCAACAACAGAAAGGCTTTCAATGTTGGCAATACTGCTTATTAAAACTTACTTGCATCTTACAATATCAGACAAGCTTACCTGATGGTCATTAAAGCACTGCTACTTAAACACAGAGCAAAAGGCACTTTCTGAATAATAATAAGCATACATCAACAGTATAAAAATGACAGAAACCAGAACATTCTGCAAAATCAATGACAGATGAAAAGCCACTGTAGTACTTGTGTTTACCTTGGATGGGGGGGGGGGTAGTCTGCACATTTACACTGCATAATTGCTCCTTGCCTTGCTTGGACACATCCAGAGTCACTACATGGGGGAGTGGGGTGCAACAAGTTTGTCACAATTTGAAATGTCTCTGGCTGACTGTGATGGCCCTGACACATTTGTCATACCTCTCAATCTCAGAGCAAGAAATCTGGACAAAGCCATACATAGAAGAGGGACAAAGGCCCAAAAATAAGGACAATTTTTAAATATTGCTCTTATAAACTTAGAAAGATAATAGAATAGTAGGTCTTGCATTAGTATGAATTTTCTGAAAGGTACGAAATCTGAAACTCAAATGTCTTTCATTATTTTCTAACTTCAGTCTTTAATGATTTGCCACTAATTTGCCAAAAAAACACAATTTTATGAAAAATGGACCAACAATGTGATGCAAAAATATAAAATAGCCACAGAATACAGCTTGGGAACCTGTCAAAGAAGGGACACTTTTAATATCAGAACTGCTAACTTGAGCAGCTGCCAAAATAAAAGAATCTACATGCATTTCTGAAATAAAAGTAATCTATAACTGATTATTACAGTTATTTATTAATTGTAAACCCTCCATGTTTTCTTCCAAAATTGCCATTTTGCAGAGGGATTATTAGGGGAAGAGCAACATTTTGAGCCAAAATCGGGGACAGTTGAGAGGTTTGGATATGCCTAATTCTATAAAGCAATTTTATTTGCACGTACCTCTCAACCTGTTAATGCAGGAAATCTGGACAAGGCCAAATATATTGGGGGAACATACAAACACTACTAAAAATTGCTCTTGTATGAAATTAAGACAGTTGATAAAATAACAGGTCTTGCTTTAGCATGCATTTTTCTGACGGTTATGACGTAAAACTCAATGTCTGTCATTTAGTGACTTCATTCCTAAATGATTTGCCAGAAAACCACACATTTTATGAGGAACAAACCAAAAATAAGAAGCAAACATCTATTCATTCTGCAAAAATATGGACAGCTGAGAGGTATAGTTCAACCAGGGCTGTCTGAGCTTGCTGCCCTTCCCCTCTCAAAATCATGGTCGATTGGAGCCTCCCCCCTGCAACCATTCCAGTGTCCCATTTCTTGGTTATTTTTCCCCATTTACCATAAACACTGTAATGTGCATACTGCTTTACTTCTGCAATGATTTGGATTTCATTTGAAAGTTTTATTTTGCATTTTTACAGCACAAACCCCAATAGATATCTGCTAAACAAAGCAATGCAGTCTCACAATGAAAACAGACTTAGCATTAAAACTTCTCTGCCCTTGAAACTCACATGCATTGAAACAGCATTGAAACCCACATTCAAAGAAAATACATTTTGCCAGTGGCAGATAATGATTAACTTTGGGCTGTTTTCAAATCATAGGCCCCTTGAACACGAAACATACACATGCTCTTTGATACACCTTCCCGATTGTATTAAATTGTATTTCTTGTACAATACAGTACAGTTGTTAGAGGGCATTTTAAATTCATTGTTTTGAACATTAGTAAACAATGAAACAAAATGCATGCACCAATGACAAAACTACCCAATTCAGAACATTTCCATCATAAGAGTCTACTCAACCTTCTACACTCCACCAGTATCTGTAAATATGCACAATCTCTGAAGTGTAAAAGTCTTCTAAATAATTCCACATTAAGGAAATCTGTAACAATGAAGAGGTTGCTGCTAGCAAACAACTTTATATGTCATTGTTTATTCATCTACAAATAAAGTGCCTGTTGCCCTTGAGGAATAAATTGCCTATGTTGCATGCATTAAAAAAAAGTGATAAGCTAGTAATATCGCAATAGGGATTGTATGGCAAACTGATAACAGGTTCATAGTTACTACTCTAGGTATCTTTGCCAAAAAGGACTGCAGCATCCACCCACTTTGCAACACAGTACAGTATCAGCAATGCATCTATCTAGTGTGGGAGTAGAACCCACAACCTTCTGCATCAAAAGTAAGTACACTACCTGTTGTGCTATTAACAATGCAAGCAGACTCAGAATAAGCAGCACTAAAGTTTTGTTCCCCTGCAGCTCTCAGCTCCTTGTAAAATCTACTCGACACACAGTTGTTTCTCTGAACTTTGCAGCACAAGAAATCTTGAAAAAGCCGAAATTTATTAGGGGGGGGGGGACAAAAGCCCAAAAACCAGGGACACATTTTAAACATTGCTTGTACAATGTTGGAAAGTTGCTAGAATAAAATGCTGTTACCACCATACATTTCACTGCCACGTCTTTAACCCAGGGGACCCAGTGCAAAACAGTCAGAGAAACATACCACTATGCCAAATCAGCTGTTTTGTGAAAGAGAGGAAGACAAACTTAAATGGCTACCATTTAGTGAATTCAGTTCTCACCATAGCTGTCAACCTCTTGGCACAAAACACCTGAACAAAGCAAATAATGGGGGAATACAGCCCCCAAACATTCAATGAATTCAGTTCTCACCATAGATAGCTCTCAACCTTAGCACAAAATACCTGGACAAAGCCAATAATGGGGGAATACAGTCCCAAAAATAGGTACAAATTTCAAATATCCATGTTATAAACTTAGACATCTGCTAGAATAAACAGTTTTGTGTTACCATGTACTTTCTGAAGAATATGAAGTCTGAAATTCAAATGCCGGTTATTTTTAAACATTTAACCAGGAAACTAATCTGACTTGGAACAAAAGACAATTTTCAGCAGAGCAGGGAGAAACTCCAGACATATCTTAAGATGAGAGGACATGCAGACTCCACACAGAAGGCACCCCAGCCAAGAATCAAACCAGAGAACCTGTAGCTGTCAGGTGGCAATGCAACCAGTGCACCACTGCACTACAGACTTTGCAAGCCAAGAAAAAATGTAGATACAAAAACCACAGATTTTATGAGGAACAGAACAAATATGAGGCAAAAATCTGCAAATTTTTTTAGAAATGGTGGTGGATAGGGAATTCAGGTCCTTGCCACCTACATTCAAGATACAGGGTTCAAGCATGAGTATTTCTACCCACCACCATTTATTCTCTCTAGCCACCTTTATATAGCAACTGGGGCATTTTACACACACACACACACACACACACACACACACACACGTACGTTTCATGCACAGAACATATCCGAAGCCACATAATCCAGCCAGCGACTGACCAACAGAACACATAATCCAGCCAGCGACCGACCAACAGAACACGCAATCCAGCCAGCGGCCGACCAACAGAACACATAATCCATCTGCACGACGCCTGCACAGCGAAATCCCCACAAGAGCTCTCAGCTCACCCCTCATTGGCCCTGTCTGCAAGGGAAGCAGTCTGGAGCTCCTCTGTTCTGTGCAGTCGATGACCGCACAGATTCCTGGGTATCCTACAGCACAGGTTGCTGGGTACCTCTTTCTCTGCATCCGGACTGCGCAGAGGAGTTGGGACTCGTGATCTTTTGTTTCACAGATTTTTTTTTCTTTGTTTTTTGTAGGTGGGAGGGCTGCAGACCAGCAGTCCGATAGCATGAGTCGCCCCTGAATAAGGCTCTAAAGTGGCTGTTCCAATACCTCAGCAGTGACTGGGACAGTGCAGAGTAAGGCCTAAACTTTGCAAGAGTTGTAGTGCACAACTCAAGTATCTACAGAAAGACAAACCCTTGTTCGTTTAAATGTGTTTCAGTTTAGAGTTAAAGCAATTATGCAAATGATTGTTTTCAGACAATTGTATAACAGTACTTGTTTTCAGTTTATGCTTTTATCTGTGTTCAAATGATACTGCCAGAAAAAAGGTATTCCTTTATTAATAGTTTAGTTTCCAGAACAGAACTTTTACCAGATTTCAGTTTGTTTTAATAGTTTAGTTTCCAGAATATAACATTTACCAGATTTCAATTTGTTTTTCTGTATTCAGACAGTACTGACAGAAAAAAAGATATTCTTTTCCTAACAATTTAGTTTCCAGAATACAACATTTACCAGATTTCAGTTTATCTCTGCCCATGGTAACACTGACAGAAAAGGTATTCCTTTAATATTAGTTTCCAGAATATAGCATTTATACACAACTATTTTAGATGTTCTGTATAAATATATATCACTTTAATGTAAATTTCAGTCACATTTCAGAATATGACATTCATACTCAATTATAGATTTCTAACAGCATTACTATGGGAAATAGAAAATTCACCGCAGGGATCACTCCAGTGGCTTTACTCGACAGAAGCACTGGGAACTAAAGTCGGGTGGCACGATGCCAGGGTAATCCTATGGGCTAGCCTTGTAAAGGACCCAGGGCCATTAGCCTAGTACACACCTATGAACTAGACATTAGTTTTAAGGGTAAAGTGACAGAATTATTTGTAACAGGCTTATTAAGATAAGTTATCGAAAGAATAAGTAGTAATAGTTATTTAATGTACTCAGGGCATAACAAGTCAAGCTTAATCTGTTAATTAATTAACAGAATACAGCATACCTTACATAGGTTCATAGGTAGGTACTAGGCTATCGGCCCTAGGGCCTATACAAGCCTAGCCAAAAAGGTACCCTGGCTTTCGCCACCCAAGAAAATTATTTTCCTGTTCCCAAGTCAAGCAGAATCACAGAGGTGATCCCTGGGGTGAATTACCTATTTCCCATCCAATCATCAAGATATTTCTTGCAGAGTGCTAATGAGGAGCTTTGTTTGATATAGATAGGCAGTTTGTTCCAGAGTATGGAAAGTCTCTGGGACAGGAATCTATTCCTCCAACATGTTCTGTTTATTGTGGTGACAAGGTTAGGTCCCTAGAGCATGTAGCTTAGGGGAATTGGGATTTCTTTAAGTGAAGCATGTCTGGGTTTGACATAGCTTTGTATGTTAGGCAGAGATCGCCTCTGAGTAAGTGATATACGATGGAGCAAAGCTGGAGTTTTTTGAGAATGTCTGCGTAGGACATCTGTTTTAGGCTGGTAATCCTCTTTGTGAGGTATTTCTGCTGCCTTTCCAGTTGTTGTAGATGTCTTGTGAGGTACATACCAAAAGGAGTGTTGTACTCCATAATGGGTCTAATGAGTGACGAATAGAGGGGAACAATGACCTCTTTTTTCCTGGATGAGAAAACTTTTGTGATGAGGTGTGCCACGTAGAAGGCTTTCCTGACTACTGTGGTGATGTGATTATCAAAGGAGAGACTACTGTCCACCTGCGTCCCAAGGTCTCTTATCACACTTTTAGTGTTAAGTAGACTACCACCAATGTGGTAGCTCATAGGTACAGAGTTTTTACCAAAGGGGATGACAATGCACTTTTTGGCATTGAGCTTGAGGCCATGGCTTTGACACCAGGCATCTGTCTCAGTGAGGCCCTTTTGTAGGATGTCCACATCGAAGAAGTTTCAGTTATGGCTCCTAGCTTGCAGTCATCTGCGAACTTCATTAGCCAAAGACATTTTGTGTTAGCCTGTACTTCAGAAAAGTAGATACCAAACAGAAGGGGACTCAGGACTGAACCCTGTGGTACTCCACTTGTCACTGGTCTGAAGTCAGATTTGGAGTCTGCTACTTTCACAGTGTGGGTTCTGTCAGTGAGCCAGTTGGCAACCCATCTTATGACATAGGGATTTATACCTAGTTTAGTGAGTTTATCTATAATTCCAGAGTGGGAGTTGGTGTCAAACGCCTTGGCAAGATCTAGATAGTCTGTGTGAACCACCTTACCCTCGTCTATGGCTTTGGTGACTGCTTCAAAGAAGTCAATCAGGTTTAGGAGACATGATCTGCCTTTCACAAACCGGAACTGGGTGGGGTCCAGAGTCTGGAGATTACCAATGTCTTTGTTTATAAGTTCCATGATGATACGTTCCATGGCATTGCAGACCAGGCTCATTAGGCTAATGGGGTGGTAGTTCCCAGGGTCCATGGTGCCTCCCCCTTTGTGGAGTGGAATAATCATCGCTATGCGCCATTCAGTGGGCACAAAGCCTGAGTTGAGGCTATGAATGAACATGGTGATTAGGTGGAGTGCCAGTTCATTCTGTAGTTCATGTAGAACACAGCCTGGGATGTTGTCAGGCCCCATGGATGCTGTGTTCTTGGCTTTGGAGAGTGTGGTTTTTACCTGTGCAGCCGTGATTACAGGAACTTTGCATTCTTCCAGTATAGAGATGAGCCCTTTAGTTTGTGGGGGGGTAAAGTTAGCACTGAACCTATCTGCCAGGATGTTGGCAATATCAGTTGGCTCTGTATATTTAGTGCCATTGTGCTGTAACTCAGAGTAGATTTGAGTGTTGCCATTGAGATTCTTGACATACCTATAGAATGCTTTGTCGTTGTCTTTAGAATCAGTGGCGACTTTGTTTTCATAACTAGCTTTGGAGGATTTTATGAGGGATCTCAGCTTCTTACTGGGGCTGACCAGGGAGTTCTTCCAGTCATGGGATTTTACTATTTTTTGCAACAGTTTCTTTCTTCTCTTGTAGAGTTTGTTTATGGCAGGGGACCACCAGATTGGCTTCCTTTTTTGGAGGATGGCATCTTGGTTCTGTTAGGGATAGCACGATCCATGCACTTGTGTAAGTGCTTATAAAGTGCATTTGTGTAGGATTCAGCAGTCATACCTCTATTGTCCGTCTGCATGGGTGTTGTGAAGTGGGAGGGTGGCTTAATGGCTAAGATGTTTGCCTTACAAACACAAGGTGCAGGGTTTGAGTCTCACAAGGGATAATTGGCTAGGCTTAAAATGGCCCACAAGGGCAGTTAGCTTAGTACCAAACTATGAACCTATGAACCTATAAGCATGAAGTTGGCTTTGAAGAAATGTTTTACGGTGGTTTCCCTAATGGCAGGTGGGGTGGGATGTGGATGTCTAGGCTGATTAGCTTGTAGTCAGATCTGACCAACAAGGAATTGACCTCTGGTGTGGAACAGCGGTCGCCCATGTTGGTAATGACCAGGTCTAGGATATTGCTGCCCCCGGTGGGGGTGTGGATAAGTTGATCCAAGGCATTGGAATTTATGAATTCCAGAAAATGTTGAGCAAAAGAGTTGGTACATGAGTAGTTTTCCCAGTTAATGGTGGGGTAGTTGAAATTGCCCATTATTTGGGTGTTGGGTTGTACCGTAATATTTTCCAGTGTATCAAGAAATGAGGAGTGGGAATCCTGGGGCATGGTGGGGGATCTGTAGCAAATTAGAATTTGGATTGCGGTCTTGCCCAGAGTTAGTTATACTTGGATAATCTCGGATGCATTATGCTGAGCAACTAGCTTGGAGGAGTGGACATCCTTAATGAGTATGGACATGCCTCCACCTTTAGTGTTTCAGTCCAGGTTAGGTGGCCGGAAGGTGTGGTATGAATTATAGCCTAGTAATGCAGGGGTGCTCTCTGGAGCCTTGAACCAGGTCTCTGTCACTGCACAGATGTCGATGTTCTCCATTTTAAGGAGTGCCTCGAGTTAATGTATTTTGAGGTTTAGACTTCAGGCATTGAGTAGCATTACCCTCAGATTTTGCTTGCTTATACCTGTTATGGTGGTGAATTTGTCATTTGAACCTTGCCTAAAAAAGGCACTATAGTGGTGGCAAGAGCCTTAAGCAGTATCTGGCATCCCAAGGGCGACAGGTGCAGGCCATCTCTGGCAAAGCATCGTGGTCTGTCGATCATGTCATCCCAGGCAGACAGATACTGGATCCCCTTAGAATGACATCAGAAGCTTAACCAATTGTTGAAGTCAGTCATTTTGTCCTTGACTGTGGTATCATTCTGGGTGATGGCAAGATGCTTCTCAGGGCTAGGGTTATACCTGCCTGGGTTACAAGATCAGAGAGCTCCTCCATGTCTCTTTTCATGTAGTCCAGGGAGGTACGTCTCAGGTCATTCACACCAATATGGACAATGACAGAGTCATATTTGTACTTGTAGAAGTGACCTGAGTGCATGTGTTATGTGGCGGATCCAGCACCTGACAGGCAGCTGACAGTAACTTTTTCCTTGTTTAGCTTGGTGAGTGGAACATCAGTGTACCTGACTATAGAGTCATCTATGTCTAGAGTGTTGGGTATGTTGTTATGCCTTATGGGCTGTGGTTGAGTGGCACACTGAGTTTGTCGGCTATGTGTCATTTGTGTTGTGTTGGGGGGTGGAGGTTGCATGCATTTCTGCTTTGAAAGTCTCTGTTGTTTGAGCAGATTTTTATTGAGAGCTTCTGCGAATGTAGGTGTGGGTTTTGTGTTGCTATGTGTGTGTTTTGGTGGTGTAGGTTTTCAAGGACTATGTGATGTGTAGTGTGGTGCAAGTGTTTACCTTCTTCTCTTGACTGTCTAGTCCAGTCTTGGGTGAAGAGAACTTTGCTTCCAGTTTGGCTATATAAGTGCATCTCTCACAGGTTGTAGTGTTGGGTGGTAGGAGGAGAGGGTTGTCTGTGTATATGAGGCAATTGCCTCATTGCCCCAAGATGCCCAGATTCATCAGGTAGACAGGAGAAAACACCGGGAGCTGACCCTTAGACATAACTGGATAGGTGCTTATTTATTAAGTGCTAAAAACTGTTTTCCTCTAGACAAGTGAAGAAAGTTGAGTGCTGTAGTAATTTGTAGCTTATTTAGTGCTTACGAGTTCTGACCAAGTGCTGAGCTCAAAGAAACAGATTTCCATGCTAAAACTAAAAAACTGGCTAGTTCTAAGGGAAAATTTGAAGAGCAGACTTTATGGTGCCAGGAATAGTTTAACCCTAGCTAAGCGGCGATGCATAAAGCGTATTTTTTTTTCTTTTTTAATGTAACAGTAGTAAATGAGCAAACTGATTTAAACAAATTAACTAATAAAAAGCTAAAAACTGAGCCCTGTTCCAGCAGTCTTTGATCAGACAAGTTCTAACTGCACACTCCTGCCATTAGGGTGCAGGGGAACCTTCTCCAAAAAAAGATGGTCTGGATTAGTGCTCAAGTTATACAAACAAAGCTAGATTCAGCAGGTCTGAATTTAGTCTATGCTACAGCAATTATTGTACGTTAGACAGAAAGTTAAAAAGATACTGAGAGGGTATGCAAAGGTATAGATCTGAAATACAGAAGGCATAGGTTTTAGTAAAGGTACTTCTACTATTACAGCACATATATATTTACAGGATATTTAAGACACAAATGTAAAAGGCAGATATCTGTTACAGCACATAGAAATTAAAAAGGTAAATAGGATTATTAGTAGCTAATCTAGCTGAAGATTTACATATACAAGTTAATACAGTATATGGCAATTATGCTTCAAGACAGGTATAAAAAAGATAGTTCACCAATTACAACATGTTAAATTGCCCAGTTATAATTAAATCATAAAGTTGAGAGACTTCAATCCAAACACACCTTAAATGCTCAAGTGACACTTAGTGGTCAAAATTAAAATTACAATTTATTTACTACATACAGAAGACGTATTTATTTTTTTATTTTATCATTTTGTTGACTGGGAAAGTATGACTGGGACAGAGCCTATTTTCAGCGGAGGCCTGGGGAGAAACGCTCCAGAAGTATGTCTTTGGATTGTGGGAGGAAACCGGAGTACCCGGAGGAAACCCACGCAAACGCAAGGAGAACATGCAAATTCTGCACAGAAGGCACCTCAGCCGAGAATTGAACCAGGGAACCTCTTGCTGAGAGGCAACAACATTAACCGCTGCCCCACTGCGCCACCCCAAAACAACTTTTATATTAGTTCTAGTAATCATTATAGTACCCTTCGTGGAACTTAATAGATTTATAAAGCAATTACAGAAGTAAATCCTATTTGAGTAATTTTAGAGACAATTGTTGCAGAATAAATCCTACATTAATACAGTTAGTAAAATAGATCCTGCATAGGCCTGAAAATGTAAGGTTAGGCCTGTGTCCTTATTTTATATTTCATATTTTAAAGTAACTACATGAATAATATACCTGTGTGTGTTCAGGTATCTTCAGGAGGAGTTGTAAGATCATGCTCAGTTTGGTGGAGGTGCTTTGGGTTTGGTGACCTTAGTCAGAGACCTAGAGTGAATCTGAAATAAATCCAAGTCATCCACTGGGTTCATCAAAAAATAAGCATATTTTAAGTTTGCATTGCACTTCTTTGAACTGCATTTCAATTAATTGCTGCTTCATTTTTTTCTGTTTTTACAGCTGTGACTATTTTTTTCTGCACTTTGAAATTCTAATAATTTTGTATTTTATAGCATAGACTAAATTCAGATTTGCTGAATCTAGACTGTTTGATATTACTTGAGCACTAAAACCAGCCCTCCTACATTAAGAAGGCCCTCCTTCACCCTTGTGGCAGAAGTGTGAAGCCCAGGACCCATTTGAGTTGGGGATTGCTGGAAAAAGCCTCAGTTTTTCACTTTCCTGTTGGTTAGTTTGTGTTAAAACTGTTGAACTTCACTTGTATTTAAGCTACACATTTGCACTTAGCTGTGCACCATGCAACAGGGTTTAGTGCTGACATGTATAGACGCAAATGCTTCAAAACACACATTTTCCCTTGATATCTACTTGAAAACCCTCCTTAGCTCCACTTCTTCACTGTGTGCAATGCAGTTGCACATGGCAACATAGTGAGCAACTCAGCTGGGCATTCTAAGGTGTTGACACAGTCTTCCACCCTTAGCCCTCCACAGAATAGTCATGTTTGTTAGTCTAACAAGCAAACCCTGGTCATCTAGCCTATCCCCACTAGTTACTACAATATATACAAACCATAATGGACAGACAGTTTCCCATAATTTTTCCAGCTAGCCTGATTCACATGGCCATCCTGAGGCAATGTAGCAATTGCCTTATGTGCACTGACAGCCACTTGCTCCTAAAGCAAACAAATACAGTATGTGAAAGATGTAACTATACCATGAAATTAAAATCAGTCCTCTCACATAATAAACAAGACATACAATAGGTTGTCAGCACACACAGCTCCCCTTTCACACAAGATAAGGTCAAGACACATAAACCCACATAGTTGGAGGTATTCACTAAGAGCATAGAGAAAGACCAGACACCTCCCAAATGCAAACAACATACACGTACTGGTACATGAACAGAATCCACCACTGCACATAACACATATAACATGGTCTTAACAATTAAGACCCTAAGGCAAAAGACTTCAAAACCAAATGTTCTTGTCATAGTGAGACACACAGATGTCCTCCTCACCTGGTTGTAAAAGGAGAAGGTCACTGTCATCTCCCTGTCAGGTGCCAGGATCCATCAAATTGCACATGCATGCACTCTAGTCAATCACCAACAGTTACCGTTATGACTCTGTTATAGTATATGTTGGTGTGAATGACTTGAGCTGTACCTCTCGGGACTGTATGAAGAGAGACATGACCAAACTCTCAGATTGTGTGTCTCAGGCAGGTATTTCCCTAGCCCTAAGCAGCATTCTACCTTCACCTAGGATGATGCCACAATACAGTAAAAAAGTGAGTGATTTCAATAATTGGCTTAGCTTCTGGTGTCACTCCAGGGGACCCAGTATCTGTCTGCCTGAGAAGGCATGGTTGACAGACCACAATGTTTTGCCAGAGATGGCCTTCACCTGTCTCCACAAGGATTTCAGATACTGGCAAAGATGCGTGCTTCTCACTGCGTTTTTTAGGCAATGTCCAAACAGCAAAACGTCTGACATAATGAAATCCACTAAAGACAAACTCTAGGTCATGCTGCTTAATGGTAGGAGCTTAAACAGTAAACTACACCCTGGAAGCACTCCCTACCTTAGAAGATCCTTACATCTGCACAGTCACTGAGACTTGATTCAAAGCCGCTGAGAGTACACTGACCATGCAAGGCTACATGCCTTTCACACATTCAGACCTCAAAAAAAGAGTGAAAGAACCAAAGGTGGAGGTGTATCCATCTTCATTAAATCCAATATACTTTGAGACTGGTGAAACAGGATGATTCTCTTGAGCTACTCTAGGCCCAGTTAACTATAGGTAAAATACGCTTCCACATCATCTTTAGCTACAGGTCCCCCACCATGAACCAGGAGAAGCACACCGCCTACCTGGATTTTCTAGAGTCACTCAGTATACAGCCAAACACCTTGGTCATGGGAGATTTCAACTATCCTTCCAATGATTGGGTGACTTACATCAGCACAAACATGATCGCTATGCGGTTCTTGGACTTTAATTCAAATGCCCTGGAACAGTTAGTCCATACCCCCACAAGGAGCTCAAATGTCTTGGACCTAGTGCTCACCAACATGGGGAGGTCACTGCACTAACATATGTGTGTTGCCCTCCCTGGTAAGATCAGACCATAAATCTGTCTCATTTGAAGTAAAGATCAAACCTGACACCCCCACGGGAGTAAAAAAACGGAAAAATTTCTCCAAAGCAAACTATTGCTTACTAAACGATGATATAAAAAGTTTCAAAGTCCCTACCAACATAGCCAACAATTACTCCTATGTAGAGGAATACACAAATACCCTATTTAACCACTTAAACAGTAACAAAACTGGATCTTCCCCCCCAAAAGACAAGCCACCCTGTAAGTATAAATAAGTTATACAACAAAAGAAAGAAGCTGATATCTAAGAACAGGAGGGAACTTACACATAAGAGGAAAAATACCCTCCACAGCTTGAACAAGCAAATCATATATCTTGTTAAGTCCTCTAAGGCTAGCTACGAGTCTAAATTATCATCCCTAACTAAAGACAATCATAAGGCATTCTTTATCTACGTCTGAAACCTAAAAGGGAATGCCAGCTGTGTGTCGTACTTATAGTTGATGGTACCACTCACACTGAACTGAGGAAATTTCCATCCTACTAGCTGACAGATTTGGTAATAACTTCACCCCCCTGTCCCCACCAGACATATTCAAAAGAATTCCTGACACCAGTCCTCTACTGAGTATCTCCAAAGAACAGGTCATACAAGCACTTTCCTAGGCCAGAAACACGGCCTCTATGGGACTAGATAACATCCCAGGCTGCTTACTAAACAATCTAAAGCAAGACCTAGTGGAACCACTCAGCACTCTCTTTAACCATAGCCTGAGAACTGGCTTTGTCCCGGCAGAGTGGAGAACAGCAACAGTAATCTCCTTGCTCAAAGGGGGTCCATCAACTGACCCTGGGTTCTATAGACCCATAAGTCTAACCAGCCTTATCTGTGATGCTATGGAAAGAGTCATTAAGCACCTTATCCACAAGGACATAGGCGACTTTCAAACTCTTGAGCTTACCCAGTTTGGTTTCATCAGGTGTAGACCTTGGTTATTAAACCTAGACTTCTTTGAGAATGTCACCAAAGCCCTGGATGAGGGACATATAGTACATAATGCCCATCTTGATTTAGCCAAGGCTTTTGATACAGACCCCCATTCAGGTATCATAGAGAAACTCTCCCTTCTGGGGATTAACCCATACATACTAGCTGGATAGCCAAATGATTGTGGCCACACTCACAGACTGAAACTTAATGCAAAATAATGCCTCATTATCCTCTTTGGCAAAGAAGTAGCCCCTGCAAATTATGAAATCGATAGCACCCCTCTAAGCTCAAACTCAGTGGTGTCAGACTTGGGAACACAAGTTACTAGCAATCTAAACTTCCATCACCACGTGTCCACTGTGGTAAGAAGAGCATTCTACATTGCACTTCTCATAAATAAGGGCATCACATCCAAGACCAGGGAGGTTATAGCTCCACTGTACTTGACCCTTATCACACCACTAATTGAGTACTATGCTCCCTTCTGTATGTACCTCACCAGACACCTGCAGCAACTGGAAAGACCACAGAGGTTTCTAACCAAAAGAATCCAGGACCTCCAAAACATGACATACAAGGAAAGACTGAAAGCCCTGTCACTGTACTCTGTATCATATAGGCTGCTGAGAGGTGACCTGTGCCCAGCCTACAGAGCAGTCTCGGACCCTGTCCTAATGGAAATGCTGCACATCTGCAAATCAAATGGGCAAAGAATAACTCACTCCAGGGATCTCATCCTAGTGTGTGACATTAACAGAACATGCTGGAGAGAGAGATATCTCCCAGTGACTGCCATTCCTCTGGAATAAGCTCCCTCTCTATGTGAAGCAGAGCTCCTCAATGATCCTATTCAATCTCGACCTTGACAACTGGATGGGTAACCGTAAATTCACCCCTGGGGTGGCAACTATGTCCCCCATGGACACGAGCAGTCAGTGCTGATCACAAAATCTCTCTGCTAACAATGACCATCTAACTATGGCCAAAAAGGGTACATGGGTTTTTACACGGCTAGGCTTGTAAAGGTCCTAGGGCCATTAGCCTAGTAACCTCCTATGAACTTATGAATCTAGGTATCATTTAAATGTACACATACAGTATTGGCTTTGCATAAGTCTAGAAATATAGCCATATTAAAGAAGGCCTTCACAGTGTGCATATGGTCTCAGTGAATGCACTTTCAATCTGTGAAAATAACCTTCAGTCAAGAATATTTTAAGAACAGAATGTGCAGTACATTGAGAACAAACAGATCTTACAAGGCTTGGGAACCAAGGCTAAAGAGACATGCAGAAACTTACAGGGTTTTGGTATTATTTGGAGATAATTCAGATAAAGCTAAGTTAGTTAATTTGGATTGATATGCAGAAATTTGCTACAGTACAAACACTCAAGTATAAGTACAGAAGTCAGGTCAAATATCCACTATTCAGGAGGAAAGGAATGTGAAGAATATACAGACTGTTTCAGTTTATCAGCACTGTTGTTGGAGACAGTATTCAGATATTGTTGACATCTGCCTTCACTGTACATAATAAAGTATTCTTAACCGAACTACAGTGTATGCAGACTTTATTGTGAAAGGGACAAGAGGATTTGGCCCATAAAGGAGTGGCATCTGTTCAGCACAGTTCTGGGTAATTAACAGATAAAGACATTCCTTGCCATCTCATTCCAGTTTCATTCTGTTATTTCCAGTTCATACCAGTATTCTACAATCTTATTGTTTCTTTCAGATACACTCTTCAGAAACGTCAGAGCTATGGAACATAAAGCATGTTATTATTTTTGAACATAATCTCAATAAGCTTGCCACCTTTAAGGATTTTCTTTTCAGAAAACAACCATGTTCACCATAAATCATAGAATGTATATCAATTTACTCTGTATTAGCAATGTGATATTTCAAACAAGGAACTTGACTCATTTTACAATTTATGAAGTCCAAGAATATACTTAAGACTTCTAGGTAAAACTGGAAGCTGTAAAAACAGATGTACACAATACTTGTAAAAGTTGTGGAACAGCAGGAGGGAGAAGGGATACAGGAAGAGGAAACAGATTCCATTAACACACGATACATACCCTTGTTCTTTAGTGCAAACCAATTCTGGCTGAGTACAGAGTAAATAAAAATGAATCTCTTCTGTGAAGGCTTCTTTAACATTCTGCTCAATGTCACCCATAAGTTTAATTCCGTCACTCATCAAATTCAGAAAGAAAGAAGCAGGAAAGAAACAACTGTCCTTATTTTTTTCTAAAATTACTCCTGTGAAGAGATTGTAAAAAGCACATCCTTTTTATTAGCTTAAAAAAGTGTCTGTTGATGTAAAGAATTCAAATGCAACGTGGTTAATAGAAAGACCTAGCAAATACTCAGTGAATTGTTTTTAGTATTTGACTAGTTTATTTCCCAGAGTTCTCATAAAACGAAGCTTTCTACCACCTGTTTCCTTCTCAAATGCTTTCATCACAAAAGTCTGAAAAATAGTTAATCAGTTAACAGACTTACATTTGCATTGGTATCTGGAGTGTAGCATGAAATGTTAATGAAGAAAGCAGCACTGATTTCTTTAGTGTTTAGTATAGTTGTTACGGTGTTTGCCTCAGAGACATAAGGTACAGCGTTTGATTCTCATCTTTGGGAGGGAAATTGGCTAGGCTTAAACAGCTAGTCTAGTAACTAACTATGAACTTAAAACGCTCCTGTACTCTTCTCTCATCAGGCCATTAATAGAGTACAATGCTCCCTTTGGTTTGTACCTTACCAGGCACCTGCAGCTAGTAGACAATCCTCAAAGGTTTCTCATAAAGAAAATTCATGGTCTTCAGCACATGTCAGGTGCCAGGATCTGCCACATAATGCATGTTCTCTGGTTCCTCAACAACAGGTACAAATATGACTCTGTCATTATACATATGGGTGTGAATGACCTGAGATGTACCTTCCTGGTCTACATGAAAAGAGACATGGAGGAGCTCTCGGATTATGTAGCCCAGGCGGGTATGACCCTAGCCCTAAGAAGCATCCTACCATCACCCAGAATGACACCACAGTACAAGCAGAAAATGACTGATTTCAACAATTGGCTAAGGTTCTGGTGTCATTCTAAGGGGATAAAGTATCTGTCTGCCTGGGATGACATGACTGACTGACCTTGATGCTTTGCCAGAGATGGCCTGCATCTGTCACCCCTGGGCTTCCGGATACTGGCCAAGGCTCTTGCCACCCTTATAGTGCTTTTTTCAGGCGGTGTTCCAAAGACCAAATTACCACCTTAACAGCTACAAAGAAATGCAGTCTGAGGGTCATGCTGCTCAACGCTAGAAGTCTAAATCTCAAAATACACTCTCTCGAAGCACTCCTTAAAACAGAGAAAATCAACATTTGCATTGTAACAGAGATCTGGTTCAAAGCAGCAGAAAGCACCCCTGCACTACCAGGCTATAACTCATTCCACACCTTTTGGCCCCAGAACTTGGACCAAAGCTCCAAAGGTGGTGGTGTTTCCATATTCATAAAGGATGCGCACACCTCCAGACTGGTAGCCCAACATAACGCATCAGAGATACTTCAGGTGCAGCTAACATTGGGTAAGACAGTGATTCAGGTCGTAGCCTGCTATAGGTCCCCAAACATGTCCCAAGAGTCACACTCCATGTTCCTAAGTACCCTGGAGGATATTAGGGTCCAACCTAAGACTCTTAAACTGGGCAACTTCAACTACCCCTCCATTAACTGGGAAAACTACTCATGTACCAATACACTTGCCCAACGTTTCTTGGAATTCATTAATTCCAATGCCCTGGCCCAGCTTGTTCTTACCCCCACTAGAGGTAGCAACATCCTTGACCTGGTCATTACTAACATGGGTGAACATTGCTCTACACCAATAGTCAACTCTTCCCTGGTTCGATCCGACCACAAAATAATTACCTTGGAAACCCCCCCCCCCCCCGCAAAGGCAACCACCATGAAAAATTTCTCCAAAGCTAACTCCGGGCTCCAAAAAACAGAGGTGGCTAACTTCACGGCATCCATGCAAATGGAGAATAGTTGCATGACTGCCGAATCATACACCAATGCACTGTACGAACACGTACACAAATGCATGGATCTTGCCATACCCAATAGAATTAAGATGCTCTCCTCCAAAAAAAGTAAACCAATCTGGTGGTCCCCTGCCATAAACAAATTCTACAACAGAAAGTGGAAACTGATGCGGAATAAGGTGAAGTCCCAAGACTAGAAAAACTCCCCTATCAGCCTCAACAAAAAGTTGAGATCCCTCATCAAATCTTTAAAGCTAGCTATGAAAACAGAATTGCAGCAGATAATAAAGGCAACCAAAAGGCCTTCTATAGTTATGTAAAGAATCTCCACGGCAATACCCAGATTTGCTCTGAGCTACTGCACAATGGTACCTCCTATACTGAGCCAGCATATATTGCCAATATACTGGCTGACAGATTCAGTGCCAACTTTAACCCCCCAAAGGACCAATCACAATAGCTGTAGATTGCCAGGCACCCAGTATTACTACTGCACAGGTTAAAACAGCACTGTTCAAGACCAAGAATGCAGCTTCTATGGGACCTGACAATATCCCTGGCTGTGTTCTGCATGAAATACAGAGTGAACTGGCACCTCACCTGTGTGCCCTGTTCAATCGCAGCCTCACCTCAGGCTTTGTCCCTACCAAATGGTGCACTGCTACAGTCATCTCTCTCCACAAAGGAGGAGTGACTACAGACCCTGGGAACTATCGCCCCATTAGCCTGACGAGTCTGATATGCAAAGCTATGGAATGCATCATCATGGACCTAATAAACAAGGATATAGGGAATCTCCAAACTCTGGATCCCACACAGTTTGGTTTTGTGAAGGGTAGATCATGCCTGCTCAACCTGGTTGACTTTTTTGAGTCAGTCACCAGAGCTGTGGATGAAGGCAAGGTGGTTCATACAGCCTACCTTGATCTGGCCAAGGCCTTTGATACTATTCCTCACTCAGGAATCATAGAAAAACTCACTAAGCTAGGCATCAACCCATAAATCACTACGTGAGTTGCAAACTGGCTCACAGACAGAACTCATAGTGTGAAAGTAGCTGACTCCAAGTCAGACTGCTGACCAGTCACGAGTGGAGTCCCACAGGGTTTGGTCCTGGGTCCTCTTCTGTTTGGTATCTACTTCTCTGAAGTCCAGGCCATCAGGAAGGGACTCTGGCTGACAAAGTTCACAGACGATTGCAAGTTGGGAGCTATTATTATTTCCCCAAGTGATGCTGACATCCTACAGAAAGGCCTCACTGAGACCGACGACTGGTGTCAGAACCATGGCCTTAAGCTCAATGCCAAAAAATCTGTCGTCATTTCCTTTGGGAAAAACATGGTTCCCATGAATTACCACATCAATGGTAGTCCACTGAACACAGAAGGTGTTATATGAGATCTGGGAACACAGGTTGACAGCAACCTCTCTTTTGACCACCACATCGCAACTGTGGTCAGAAAGTCCTTCTATGTGGCACATCTCATTACTAAGGGTTTTGCATCCAGGAAGAAAGAGGTCATTGTCTCCTTCTACTCTTCCCTCATTAGACCAATCATTGAGTACAATGCCCCATTTGGCATATACCTCACTAGACACCTGCAACAACTGGAGAGGCTGCAAAAGTATCTCACAAAGAGGATCCGAACACTTGTCCTGTATGGACAGACTTAAAAAAATCCAACTATTCTCTGTCTCATATCGCCTACTTAGAGGCGATCTCTGCTTGACTTACACAGGCATGCCTGACCCAGCTATGTTAGAAATGCTACTTCTAAAGAAATCCCAATCCCTCCACACCACATGCTCCAGAGACCTCAAACTCCTTAACCACAATCAACAGAACATGCTGGAGGGACAGGTTCATAACCCAGAGAATGCTCATGCTATGGAATAGACTTCCCATACATGTCAAACAGAGCACCTCAATAGCCCTCTTCAAGAGGAATCTTGACGAGTGGATGGGAAATAGAAAATTCTCCCCGGGGATCACTCCAGTGGCTCTACTCGACATAGGCACTGGGAACTAAGGTCAGGTGGCATGATGCCAGGATAATCCTATGGGCTGGGCTTATAAAGGCTCCAGGGCCATTAGCCTAGCACCCACCTATAAACCTATGTCATACATGGAAAGACTGAAATCACTGTCACTGTACTCTGTATCATATAGGCTACTCAGAGGCGACCTGTGCCTTGCATACAGAGCAACCTCTGATCCTGCCTTAATGGAAATGTTGCACATATGCAAGTCAAACGGTTCATGATTCACTCACTCTGGGGACCTTAACCTAGCCTGTGACATCAATAAAACTTGCTGGAGAGACAGATATAACTCACAGAGGTTACCTCTCCTTTGGAACAAACTTCCAATTCAAGTTAAACAGTGTCCCTCTTTGACCCTATTTAAGCGTAACTTGGACGATTGGATGGGAAACCACAAATTCATCCTGGGGGATTCACCTGTGTCCCTCTTAGATAGGGGCAATGGGGTCTGATTTAGATCAGCTTGTAAACATAGACCATATCTGTAGACCCTATGCAGAACAAGGGTTGAACTTGGCTAGGCTTGTAAGGGTCCTAGTGCTATTAGCCTAGTAACCTCCTATGAACTATTTGTTTAAATGTATTTGCGAGGGTAGAACATTGATCATACAATGACCAATCACAGGCTCAGGATAAGTCTTAAAATGTCATAAAATGAATCAAAAGTATTCCACAGATAATACATGTATACATTGTTATAATGCATAAAACAAAATGAGTGGGTGTACAGAAAGGCAATGGGTCACCACAGGTGACACATTTAGTAACACAGCACTAATATCTAATCCTGTACATTCCCACAGTGAGGAATCATGGTGCTGGGATGCAGCCACTATAACTGCATCCTTCTCAGAGGAACCTGAGTCTACAGCCATTAGTGCTGGACATCTCTTTCACAGTACAGTTGACTGCCACCGGTGTAGATCAGGTAGCACACGAATAAGGATGTCCAGGATAGGGGCTTAACCCTAACCCACAAATACTCATACACACACTCCTACAACTATAATGCCAAAACTTTAAGTATTTCTGAAAGCTTGATTGTTGTGGAAATATATTAAAAGCAGTCTTCATCAAGTGCTGGAGGTATTGAAAGGAGAAAATCAAATGCCTGTGGTTGCATTAAAGTTTCAGCGTTAAAGGCGGGAATGTGGGCATGAGTGTTTGCAGGCTAGAGTTCCATTAAGGAGTGGGGAAGGCAACAGACTTAGTGTTCTGCATGTGCACTTGTATATTTGATGTGTGTCTGAGTGTCTTGTTTATGGAAAAGGTTTTTTGTAAGTTAAGATGTATGGACGGGGTTAGGGTTAGCACACATTACACTGAGGTAATGGCTAGGAGACAGTGTCTGGTTCACAGCTATGGGTTAGATTAGATATAACATACAGTAAACAATGATGTGAGCAATATTATAAATAAATTATACTACAACATGCCTGGGCTGACCACACAGCATCAGCCACAGGCTGCCCTAGTGACAGGCCACTGAGGGCATGGCACAGTTGTCATCATATGCAGAGGTGTGTAGGGTCACACTGACACATTATATTAATGATAAAATATCAGTCACTGGAAATTTCACGTTATACTGAATGAGTAAATTATGGTCTTAGATGTACATGTTTTTTTGTTTTAAATTGGGCAAACCTGTAAAAAGTTCAAGGATAGAATGCAGGAACATTTATATAATGTTAAAAATAAGAAAATAAATAATCTTGTTTGCTAAACATATTGTGGAATCTTAATGGGGGATATGAGTGGTTTACAAACCATTATATTAGAAGAACATTTTAGTGTTGATATGATACCAATATTGATATGAATAAGGAACTTATTAGTCTTAACTATGGGTTGGATTAAGAATGGTTACTGCTAGGGTAGTGGTAACCATTCTTGATTCAATGAGAGACACTGTGCTTTAGTATGACAATGTGCAATACCATGGTGTGCTGTCTCTGTGATCATAGTAAATACTGATGAGACATTTGAAGCAGCAACCTATGCTAATTAGCCATGTGCTCTTCCCAAAAATACCAGAGAATCACTCGGCTTAAAATAACATGACCGCAAGCACATGTTCACCCATCGTGGTAGAGGTAGTGCCAGGGAGTTTAGCAGACAGGTAGCGTTGGGTGTGTATTTATAAGGCTACATGTTTGTGTGTGTGTCTGCCTGG
This sequence comes from Protopterus annectens, assembly GCF_019279795.1. Taxonomy (NCBI): domain Eukaryota; kingdom Metazoa; phylum Chordata; order Ceratodontiformes; family Protopteridae; genus Protopterus; species Protopterus annectens. Next base: position 1,877,615,590 of record NC_056726.1, read on the forward strand.
GAGGTCACAGTAGGGGGGTTAATTAGTGGGTAGGGTAGGTTTGTGCGGTTATACGTGTGTTTGTGTGCATGCGCGCAAGTGTCGGTGAGACTTATGTGAAGGCTCTGTGTGTGTTTGTGTGCCAGGGGAGCTGTCATACATCCACACTCACTTAGACTAATGAGGAAAACCTGCAACATTGAAGGAAATGAACATTAGACACAGGGAATAACTCTTTATATTGTGCCTTAAAGGCAATAAAAAAAAAAAAAAAAAAGTTGTGCAGCATGAAAGATGTGGGGCAGGTGAACACTAGATACCCGGGATAACTGTTTATATTATGACTTAAAGGCACTGTAAGGAGACTCAAATCCTGTATCCTTGCAGGTTACACAGTGAACACTAGACATCAGATGTAGTAGAAATTACCCAAGTCAATAAAAAAATGTAATGTGTGTGTGTGTGTGTGTGTGTGTGGGGGGGGGGGGGGGGCTTTGAACTTTGCAAACTTGATATGAGTGTCAAAGCAGCAGGATTAACCTACAACACTAACACAGGAGTTAGTGTAACAATTTTTTTAATACACTGTGAAGTATGTAACTAATTTCTGGCAGTATTCAATGATTGCAATAGTTTGTGAGTTTCAAGGGAGAAGATACCTATAAGAGGCAACATTAGGAGCATTCTATAAAATTAGGGTCAGACAATTGAGAGAGATGGGTGTGTTTCCATATGGGAGAGGCTTCATGGTAACACTAGATGACAACAAGGAAATGTTTTTTTAAATATGACTGGGAACCAATTAAAAATTAATAGAACAACAGGTTAGTATCATGACGCACTTCATGTACATTAAGGAGAATGACACTTTAATGCCTGTAAGGATCTGTGATTTATAAAGTTAGGAATGTAAAATAAGAAGCAGCACTGGGGACCTTCTGTCAACTCAGAGATAAGTAAGAGGTATGTGTGGGAGAGAATGAAAAGGGGTTGCCTCTGCCAGCATGACGCATGGATTGTCAGTGCTGTCCAGTGCAGGAAATTGCTGATTTGCGATCGTGGAAGCTTTGATTGAGAGACCTGCAAATTAGCTGGTAATGAGGTCTTTTCACTGTGGTTAATGTGTCTCTGAATTACATTTCTCCACATTGTGTAAACAGCCTCTTTTCCGCTGCAAATTTACTGCCAGTGATGAGGTTCTTTCTGAATCCCTGGGGGTGTGTATTTTCATATTTGGTACATTAGTCTCAAGGAGGTTGAATAATGAATGCAGGTGGAATACTTTAATTTAATTTAATTAGTGATTCATGTTTTTTTGTTTAGATGTGATTGTTGCATATTTTGATATTATGTTATTTATTGTTTTTATGTAAATATCTGCATTTTTTTTAAGTGTTTAAAAAAGTATGACTGTGGGCAATTCTTGTTATTTTATTATTTTATACTTTTCTTACATGTATATAATCACCAACATACACTAAGAATGGAATGCTCCATGAATATGATTGGCATCATGCAGGGGTGTAGACAGTTGTTTTCAATTTGTACTCTAAGGCAGCGCTTCTCAAACTATCTTTGGTTAAGGACAGTTTGTTTTTACTACAGATCTAGTGGACTGCTACTTCTGTAAAATAACTGCAGTAGACAGACCATGGTATTTAAAGACGTACAGTGAAGAAACCATACCACCTGAGTGACTTCTGTTGTGGTTTTTCACTTGTCTTAAGCTGAAAAGCAAGGCTGGCTAAGACTACATTGATTCCAAAGATAACCACAAGGCATTCTTTAGCTATGTCAAGAATCTAAGTGGCAATGCTCAGATCTGCTCGGAGTTAGTGCAGAATGGCACAAAATACACTGACCTGACCGATATCGCCAACATCCTGGCAAAACTATAATCTCCCAATAAACAGATGACAAACACTTACAAGGATACAAAAAAGGGAAACCTGGATACAAAAAGGAAACCTTATCTGCTTGTCATCAAGTAAATGCGTAAACAATGGAACAAGATTGTATTTATAGATGTTCTTCGTGTTTCACTGTTGCAGTCATCACATCTGGGTTATCTGCCTGCAGGTAGTCCTCAACCAGCCTGAATACCAGAGCCTTGGGATTTCTGCGTCGGATGCTGTCGCTTCTTCCATGATGTCAGGGGTATAAAACATGCAGCCGATGCCATTACATCAGTCATTCTTGCCGTACAGTCCCCGAAGCAGAAGCAGTTCGCAAATGCCGGTTGGCCAACTCCTGAAATTTTCATTTTTGAGGTTCAGACCTGAAGTCTTCTAAAAGATAAGTACCCCATTGGGGATCCTTTTTTCTTGCTCTAACCAATGTCAGAAAAAATTAATAATTGTCTTGCCTGTGGAAAGCAAATACCTCATAGAGATTTTCATTCTTACTGCGTCACCTGTTTAGGCCCAGACCACAATGTCTCTCGCTGTCGGTTTTGTGCCTTGTTCCACGCCCGAACTAATCATCGTCGGACAATTTTTGTAGCTAAATACCTTCGCTCTCAATCTCCGTACTCCGAAATGGCATCGGTAAGCCATCTGACTCCTGATCTTCCAAAAAAACATAAGGATAAAGACAGACCACATAGGTCCAAAACTGCTGACGATGCTAGTGTTAAGCTAGTCGCTAGTCCGCGGTACTTAGTGAGGCGCTTTTGCAGCCCCTGATACCCACTTCTACAGATTTGCAGGCCTCTACTGAGACCCATTCAGTCTGGTTTGTCATGAGACGCTTCTTCGACTATGGAACCTGCGGATGTCTCTACCTTGGATGGGTCCAAAATCGCTGTGCAGGCACCGGTTTCTGAGGGTGTATTCAGGCCAGGTTCCTATCAGTTTGTCGAAACTTCAGCAGTTTGAACACCATATGTTTGAACTGTGATGTTTGAAAACTGATTAGCGCAAAGCCGAGGAACACCAAATTATTTCCCAGGGAAAGAATTCGGTTAGCCGTTTCTGTGGCTTCGCGATTTTCAGCACTGTGGTGGAAAGTTACAGGTCGGGTTCAGGTAAGTGTGCAATTGTGCGGACGTTAGGGTTAGGGTGCGGGTTAGATGAGTTAGGGTTATGGCGCGGGTGAGGTGGGTGTGCGATAGTGACAGACTTTAAGGTTAGGGCGGGATAGGTGAGTTAGGGTTAGGGCGCGGGTTAGGTGGGTGTGCAATAGTGACAGACTTTAGGGTTAGGGTGGGATAGGTGAGTTAGGGTTAGGGGGCGGGTCAGGTGAGTGTGCGATAGTGACGGATCTTAGGGTTCGGGTTTGGGTTAAGGTAAGTGGTTAGATAGTAGTGTATGTACAGTTTAGTGTAGGGTTAGATGTAGGATTTTAAGTGTGTGTGTGTGTGGATTGCTGTTTTTTTGGTGTGCTTGTGTTGTGTGTGTGTTTCTTGGAACAGCGATTTTTTTCCCCTGGGAAAAAATCGCTGTTCTATGCCTTCGATGGTTTTGCACTTCGAGGTTAGAAGTTCGAACATATGGTGTTCCAACTTCTGCCGTTTCATCGAAGTGATATAGACCCTTCAGGCCTACTGATTTTTATATTAAACCGACTTCATTTCAAGCCGAAAATACTGAATTTATCAGGCCTAAAGTTTGCACTACACCTAGGAAACTGATGACCAAAGTACATTCTCAGGCCCACAGGCCTCAAAAACAAATGATTAGAATGGCTGAAGACCTTATTACCTTAATTAGGGGAAGCTAGCCTTCCCTCTCAAAGAGACCTAGAACTGATTTTTCTTCTGATCAGGAATCTGATATCTCTGTTCCTTCTGACTACCAGGACATACCCTTATCTACCTATGAGGATTCTGATGCAGAGGTTTCTATTCCCTCTGTTTCCCCTCCAGAAGATTTTTCTTTTGGTGAAACCCTGCATACCCATAGGTAGTATTTCCGCTGGGAAAGCCAGGACTACTCTCAGTCCAAAAAGAGACACAGGGAATTTTTAAACCTGCCTCAGCACAGGCCTCTAGCTATCCCTCCTGTTCTGGAGATTGTAGATGATGTTTTCTTGGAATCCAGCCTTACCCCGGATACTTTGCCTCCAGCTCCCAGGAAAGCTGACAGGCACTATTGAGTACCTGACTCTCACAAATTCCTTTTTAAGAATCCTACTGCAGATCCAGGGACCATTTCTCAAGGACCAAAAAGCATTAAGGCTACTACTGCCAAGAATCCTACCCCTTCGGGCAGGGATTCCAGGGCTTTAGACAGATGGGGTAAGAAGGTATACACCTCTGCTACTCTGGCGATTAGGGCTTTAAATTGCCAGTTTCATAAGTTAAAGTATCAGTAGCATATTATGGGGCTACTTAAACAGAAAATTATGTTGATTCCTAACAGTGCAGAACACAAAGATTTACAAGAGTTAATGCATTCTGCTGACCAAGTTGGTAAACATACTTTGCAGTGTGGTTTTGATAATTTAGAAGCATCTTGTAGGGCTGCTGTCACTGGGTCTGTTCTTAGAAGGCATGCTTGGCTTAAGGAACAGAACTTGCCAGATTATGGCAAAGCAAAATTACTGGATGCATCCTTAAACCAAGAGCGCCTATTTGGCAATAAAGCAGAAGTTGTTCACAAAAGGATGGAGGAGAAAGCTAAATCTATGCAAACTGTTAAAGATTTCTTACAAGTACAGCCACCTAGATTCAGTAGGCATTGGCCTTCAAAGAACTGGTCCTTTCCAGTCCCTTCCAGGCGTTTTCAGTCCAAACCCAAGGGGCAGCAGACCCCCAATACTTCAGTCTCAGGTTATGCACATATCTAAGCAGTGGGGTGTTTCCACATCCAAAACAATGAGTAGTAAGCCACCCCCTATGGTAAACTTGCACAATGACTTATCCTTAACTCCCCCAAGCCTTGCTCAAGTACTTAAGTGCACCTTTAGGAGGAAAACTCGCCCTGCATGCAAAAAACTGGGAATACATTACCCAAGACAAATGGGTTTTAAACATTGTTTCCCTAAGATACAGATTCCACTTCCACTCACTCCCAACCCAAACCAGTGGGTGGAGGCCCAAAAGCAAGTACTTTCTCTCCTCAGCATCAAGGCTATTCAGCCTGTCCTAGCAGAAAAAGGGGGAAAGGCTTTTATTCAAGACTGTTCCTGGTTCCCGGAAAAGAAAACTCCTGGCGTCCTATCCTGAATTTATCTGTTCTCAACACCTTTCTGGTGGTTCCAAAATTCAAAATGCTAACTCTCCAGCAGCTGCTTCCTATGCTAGACAATGATGCCTGACTGGCAACCCTAGACTTAAAAGAATTTTACCTGCACATCCCCATAAGTGAATCTTGCAGGAAATACCTTTGCTTCAGGGTAGGCTCTATGCACTATCAGTTCTCTGCACTTCCCTTTGGCTTAACTACTGCACCCAGGATATTCACAAAGTGCCTAACTCCAGCCATTGCTTTTTGCAGGCAGAGAAGTATTCAGATTTACCCATACTTGGATGATTGCCTGATTCAGGCGGAAAGTCAGGACTTGCTACTACAGCATCTGGCATTTGTAAAGAGGCTTCTAACTTCACTGGGGTACACCATCAACGAAAAGAAATCACACCTAGTACCCTGCCAACAGACTGTATTCCTGGGAGCAAGCTTGAGCATAACTTCCCAGATGGCATTCCTTACTCCAGAGAAATAAATTTATTTGACAACTTACTTCAACCAAGTGGCCACCAAAACCCAGCTATCTGCAAGGAAAATACTGCAAGCTCTGGGGTTCATGGCCTCTTGCATTATGTTAATTCCATATGCAAGACTGCATATGAGGAAACTTCAATGAAATCTAAAAAGTCTATGGTGTCAACATTTGGAGACCTGGAAACAATAATTCCTATCATTCCATGTCTAAGGGCAGAGCCCTTTGGTGGGCAGAGGCCTGCAACCACAACAAGGGACACTCTTTCCCTTTACCCCCTGCCACCCAAATCCTAACAATAGATGCATGAGACTATGCATGGGGGGCTCACATGGCAGAACAGTGCATTCAGGGCAAATGGAACCCAAAGCAGATGCAACTGCATATCAATCAAAAAGAAATGTTAGCTGTACAGAATGCTCTGACAGCCTTCAAAGGCCTTATTCCTCCAGGACAACTATTGGTAAAGACAGACAACACCACAGTTATGTGGTACATGAACAAGTAGGGGGGAACACATTCCTACCTACTCTGCAGACTAGCCATGGCTCTGTAGAACACAGCCTTGAGCAACCAAGTGCACCTACAAGCTCAATTCCTGCCAGGCAAACTAAATTCACTGGCAGACAACTTAAGCAGAAATCTTATGGACCCACACAAATGGAAACTGGAACCCAAAATATTAAAACTTTTGAGGAACAGATGGGGGACACCAGAGGTGGACCTGTTTGCTTCCCCCCAGAACTATCAATTGAACAAATACTGCACCAGAACTCCCCACAGCCAATCTTGGAAGGTGGATGCCCTGTCCTTTTCCAGGGAAAGCCTGTCAGTCTATGCCTTTCCCCTTCTGCCTCTCCTCTCGAAGGTTCTACTAAAGATCAAACAGGACAAGTCAAGGACAATCCTGCTTACACCAGACTGGCAACATCAGCACTGGTATCCTCTTTTGTGCAGTCTGACAGTGCTACAACCATGGCACCTGCCTCAGACCCCTTCCCTGCTGTCCCAGCAGGGGAGTCAACTTCTGCACCTTGGCTTCAGACCCTGAACCTTGCAGCCTGGCTAATGCCCTGAACTCACCTCTAGCAACCCTCAGTAAGCAGGTGCTGGATGTCATTCTTGAGGCAAGGAGGCCTAGTACTAGAAAATCCTATTCAGAAAAGTGGAAAAGATACTGTTCCTGGAGCCAGTCTCAATGGATAGCAACAACTGTGCCCAGCTTACCACATATACTAGATTACTTAACAGAAATGCTTCACAAGGTCCTATCCTTCTCTTCAATTAAAATTCATGCCTCTGCCATCTCAGCTCATTATAATACTGAGCCACCCCTCTTCTCTCATCCTCTGGTAAAACAGTTCCTTAGAGGGGCCAAAAATTTAAGACTCCCCAGCAGAGCTCCCACTCCAGCCTGGGACCTTAACCTTGTATTGGAAAAAACATACACCCCCCCCCCTTTGAACCAGCTGCTACAGCAGAGTTGAAATTCCTCTCATGGAAAACAGCTTTACTTCTAGCCATCATGTCAGCAAGAAGAGTGTCTGAACTGCAGGCCCTTATGGCAGTGAAACCCTTCATTATCTTCCATGCAGACAGGGTTTCCCTCAGGACTAGCCCATCTTTTATGCTCAAGGTGGTGTCTAGTGTGGCTTTAAACCAGTCCATTCATTTGCCTACTTTTTTCCCTAATCCTCACAATAAAGGGGAAAGGATACTGCATTCTCTAGACGTGCGGACAGCTTAGATTCTATTTGGACAGGCCTCTCAGAAAATCTGACCAGTTGCTAAGTCAGCTTTGCTGTAGGGGCAGAGGGGAAGGCCATTTCAAAGCAAACCATATCTAAATGGAAAGCACACTGCATCCATTTCTGCTACAAGCACCATGGAAAACCTACCCCACAGAGGATAAGAACACATTCCACTAGGGCTACATCTACCTCTACTGCATTTCTCAGATGAGTCCCTACCAGGGACATCCTGGAAGCTGCAACACTTTCACCAAGCATTACCACTTACCTATCTTTTCTAAATCCAGAGATGGATTTGCCACAGCAGTCCTACAGGGCCTGATTGCCAGGTCTAATGCTTCTTAATCTACCTCCACCCTTCCTTAGATTTGGGAATCAACCCAAATGTGATGACTGCAACAGTGAAACATGAAGAACAAAGTACAGTTGTATACACTTACCATAAATGTAGATGTTCGAGTGTATTCACTGTTGCAGTCCTGGTTACCCTCCATCCAGCCCCCTGATTGTCTTTGCTTGGAACTATCCTTTTTGGTATGGCATATCTTATACTATGTGTATTTGGTTTTGCTGGGGGTGCTCCACACCATATAATTGCTTCATATTTTGCCACAAATAAACAAAAAATGATTGACTGCAACAGTTGGCTTAGTTTCTGGTATCATTCTAAGGGGATCCAGTTCCTGTCAACCTGGGGTGACATGGTTGATAGACCATGATACTTTGCCACAGATGGTCTTCACCTGGCTTTCGGTTACTGGCTAAGGCACTTGCCTACCCCATAGTGCCTTTTTTAGGCAAGGTCTCAAGAACAAAATTTCTGATGTGAAAATATCACTCCCAAATAAATTAAAGGTTATGCTGCTAAACGCTGTTTAAATCAGAAACTGCACTCTCTGGAAGCACTTCTCTCCCTGGAGGATGTTGATGTATGTGCAGTCACAGAAACTTGGTTCAGGGCTGCAGAGAGTACCCCAGCCTTGCAAGGCTACAATACCTTCCACACTTTCTGACCGCAAAATGAACATGTCAGAACCATAGGAAGAGTATCTATCTTCATCAAAGATAAATACACCTCTAGACTGGTTAGACAGGAAAACTCCATGGAGTTACTCCAAGTACATCTTACTGTGGGTAAGACCCGTCCCTTTCAAGTCATCATTAGCTATAGACCCCCTTCAGTGAACCAAGAAACCCATGCTGTTTATTTGAACCTACTTGAGTCAATCAAATTACAACCAAACACTCTAGTCATGGGTGATTTTAACTATCCCTCCATTGACTGGGAAACACAACTACCAACATGCTCACACAAAGATTCCTGGACTTTGTTAAAACTAATGCCCTGGAACAAATAGTATGCAGCCCTACAAAGGGCTCAAATATTCTCAACCTGGTCTTCTAACATGGGTGACCGTTGCACCAGCATAAGTATAGGATCCTCACTGGTTAAATCCAATCACAAATCAGTCACATTTGAAGTAGCGATAACACTTGAGCCCCTCTTAGGTGAAATCAGGCCAAAAAATTTCACCAAAACTAATTCTACCCTCCTAAGGGATGGCATAAATAATTTCCAAGCACCTGATCCCACAGATGGTATTGACAACTATACTAAGGTATACACAAATGCCCCGTACAAACACTTGCACAAATGTATCGACACAGCTGTACATGATAGGATCAAAAGATGATCCTCAAGAAAAAAACAAGCCTCTATGGTGGAAATCTAGCATTAATAAGTTATACAACAAGTGGAAGAAGTTGCTGTTTAAAAATAAAAAAGAGAGGTCCCAGCACTAGAAGAACACCCTCCTCTCATTGAACAAACAAATACAAAAACAACTTGTAAAATCCTCTAAGGGCAACTTCGAAAAAATTAGCAACCATAGCTAAGGATAATAACCATAAGGTATTCTTCAGCTATATCTGTAACCTAAAAGGTAGGACCCAGACTTGTGCTGAACTAGCTGTAGATGGCATCACGCACCAACTGATCCGGTGAAAATAGCTAACCTATTAACTGACAGGTTTGGTGAAAATTTCACTCCTTCCTCCCTGCATGCATTCCAGAAAGCATTCCCTCTACATCTCCCCACACCTTGCATCTTCAAAGTGCAAGTCATTAATACTTTCTCCAAGCCCAAAAACTGCCTCTCTGGGACTGGATGGCATCTCAGGTTGTATTTTAAATGGTCTAAAACATGAGTTAGCAACACTATTAGGTACTCTTCACAGCAGGAGTACTGTTTTTGTCCCTGATGAATGAAAAACAGCAACTGTCATCCCCTTCATAAAGAAGATAGAGCAACAGACCCTGGGAACTACAGACCCATAAGCTTAACCAGCCTTATCTTTAAGGCCATAGAATGGTTCATTATGGACCTTATAAATAAAGATATATGTGATCTCCAAACCCTTGATCCGACACAGTTTGGTGTTGTAAAAGGCAGGTCATGCCTGTTAAATCTGGTGGACTTCTTCAAAAACATCACCAGAGCCATAGACTAAGGCAAATCTGTGCATAAAGTCTACCTTGACTTAGCCAAGTCCTTCAACACAGTCCCACATTTATGCAACATTGATAAAGTCTCCCAGTTGAATATCAACCCTATGTCATTAGATGAGCTGTTAACTGGCTCACCGACATATCACACTCAGTCAAAGTTAGGGAGTTTATCTCAACCAACAGACCTGTCACTAGTGGGGTTCCACAGGGGTCAATGGTGGGCCCCCTATTGTTTGGAATATACTTCTCAGAAGTTCAGCCAACAACAGAGGGGCTGTGGCTGACTAAGTTTGCTGCCGACTGGAAATTAGGTGCAATCACTGAATCCCCAAACAATGTCAATATACTTTAAGAGAGACTTACATAAATCATTGATTGGTGCCAAAGCCATGGATTCATACTCAGTGTAAAAAAATGCATTATCATCCCCTTCAGTAAAAACATTATTCCTGCAGAGTATCATATAAATAATAATGCCCCAAGTAACAGCTCAGTAGTGAGAGACTTGTGAACACAAGTTGATTGCAGCCTAAACTTTGACCACTATGTGTCTACTGTGATATTAGCAAAGGCATTGCCTCAAGCGTGAAAGAGGTCATAACACCTCTGTACTTGACTGAAATCAGGCCAATAATTGAGTACAATGTTCCCTTTGGTTTGTACCTTACCAGGCAGCTGCAGCAACTTGAGAGATCTGAGCGATTTCTAACCAAGAAAATTCAGGGTCTCCAGCACATTGCATATGTTGACAGACTGAAGTCATTGTCACTGTACTCAGTAGCATACAGACTACTTAGAGGAGACTTGAGCCTGGACTACAGAGTAATCTTGGATCCAAACCTAATGTAAATGCTGCACATCCACAAGTCAAATGGGACAAAGGTCATCCACGCCAGGGACCTTACCCTGGTCTGCAACATAAATAAGACCTGCTGGAGAGACAGATATGTCTCTCAGAAGTTGTCACTCCTGTGGAATAGTCTACCAATTCACATCAAACAAAGCCCCTCTATGATCCTGTTAAGTTTAACCTGAATGACTGGATGAAAAACCATAAATTCCTGCCAGGGATTTCACCTATGACCCTCCTAGATATGGGCAGTTGTTGCTAAGATCTTGAGTTTAGGCAAGAACCTTTATATTGAGTTTTCTAGTATTATATTAGATCCACATGGCTAGACTTATAAAGACCTTTGGGTCAATAGCCCAGTAACCACCCATGAACCTATAGAAATCCATTTGGATATGGTCTGGTTGGAAAATGGGCTTTCCATCTTATCTTCTAGGAAGAAAACAAAAGTTGTTCAAACTTTCTGAAAGGTTTTTTTTTCATGTAAAATCTCAGCTGCCTATGCATATCCAAGAAGTGAAGGATTCTCTCGCCTGTTTATTTTTTTTAAGCAAGAAACATCTTTATTAAATTATCATGTATGACTTAGGCAATCATACATTTATATAGGTTCATAGGTAGGTAGTAGGCTATTGGCCCTGGGGTCTATACAAACACAGCCAAAAAGGTACCCTGACTTTTGCCACCCAAGAAAATTATTTTCCTGTGCCACTGTCGAGCAGAGCCACAGAGGTGATCACGAGGGTGAATTTTCTATTTCCCATCCAATCATCAAGATTTTTCTTGAGTGCTAATGAGGAGCTTTGTTTGATATAGATAGGTAGTTTATTCCAGAGTATAAATTAAAATAAACCATAGCGACAATATCTCAGTTGCAAGCATTATGTATTACAAACCATGCCGACACAACTGTAGCTGGAAACATTATACATCAGTTTTAATATATCCAGTCATTGTCAGTCAGCAATTACATAGCTCATTCAAAACCTGCCTTCATTTAAACTTTGTTCCTTCGCTGCATATATTGATCCCACATTTCCAATTTTTCCTATGCAATTTGCTCCTACCTTTTTCTAAAGTTCCAGTTGTTTTATCTCTGTTACTAACTTCGCTGGTTCTAGTAAAGTTGGTTTAGACTTTGATTTCCATTTTCTATTAATTGCTTTTTTGGCAGCCATCATAATTAGACTCAGCAAGGCCTTACTGTGTCTAGGCAATTCCGATTCTGTATCATTGCTCAAAAAAAAAAATTCCTTAGTTGCTCCAGTTTGCTCACCCAGCATCTTCGACATAGCAGTCTACAGGGAATCTTTAAAGTCAGCCAACTCATTAGACCCCCAGAAAATATGTTCCCAGTTACATCATTGTTCCCCATCACACCTTCAACATTTGGTATCTAGCTGAGGAAAAATTATTTAGAGTCTGCTTGGGGTATCCTATGCAAACACTTCCAGGCAAAGATCCTAAATCTTCTAGATTTTGTTGCATATTTGACAGACATACATATATCTCCCCAGTGTTTCTTTGTGAATTACCTATCCAATCTCTCTTCCCAATCCTTCCTAACCTCCTCTGATTGATTCTTATAGTTATCATGCAATATTTTATATGCTTTACTAATTATTCCTTTCTTAATGGCAACTTCTGTTCCACATTCTACTAAAAACTCTACCAGTGCTGGTCTTTCATTTAGAACTCCCTATTTCTTTCTCTTTGCCTATACTCTGACATCAATCCTTATTGAAGGCAATCTCTAACCTGCAATCCAAATAAGTTCTTGGCATCTTCCCATTCTATTACCTTTCCCTCTTTAGTTATTTGCTCCCAGTACCTTGGTTCCTTTGTCAGTTTTCTCCAATATATTCCTGCCACCTCTTGCCCTACTGTCTGTATCCCTAATTGCAGTCATCCCTTTTGGCAGAATCTCTTTTCTCCATTCTTGTGTTGGCTTAGTTCTTAGAATACCTTCTGCTACCTTATGAATACAATATTCTGTATTGTTATGGTTGTTTTCCTTAAAGGTCTGCATCCAAAATCCCAGTCTCTCCCTGTTACTTGAGTTTCCCCCTGTTTCATCATCATCTCTTTCCACTTTGAATTATATTTTTCTGCTTTTACTATGTATAGCAGCCTTAACTATGTTGCTCTGAAATACCCCTTCAAGTCGGGTAGTCCCAATCTGTCCGGTTCTATTGGAAGAATAAGGTTATCCCACTTGACTCTTGCCGTCTTCTCCTCCCAGATAAAACACTTCAACTTTTTATTAATTGTTAACCACAACTTCTCCTCTGGTTGATAAAAATATGCCTGACCTGTGTATAAGACTAAAAGGACTAAACACATTTTAACTGCTTGTATCTTACTATTGATATCCATATATCAGAGCTTCCATTTTCTCAGTTTTTGTATTATTTTTTGTTTTGTCTCTTCCTACATATCCTTAGCTGCCACACCAGTATCATTTTTAATCCATACTCTTAAATACTTCATTTTATCAAGTACCCATAAGCATGGCTATTGCTGAACTAATTTGTATGTGGAGACATAATTTACAGCGATTGCTTTTGTGTTAGCTTCATTTATTTTGTATCCTGAAAAGGTTTGAAACTGTCTCAGTATGTTCCACAGCACTGTAATGTTCCTTTATGTTTTTTTCCAAACACCTTTATTGAATTATCATTTGTGGCATAGGTTTTGTCAGGTATAAAATAATGTCATCTGCAAACAGAGCCAGCTTTCCTTGACCACCATGCCAATTATATCCTTCAATTTCTGAGTCCCTTATTTTCTTTGCCAGTGATTCTAAATATAATGCAAATAACAAAGGGGAGAGAGGACTCCCCTGCCTGGTTCCCCTACTCAAGCAGAGATTACCAGAGTGGATCCCACCCACTTTAATTTTTGCTTTCTGATCCATCATATATCCTCCTAATCAACCTTATAATTTTGTCAGGGAATGCAAATGCTTCCATTGCTCTGCTCATAAAGTCCCATCTTACTCTGTCAAATGCTTTCTCTGCAACAAGACCCATGAACAATAGTAGTATTTGCTTTAATTCTGCTTCCATCTGGATCACTGTTCTGTTAATGTTGTGAAATGTTTGCCTCCCCTCCACAAAACCACATTGATCCATATCGATCAATTTTGGCATCACTTTTGCCATTTTTTTTTTGTTTTTAGTTATAGACCTAAACACTTTATAATCATGATTTATTATTGAAATGGGCTGGTATGAAGCTGTATCTGATGGATTGTTACCCTCTTTAGGTATTACAGCTACTACCACTTTCTTCCAGGATGTTGGTACTTCTCCTTCTCTTAAAATACTGTTAAACAAAACCTTCCAGATCTTTCATTTTTTTCCTCCTAGCTTCCAAACCTCCACAGGAATACCACTTAATCCTGGGGACCTTCCTGTAGATTGGTTACACATCACCATTTTTATCTCCTCTCATCCTGTCCTAATGGTTAGTAATTGAACCACCTCTACCTCTAACCTTGGCATATTTCATAGAATTTCAAAAATATTTCTAATACTTCTAAAAGATCCCTTGTTATCTTCCTTGTTATAAGCTCCCTAAGTCTGATGACAACCCTTTCTACTTGTTTTGCTTTATAGAGACATTCATAGAGTTTCCAAAATATTTCTAATACTTCTGCAGGATCCCTTGTTATCTTCCTTGCTATGGACTCCCTAAGCTTGGTGACAGCCTTCTCTATTTCTGTTGCCTGAGTCATTGGGTTAAAAGGTTTTTGTGCTCTAGTGTTATCTAGAAACAATTGCTTAACAGCAATCTTTCTAAACTTATGTATATTATCGAGGTAACCCCATATTTTATGTTTAGCGTTCTACAGTTTCTCCACTTCTTATTCTGTGAGATTCCCCGTATTTTGCAATACTTTAAAATTTGTCAGTCCCTCTAAATAATTCTTGTTAATTCTTAACCATATCACCCTTTCTTTTATTTCCACCCTGTTTTTAATCTCCACTTTCATATTATCCCACTCCCTAGCTATATTTTCAGAAGAAATTTCTATCTTCTCTAATAACTCCTGGATAATTTCCACTACCCATTCCTTAAATTCCTCCCTTTTCAACAGATAGGTGGGAAAGTGCCAATGTTTCATTTTTATTTCATTACCCTGTCTTTTTATTTTAGTTATTATTGGCACATGATCTGAAATAGTTATTGGGTACGAATTAAGACCTTCAGTTAAATGCACATGTTCCTGTGAAATGTAAATTCTGTCTAGCCTAGCACAGTTTTTGTATCTTGGAGAATAATATGTAAATTCACTCTGAACTCCTAGTACGGAATTCACATATTCCATTCCAAATATTTTCATAGATTTCTTTAAAAATCTACCCTCCTTTGTTATATTTTCCTTGGGACCCACCAGGCACATCTTCACTGCTGAAAATCAAATTCCAGTCCCCCACCTATAAGCAATATCCCTTGATGAATTATTTCTCCCAGAATTTTCTTAAGCTCTATTATAGCAGGTTTCAGTGGAATATAAATACTTGCCAGTATAATCCTCCTCCTCACTTGCCAGTAGCCCCTTAGAACTACAAATCTACCATTATTGTCTTTTTTATCCTGTTCTATCACTATTGGAGCTCCTCTTACAATTAATATAAGTACTGCTCTCTTCCTTTGCCCCAGGTATTCCACTGAATAATTATCCTGAAAACTTTTCTTTATCAAATTCACATGTTCAGTTCTAAGTGTGTGTCCTGTAGAATACCTATTTGCACTCTAAATGTTTTACTATAGCTCACTACGCTTTCTTTTTTATTTATCTGTGAGACCATTAATGTTTAAAAGACATTATAGAAAGAATCATATTCTTGAGGGATTATTATTCCCACCTTTTGTGTATGACAACTTTTTTGTTTAATGTCCAATTCCAGCTTTTGTGTTACATGCATGCACCGTTTGGCATGTTAATCTTTTATGTAATTGTTTCTTTCCTATGTCACATCTTGCAAAACCTTTTGTTTTATTGAAAACCCTCAAACAAACACACACACACACATGTGCACTTCCTCCCTGAAACATATTAACTTAATAATAACACACAAAACTATGTACATCTTCAAATATCGAAATTTTACCCTCCTAATAGGAACAAAAGTTCCAAACTGGCAGCCACACACACAGACTCAAGCTAAACAGAAAGAAAGATTATCAATGCTAAGATGCACTGTAGAGCCTGTGATTCTATTAAGTGTTGTCTGAATTTGCCTTATCTTTATAGCTCTCTCAGCTGGGAAAACACTTGGATGCTTTCAGAAAACATTTTCTCCAAGCCATTTCTCTTTATCATACTGCTAGTAACATGAGAACTAGATACAAAACTGTTTACTAGAAAATAGCCTTATAATATTCAATAAAAACTGTTTACTAGAAAATAGCCTTATAATATTCAATATTCTTTTTTGTTTACTTGCTTTCTCTTAAAACGTGTTACTGTATAAAGCTAATGACCTTAACCCAGTCATTCCCTTATGCAAGAATGAGAAAAAGCACATTAATTTTTCTTTTGTCATGCTGTTTTAACCAGATATTTTTTAACATTGCAGTACCTACATTTCTTAAATCTGAACAAGGAGAAAGAGAAAAGGGAGAAAGAGAAAAAACAAAACAAAAATAAAACAGTAGCACCTGTTTACATTCGTATCGCCATTACACTTAAAAATAACTGAAAAAACTTTATAACATGCAAAGAAAATCATGCACCACTTAAATAATACTATTAAGAAACAAAATAACTTTCTCCCTCCTCTTCTCCTCTCCTGAGTATTTTTCTGAACATATGACATGACGTTGGGGCATATGCTGTAGAGTCCCCTACAAGTTTAACAACGTCCAAAAAACTCTATTTCCAGATTTTCTTGTTATGTCCTGTTTCACAAATATAATTATTGCTTTGTAATCCCACATTTATAATTTTCCAAATTACTGATTTTAGTCTCCAAACATTAATGCCATGAAGTAGGGCATATGCTTTAAAGTCCTCTACAGTTTAACAAAGTCCAAGAAAGCCCAATATTTCCAGATTTTCTTGTTCTATTACTGTTCATCTCCATCTCAGAAACCCTGTTTCTGCATCATCTTCGGTACACTCTCAGTTCTTCTAGTCAACTATTGTGCTTTTTTTAATCTGTCAAGCATTTTCCATTGAAACACTGGGAAAGGTTTCACTGGCACAGTCTCTTTTTATTTATTTATTTAACATTTGTTAACTGGGAAAGTCCGACTTGGAACAAAGCCAGTTTTCAGCGGAGGCCCGGGAAGAAATGCTCCAGATGCATGTCTTTGTAATGGGGGAGGAAACCGGAGCACCCGGAAGAAACCCACACGAACGCAGGGAGGACATGCAAACTCCACACAGAAGGCACCCCAGCCAAGAATCAAACCAGAGAACCTCTTCCTGTGAGGCAACAATGATACCGCTGCACCACTACACCATCTCTCTGTGATCTTTATTACTATAAGCACAAGAAGCAGAATCTCCTTCTGTTTCACAGCTAACTTCTTGATGGGCAAACTTTTGTATTTCTTCCTTAGCATGTACTTCATCCAAAAAATGTTTTTGCTCCTCCAGAGAAAAATATTTTGAAGATAGCTGGGAACAGCAGTTTGAATCTCATGCCTGCTTCTTGACATTCCCTGAATAATGGAATAAATTTACTCCTCTTTACAATGAGTAATCATTCTCCACAAACACTCAGCTGTCTTCCAATTTTAGTACTTTGTCCTTCTGCCACAGTTTTTTCAGGATCAACTCCTTCTGCTGGTAAGATTGAATTTTACTATTAAAAGTCAGAGTTGAATTCTCATAGCTAGGTTTTGAGCAAACACATGATGTGCTCTTTCACTTAGTTCCCATTGTGGAATATCAGTCCAGTTGCTTATTTTTACTTTCATGTAATTAATACAGTCTGTTCCTTCCAGGTTCTCAGGTACAGCAGAAAATTTCAGGTTTTCCCTATGTGCTCTATCCTCTAATTCTATTATTTTTTTAAACATCTCTTCTTGTGCAGTCTCATATTCGGGACAGCCTTTTCTTCATTGCAACCTCTTAGTTTTGCAGTTTTATCCTTATCTGAGTGTCTCTTTAAAACTTCTTCCATTTTTTTTCCAGTCTTTTATTGTTTGAGTTGATATACCTCATCAGTGTTTCATTTATATTAGTCAGGTCTTTGTGCACTTGCGTTATACTTTCCTCACGGTTACTGGAAGCCATGTCTAGAGCTAGCACTTTTTTTTGCTGAACAGCTACAGTACTTTTCCCAGTCAGTATTTTTTCATCACCTTTTGTAGCTGATTTTCCTTCAGGTCTTCTGTATTTTGTTTTTTCCTGGCATACAGATAGTGCACTTACTCTGAAATCCAGGTCCACTCCTTTCTCTGCTACGTTTCTATTTCACATTTGGAGAGCTAGAATTAAGCTGTTACTCAATGTGCAGCCATCTTAGAAGTCAATTCTCTCACCTGTTTTGTGGATTACAGAAGAAGGTCAGCAACAAGATAAATAGACTCATAGGAAGTTCATTTACTTCTTTGGGCATAAATGAGGGCTTGGCCCTTCAAGAGATCCGATACTTATAGAAGGAAAAGAAAAGAGGGGTCACTATACGAGGTTGTGGCTCAGAAGCTCTTCTAGCTGAAGTAAGGGTGATAAGTAGAGCTGTTTTCCACAGGCAAAATTTCAGTGA
The DNA here is from genome assembly GCF_019279795.1 of Protopterus annectens. Lineage (NCBI taxonomy): Eukaryota > Metazoa > Chordata > Ceratodontiformes > Protopteridae > Protopterus > Protopterus annectens. Next base: position 1,877,634,067 of record NC_056726.1, read on the forward strand.
AGCTAAAGCTGCAAGTTCAAACAAAGACAATGTAATTTTTTCCCCAAAGTTCAGATTACAAAGAGGAGGAATAGCCCTCTTGGGATGGTTGAGGTGAATGGCACCTTTTAAAACCTCAATTGTGGAGAGCAAAGGTGGAATTAAGGGCAGGTAAGAAGAGATTGCAGGTAAGTGGGCTTAGATGAAGGAGGAGGCCAGACCATTTCTGATCAATGCACACATGTAAGACAGAATAGTATGAATACCTTCCAAATAGAGTCCTTATTCTGTCTGTAACATAATATGGAAAAATGTTTCCACTAGGAGACAAGATTTTCTACTAGTAGGTTTCCTCACTTCATGGAGTACTTGGAACACATTCTCTGAACATTAGCATCTGAATGGAATTAAGATTCTATCATTGAGAGATTCAGGCTGAGAGCCTGAAGGTTGGGGTGAGTCAGCCAGCCTTTGTTCTTGGGGCAAATTTACTTTGTGGGGTAAGTTGAAGTGGTTGCCCCTGACCATATGGAGTATAAGGGGAAAACCATGCTGCCTGGGCCAAAAGGGAGTCACTGTGGTTTCTCTGGAAATCTTTTCTTTGTATTTTTATGAGTACCTTTGGGATCACAGGGAAGGGGGAGGCAGGGTGGAACTTCTCCCCAAGTTGAAAGACATGGTGTCTGGGAGCAGAAGAGTCTGAGTTGTCTGTTATAGTTGGAGGTTATCTGAGGCATACCCTATTTGTGGACTATGTTCAGTTAGATCTGTTTGTGCAGCATCCATTTGTGGTGGTCTTCTCTGGATCTGCTAAGGTTGTTTACAAGAACACTGTCCTTTGAAAGTATATAAACTGCCTGTTGAGAAAGGTTTCTTTCTGATGACAAAGGACACAGCTATAGAAAGAAACCTGCTTGTATGGACAGGTTTCTTTCTGCAGCTGTGCCCCATGCCATTAGAGCTAGCCTGCACGGCTGGTAAGACTTGGAACCCCCCTGTTTGTTGATGGACCACATGGTTCAATGCATTGCCTGTGAACACCTTCTGGAGTCCTGGGCTCCACAAGTGACAGAGCACCTGTCAGGTTTGAATGATAGCTTTCATTCCTTCACATTAATGTGTTCCTTGACTTCTCTGGGTGACCACAGTCCCTGAACTGTAGTGGAACCTGTCTACATTCACCAGGACAGGTCATATCAGCCTATGTGTAGGTTCTTGGTAGGAATGGCTATTAGGAAGGAAACTCCTGTGTTGTTTCACTTGGGATATCCACTAGTGCAGCTTCCACTTTCGAAATGGCAAAACAGAAATTTGCAAGCTCAGGAAGTGACATTGTTGAGATCAGTGGGACTTCAAATATTACTTAATGGTTGTAATGTGCAAGCTGGCATACAGTACCATGAGAATTGGGGCTGCCATGTACATTAGGACTCTAAGAATCTCTCTTGCTAAGGTCATAGATATGCGGAGCAAGGATTACAAGTAATTGGTAAGGAGCAGAACTTCCACTGGATGGAGGAAGGCTGTCATTGCTAGAGTATTCAGTCTGCAACCTAGGAAGACTATGTCTTGGGAGGAAATCAGGGAAGAATTCCTTAGGTTGAGAGTGAATCCCAATCTTTCCAGAAGACACACAGTGAATCTCAGATGATACATTAGGGTTCCCTTTGGAAGAAGACTAAATAAGGCATCATCTAGGTAGGGGAAATTTTGTATCTCCTGGGCTCTGCAGAAGGTGATAGCTAGAGTCGGGCACTTTGTGAAGGCCCTGGGAGCTGTAGACATGCCAAAAGATAAAACTGGGAACTGAAAGTGTAATGGAGACTGAAAACCTGATACATTTTCTGCAGGTAGGATAAATAGGGATGTGCAGGTATGCAACCTTTAGATATAAGGTAACCAGAAAAGTCTGGGGAAGGATAAGGGGAAGCAGGGTTTGGAGAGATACAGCGTCATGAAACACAACTTCCAGAAGGTATTGAGATAAGACAAATCTAGGGTGGGTAACCTGAGTAGTAACTGGTTCTACTGTTCCCTGGGAGAGCTGTTCCTGAACCCGGGGGGGGGGGGGGGAGTTGAGATGGATTTGAAGGGGGGAAAGGGATTGCATTTGTTGATGGGAGCTCTTTCCAAGCCATTCTGTAGCAGACACATTTGTCTAAAGTAATGCATTCCCAGGTGGAGAAGGGATAGGCTCAACCTTTGAGAATGAGTGGATGGAGGTGGGAAGGAGGAGAGAGAGAGAGAGAGAGAAGTTAGTTTAGTTAGTTATAAGCAAGTTTCTCTGGAAAGGAGATTTTCTCAGGCTTGGAATCCCACAGAGGCTTCTCTGGAAAACTTTTCTTTGTATGTTTCTTCACCCTTTGGAGGGATTTGTTTTCTCTACAAACTAAAGTAGTGGGTTTTGAAGGATAATTCCTTTGTTATGCAAGGACTGATGTAAGAAAAATGTGCTTCAGGTCTTGCATGACACAACCTTTTTCCTGTAGTGTTTTAAAATGTTCAGCAGTAGAATGGCCAAAAAGGAGGCCCCTGTGAAGGCAGGATTCCAAAGGTATGGCCTTAACATCCTCTGATAATGAATAAAGGTGAAAGCAAGCACACCTAAGCATGGCCAAACCAGTGACAGAAGCCCTAGATTAAGCCTTTGCAGCATCAAAGCTGGATTTAATGGAATGTTTGGGTACATTCCAAATGGGTGGCATTATAGAGCATAGAGACATAGGCAAATGATTTCTGTTTAGAATCCTCAAATTTAGCCAGGAACTTATTCCGATTCTGGTTATGGTCGTGCTCATCACCAGGATGAGGATATCACCTCCACTAAAGTATTCAGGCCTTCATCCTTTCTCATGTGATTCCATGAAACCCACTACCGCAATAACCTTCATTTCTAACAAGTAACATATAACCATTCCAAGATGACGCTCTCTAACTTTTCTAATAATATATCTTTCTATTTAAAATGAAATATCTTCCTACACCACTCTCTTGTCCTTAAACTTTGTCTGATATTAATAGACCTGACATTCTTCTCTCCTCATGCTTTCAGTTCATCTACTTCTAAACTCCATCTGTATTGTACACTACAAACTGATGCTTTTACCCAACTAAAGTGTATTACTAGAACTGAATTTCACACTATGCCTGTATCAAAAACTTCAGTAGTCTGTGCTTTTATGTGCTTAAAACAAAAATGCATTTACTTCTATATGAAAATGTATAAAATTGCACTTTATATAAGTAATGTTGCTAGACCTCTTTCTCCTGTAACATACACTGCAAATGTATGTGATAATTTTATTGAATAGTACTACCGTGTTCCTAAATATACAATGCAATATTACTTCCATAGAAAACTGCATAAGAAATGCAACTCTAAATTGCAAACTAAATATGCAGTTGTGCTTTTCTCCTTTGGCCTCCATTGAAAATGGGCCCTGCTAAGTCAAACTTTTCTGGTCAATAAAGACAAATAAAATAAAATTAAAATTTTCAGGTTTCCTGAAACAGATAATAAATATTTAGTCATCTGTGTTTGGTAGTTAATGGTTCAAATGAGGGATAGCCTTTTTTTGCCACACCCATCCATGGCTCGATTCTCTCTGTTGGATGTCAGTCTTTTGAGCACAGGGATTAGCGTGATGGGTTTATCCATAGATAGAAAACTGAGAGGTCTGCTACTGGATATTTGTACTGAAATTTTGGATCACAGGCACTTTGTGGAACCTGTTTGGTTTCTTAGGAGCAGGGGGCTATGAATCTGGATTAGAGGAAGTGGAGCAAAAGTATCCAAAGGCTCCGAGAACAGAGGGGCACACCTGAAGACTTGGGGGGCCCCCACTTCCACTAATTGATAGTATCATTTCTGTATATCTGAGACTTGTTTAATGTTCCACTCAAAGTGTTGCATCATCCTGGAGATGGTCACCCTAAAGGATATCTCTTCCAGTGGTCAGTCTGTTGATAATGTGTCTTCATCATCAGAGGTCAATTGTCCAGGAGTAAGAATTTGGAAGGAATAGACCAGTGAGTTCTCATGTGAGTCAGATTCCTCTTCCTTTGAGAAAGAAACATGCTGCTTTTTCAAAGGCAGAGGGGCAGGAGAAGACAGAAAGTAAGGAGGCTTTAAAGGTAAGATGGCTTTATATAAACCTTGAGAAAAATCTAGCCATTCCCTCTCATGGAACCTCTGCTGAAGAGAGACATGTTTAGTTTCTTGCTTCTTCTTTGATGGGATGTCTGGTCTAACAAAGCACAATTGTGTGGAACCTTGTCAGACCTTGATAAGGGAGCCAAGTACCTCTTCCCTAACTAGGATCTGAGATGTGCCCTCAGAACTCTGAAATAATCATCCATGGTTCCCCCTTCTCACTTTCTCTCTAGTCTAGGTAGGAGTTTTAATCTCATCAGATGTGTGAGTGAAAGATGCTATACTGGCTTATGACACAGTCGTAGTAGAAGGCACCCTCGGTGGAGCCTGGACAGACAGTAGATTCTTGTTTTATTTCTGCAGGTATGTTCAAGACAGAATGGGCATCAAAATAATCTGATTTCAGTTTTTTCTACTTTTTTTGGGGTGTGAACTGGTTGCCCGAGGTTCCAGCATTTTGGAAAGCATAAGGCTCTTGAGGTGTTGGGTCTCCTAAATAGGAAATAAGGGAATCTAACCTAGTTCTGAGACTCTCGGGGACAAATGATTGGCAAATGTTACAGTTATGATAAACATGTTCAGTCACTAAGCAAAACAAATACTGAGTGTGGAGTCTTTATAAGCAATCTTTCTTCCACAGCTGTACTTCCCTCTCTTGGCTGTCATGAACAAATCTTAAAAATAACATGAAGAAAAAGGAGTTTCCCCAATGGGGCATTTATCTGACCAAATTTTGGCGGTAGTAGTGGCACAATGACATGATATTCAGAGAGATGATAGTGAAACTTCTGTATTCGTACTGGAGACAAGATAGTCTGAGGATCCCATTCTCATACGTCCACTTATCCTTACTCCCATGGGCTAAGGTCATACACCAGATGTAAGTAGCATCAAGAAGGTTTTCTGCTTTGGTTCTCTGGCCAGACATCAGGTTAGCCTTTGCTGGATAACCCACAACTACTGGAATACTGCACAGTGGTCAAAGGAAGGACATCAGAAAGCCAACAATCAACAAATTGATTGAAGTGCATTGACCTCCCAAAGGTCAGTGGATTTAACCAATTACCTCTCCTGCTAAGTGCTGAAACCCTGGCTAAAGAGCACCATGTTGCTTTTATATTTTATCTTTTTAAGTAATAAAATGCATTTCTTTACTTAGAAAATAAAGAGAAAAAAAGAACAGCCCAGGGACCAGTAACAAACAGCTCAGGGACTGGCAGAGGTCCCTGGACCACACTTTGAGTAGAATGACTCTAAGGTCTAGTACTGCTAGCCCCACCCATCATCCATGTTATCCTACTCAGATGTAATGATCACACTGTCTTGAGACTTCTGCAGAGGCCATAGCCACCATTTCTGTATACCTGTAAAGGTTTCATTGTGAGGAAAATTAAAGAAATGCCCACACTGTCTCCAGCCCTCAACAAAAGGTTTAGCGACCTTCTGTGCATGCATCTGAGCAGGATCAGTTTTATATTAGGTGGAATCCATGGTAAGGTTCTATACTGGGCCTATATCAAAATTCACTTACACCACCTGGAGTGTGAAGGATGCCAGGCTAACAGAAGCTTTAAAAGGCTAGATGTTATGTGATGTATTTTATACCTTATTTTTGAAAAAATAAGTTAACTGTTCTTTTGCTCAGCAACATAGCCAGCCTTAGGCATAGGCCAACTAGGCGGCCGCCTAGGGTGCCGGTCTAACAGGGGCACTTTTCCAGTATTTATTTGTTGTAAGTAGACCAGGATGGGGGCACATAGTGGTGTGTTGGGGGGTGCCATGTAACCCTTTTGCCTAGGGCACCAGTTGACCTAAGGCTGTTCCTGCTCAGCAATATTCTGTTTTTCCACAGAAAAATTAGTGATATTTTTCTTACACACATACCTACTGATGTTGACAAGGTTTATCACAAAATAGACAAGCCTACACACACAGATGCACATAGAAGAACACACAGCCAAGAAGTTAACCAGAGCCAAACACTGAGAGTTTGCAATGTTCACTGGGTCCATGATCAGTTGCAAAATGTCATACTGTGGCACTAGAGGCAGATGAACTATAGCCACTAGGGCCAGTCTTCAGAAGGCTATCTCTCTACTGCTCTTAGATTTTAGTACAAACCACTCAGGCTGTTTAAACAAGGTATTCAGCTATGAAATACATCTCTAAGACTAATTCTAACCTACCTCTGACTTTACCCCATTGTTTCAACTGTATGGAAGCATTAAATTGTAACCACTTCATGTTACAACTCAAACAATTTTTTTCTAGTAAAACGGATGTGTTTTGCTTTCTTTCTTATTTATTTACATTTTGGGTAACAGCGTAGACGCATACCTCTCAACTGTACAGATTTTTGCCTCATATTTTTGGCCTTCTCCTCATAAAACTGTGGTTTTCTGGCAAATTGCTGGCAAATCATTAAAGATTGAGGACAGAAAATAATGGCAGACATTTGAGTTTCAGACTTCATACCCTTCGGAAAATTCATACTAATGAAAACGTTATTCTATCAACTTTCTAAGTTTAACATTTTTGGGCCTTTGTCCCACCATTTTTTATAGCTTTGTCCAGATTTCTTGCTCTAACAGGTTGGGAGGTATGGCGTAGAACACTTATCACAGCATGACCAACTGCAGGCTCAGCCCAGGTTGCATTCCAAACAGCAGCAACAAAAAATGTGACAAATACAAGCCAACAATAGAACACAAATGTAATACAAACTTGTCACAAAAAAGAGATGCTATGTATAAATTTTGCATCATGTTGTATTACAATTTCATATACTGACAATTCGGAAAAGAATTATTTTATACCAGCATTGTGTGTAGCATACTGATCAGAAGTTCAAAACAGCACCGAAGGATGACACAGAGTACGTCAGATTGCAGCGCTGTCTAATTAATTAGCTAATTATAATTAATTAATTAGAAAATGCAGTAATTCTAATTAATTAGAATAAATAACCATCTAATTCTAATTAATTAGGTGTTTTGAACTAATTCTAATTAAAATATCTTAATTAGAAGCTTAATTAGGTAGATTTTACAATCAAAATAAAATTGCATAACAAGTTTCTGTTATGTATTTACCAATGATTAAAATGTAATAATCTAACAGTGTATTAACTTGCTGTCTTACCGTAGCAGCAACCCATTCCAGTTTCATTTCTGAATCACACTTTACCTAGTTACCTACACTGAACGTATAGTCTGTCTTCCGGTTCCTGTTTACTTTGATTGTAAACATGGCAGACTTTGTTCAAGAAATACAGGATAATGTTACAACTTTTTTCACTTATTTTAAACTAAATGTTATAAACGATAATAAAATGTGAATTTCAGAAGCATGCAAGGCCTACAAGAAAAGAATTACTGGCGACTGGAAGCCAACAAGGGTGACTTCTAATTGTGTAACTCACTCAAATCTGTGTAATCCTGGCAAATACAGCACTTATGAAGCAGAAAGAAAAAAGAAAAGGAAGAACCCACAACAGGATCTGGATGACATTTGTTCTCTGACTAAATATTTTCATCAGTCGTCTCAAAGCATTCCGGGTGACACAGTCGATGATGCTGTCATCAGTTTTGTCATGCTAGATATGCTTCCTTTGAGTCTGGTCAAAAAAGCATGATTTCATTTTCTAATGAATGTTGTACAACCATCGTATCATATTCCAACCAGAGCAAAGTTTACCATGCAAGTTCACAATCAGTGCAGACAGATAAAAACAATTGAGAAGAAGATGAAAGATTCTCAGTATTGCTGTGCCCAAGCTGATATATGGTCCAGTCGCCTTATGCATGGCTACTTTAGAGTAAGCCTGTCATTCATACACAACCAGAAGATGGAAACCCAAGTTGTGAACATGAAGAGGTTTACGGCTCACATATGGCAGAAAACATTTCCATAATTTATCAGTCTGTTATGAAACAATTCCCAAGTCAGATGACAGTTGTTGGGATAGTTACAGATAATGCCTCCAACATGGTGAAGGCATTCCTGAAGCCTGTTGATGTTATAGATGCAGATGAAGAGGAGGAAGGTGATAAAGATGAAGTAAGAGAACAGGTGTAACATGTTCCAGTTGATTGGGAACAACTTGAAGAAGAGGGTTGCAGTCCAGTACCTGTGTGCAGTGTGTGCATGGCACACAGTTTGCAGTTGGTAGTTCACTCTGGACTTGTTGAAGCCTCACCAAAGATAAACAATGTCCTGGCCAAATATGATAGTTTCATGTCATCTCTTCATAAGTTATGCTGAGCTATGGAGTTGTTGGAGGCAGAAGTATCAATCTGAATTTCATCCTTGAACAGTACACGATGGAACAGTAAACTGTCAATGATTTCAGCAATTAAGATCGAATCACAGCATGAAGGAACCCTTAAGCAAATTTACGATATTCTGCATATAGAATTACTGTCACACCAAATGACTTTCCTGTACTATGAGAAATGGAGCAGCTCTTGAGTCCATTTGAAGTGGCTACTGTTCACCTGCAATCTGAAGTTGTGATGAGCAGTCAGATTCTACCGACAATAGTTGCCTTGAAGAAACACTTAGAGATGAATGAACTACAGCATTATACATCAATCAAATCTGGTCTCTTGGTATTGTTGAGCAAGAGGTGTCATTATCTGTTTTGCCAGGCACATTGCCCGATCGCCACAGCTGCGGATCCATGATTCAAACTGAGGTGGACAACAGATCCAGGTGACAGCAGCACAGCATGACAGGCATTATTAACTGAGATGCAGGTACAAAGTCAATCATATAAACAATGTTACCCAAAAAAAAAAAATGTTTTATTAATCCTTTTACTCAAAATTTTTAACTTATTTAGTTGGGTATGTTACTGTAACAGTACTATATAAATGTTCCTGTATTTGAAATGTTTTACCTGTCTGCCATTATCTGTATTGTATATGGTAAGATTTCTGTCTTGTAAATTGTCTTAATGTGGAGCTTTTCTCCCCAGGCCTCCGCTGAAAATGGACATACATCTAGTTGGACTATCCAGGTCAACAAATGTAAAATAAAAATAAAAATAAATAAATAAACATCCACTACCTGCAGAAGAAGTTGTCTGTGCACCAATTCCACAGCAACAACCGTCAGCTTCACAGATGGATGTTCTGTTTTTGTACATGATGGAAAACAACAGTACACCAGCAAACAGTGTTTAATCAGAATAGATATCGTATTTGTCATCACCATGCAGCAGCTTGGAGCCACTAGTCTACTGGAGTGGCACTGTGTGCCAAGAATCATTTCCAACCTTATACAAGTTACAGTAGAAAGTCAATTATCTGGACGTCGATTATCCAAAACATCAATTATCAGAACCAGTCTTCCAAAGTTTTCAGGTGGGAAAAATCATAAAGTCTGAATATGTAAACATTATACGTATTCGCTTGAGCATGTTTTTTGAGCTTGTAGCCATCTTCTGTGTGAAAAATATTCTTTATAAGTTCACTGGAATCACCTTATGATTGAAAAGTGTATTCTTGTGTGCAGAAAAAAAACAAGATTTTAGAAGTTTTTTATCCGGTTCAATTATAGGTTTGATTATCTGAACAGTTTGATTATCTGAACTGCCCTAGGTCACAATTCGTTTGGATAATCGACTCTCTGCTGTACAGCTTAAGCACCACTCTGGTACCTGCTACTTCAGCAAATGTTGTAAGGCTTTTCAGTGCTGCTGGCTACATTGCTCCAGCTAGGCGAAGTACACTTAGTGATACATCACTGGAGTTGCTTGTCATTCCAAGTGCAACAGAGACCAATTGATGAACATTACTATTTGATGATTTTACTATTTTATGGTTTTAAATATGTTTTACTGTGCAGCTGATTATTTAGCTAAACATATGCTTAGAGATACTGTTTAACTTTTATTATTTGACATCGACTACATTGTTTTCAAGTTGAAGACTTGGATTGGCAAGTTGCAAGTTAATACAGTCTAATTTTAGTAGCTCAACTGGTAAGTTGCTAATTAAAAATCTAATTAGCCTAATTAGTTTCAACATTTGCTAATTATAATTACTTAGATATGTCAGACAGCTAATTCTAATTAATTAGCAAAAATGAGCTGTTAATTCTAATTAATTAGCAAATAAGCTAATTAAAAACAACACTGTCCAGATTGTGGCACCAAAGGCACATGAAATAAAACCGCTGGGACAAAGTCTTTGAAAGGCTGTCTATCGTCCAAGATGTCATTACAAAATTAACATAAAAACAGAGTACTCTGGTACAACACATGCTACAAATATAAATATATATATATATATATATATATATATATATATATATAGAGAGAGAGAGAGAGAGATAGTGAATATGTATAGGATTTTTACTTCTGACATAAAGAAAACATACTACATATATTCTGGACATCTGTTTTACCCTGCTTTTTGTGCAAATGTCAGATAGCCATTGGTAAAAAAAAAAAAGGCAACACCCTGTGTGGAAGCGGCTGCTTCGGCTCATCAGAGAAATGTGCATTATTTGTGTAATTCTGCATCTAAATCAAGTAAAACAATTGAATCAGGGACAAAAACATATGATAAGCTAACACACAGCAAGGAAAGACTTCAGAAAATTCTTCTACAAAGTATGATGTGCAATAATTTTGATGGACTACTGGCTGCAGGTCCTGCAAGGCCTAATGCACTCCACGAGCTACTGAAGCTAGGAATTATACTGAAGCACAATCCAAACTGCTCAGATAAGCTGGAATCAGTATTTATTACTCCGGGAAGGAGAATGAAAAGAATGAGATATAAAAGAACTCCTAAACAAGGATCCAGGGCTGGAATCACAAGATTAAAAGTTAACGCCTTCAGGCCTGCACTACCATCCATTCTACTGGCTAATGTTTGCTCCCTGGAGAACAAAATGGACTACATAAGGCTAGAACTAACTAACCAGTGCAAGTGAGAAGCTCTTGCGTATTTATCTTCACTGAGACTTGGCTGAGCTCTAGCATAAATGACAGTGCAGTTCATGTGGAGGGACTATCATTATTTTGTGCAGATAGAATACAGTCTCTCTGTGGGTAAGTAAAGGGGGAGTGGTGTCAACATCTACATCAATAACAATTGGTGCACCAGCTATGAGGTGGTAAAAACACACTACACTGAGGACCTACAGTTTATGTCACTGAAAAGCAGACCCTTCCATCTACCAAGGGAATTTAACAGTGTCAGCATCACAGCAGTATGCATACCACCCAGTGCCAACACAAACAAAGTACTAGCTAATCTGTATCAGTCTATAAATGATTTGCAAAATCAAAATCCTAACGGAGTGTATATAATAGCAGGTGACTTCAATCAGGCAAACCTGAAAACAGTTCTACCTGAATACTTCCATTATGTAGACTTTGCAACTAGAGGAGAGAATACAGTGGACAAGGTCTATACACATATTACATTAACATTTAAGGCTGTACCTCACCCCTACTTGGGTAACTCAGATCACCTTGCCATTATGCTGCTACCATCATACAGACCACTGCTGACCAGGGCGAGACCATCAGTGAAGCAAGTGAGAGTATGGCCAGAGGGAGCAGTCTCAGGACTACAAGACTGTTTTGAGAGTACGGACTGGAATATCTTCAAGGAGGCAGTCAGCAGTAAACCAACACATCAAGCTGGAGGAGTACACTGAATCAGTGATGGGTTACATCTCAAAATGTGTTGAGGATGTGACAGTCACCAAAAGCGTCATCACAAGAGCCAACCGGAAACCCTTTGCTAACAAATGAAGTGTACGAGCTTCTGTAAGCAAGGAATGTGTCATTCAAGTCTGGTGATAAACAGGCTCTCTGATTAGGAAGATCTCAATTAAACAAAGGGGTGAGGGAGGCCAAATGCAAATATGGTCAAAAGATCATGAGCCACTTCTCCGAACAGTGGCAGGGCATCCATTCTATAACAGATTACAGGTCCCCGTCTTCACAGTGTGATGATGATACAGAATTCCTGAACAAGCTCAACATCTACTTCAGTAGGTTTGAGGAAGGGAACAAGACAGCAGCAGAGAAAATAACCAACAACCAGAGTGAGGAAGCGCTCAGCCTCAACCCTGCTGATGTCAGAAGGACCCTACGAAGAGTTAACCCCAAGAAAGCAGCTGGACCTGATAGCATTCTTTGGAAAAGTGCTCAGAGACTGTGCAAACCAACTCACAAATGTACTCACAGGCATCTTCAACAACTCACTGTGTCAAGCCATTGTGCCCAAATGTTTCAAGTACACAAACATTATACCACTGCCAAAAAAGTTACCACCTGCTAGCCTAAATAACTATAATCCCATAGCTATCACCTCCACTGTGATAAAATGTTTTGAGAGACTGGTCAAAGATGTAATAACATCCAAACTACCTGCAAACTTCGATCTACTCCAGTTTGTATATAGACCCAATCGCTCCACATGAAATGCTATTTCTTTGGAACTCCACGTATCGCTGGACCACCTGGAGAACAAGAATAGCTATGTAAGGCTACTTTTTTACTTCATTTCAGCTTTCAATACAGTCATCCCACAAAATCTGATCAGAAAGATGGTTCAACTGGGCAGCGGCACTCCACTAGGCAACTGGATTTTCCTATAGATAGAACCCCAGAAAGTGTGCGTAGACAAGAATACATCAGAGAGAATCACCCTGAACACTGGAGTCCCACAGGGATGTGTCCTAAACCCTCTGCTTTTCACCATACTAACCCATGACTGTACTGCCAAGCACAGCTCAAACCATATCATCAAATTTGCAGACGATACGACAATTGCGGGCCTCATCAGGAATGATGATGAGACAGTCTACAGAGAGGAGGTGAATCATTTCATAAGTTGGTGTTATAACAATAATCTTGCACTAAATGTCAACAAGACCAAATAAATAATTGTGGACTACAGGAAGAGCAACAGAGAGCACTCTCCACTTACAAACAGTTGAGAGAGTAAAAAGCACAACATTTCTGGGGGTGCACATTGCAGAAGACTTGACATGGTCAGCCAACACAAATGTCATCATTAAGAAGGTGCATCAATGGCTTCACTTCTTGTGAAGGTTGAGGACAGCAAACCTACCATCAACGGCTCTCACAACCTTCTACAGGGGCACCATCGAAAGTATATTGACAAACAGCTTTACAGTATGGTATGGAAGCTGCTCTGCTTCCAAGCACCAGTCCCTCCAGAGGGTAGTGAAAGCAGCTGAGAGGATTATCAGGGACTCCCTCCCGTCCTTACAAGACCTGCATATGTCCAGATGTCTCAGCAGGGCAAGGAAAATAACCAGGGATAGCACTCATCCTACTTACAAGCTGTTCTCACATTTAACATCAGGAAGGGGCTTTCGATGCATACACTACAAAACCACGAGATTCAGAAACAGCTTCTTTCCACTAGCTGTCAGGTTACTGAACTCTAGGAACAGTACGCTTCACACTGGACATTAAGGCAGTAATCCAACAATACTGAAAAGTCTCTATAGTGCAATATATAACAAAGTTTTACCCACACCCAGACAGCAAAGTCAGCAGTAATCAAACTGAACTGTCTTACTGTGCAATATAAATGTAGGCCTTAAATTAATTGCTTAAGTGCATTTTTTCCCAGGGAAAATAAGCTAATAACCTAGTAATGAGTGACAATCTGTTAAATCAGTGCAATAATGCAAGTATTTATTATTGTTGTATTTGTTGTCTGTGTCTATAGAATTTTGTGTATTATTGTCATGCTAAATGTAGTCTATGTTTTGCATGCACATTGACCCCAAAGCAATGTAATTTTGCTTGGTTCGCACTTGTGTGAATTAAAGTGACAATAAAGTTTATTTTGACTTTAAAAAAATAGACATTAGAAAAATATTTTGTTACTATTAAGATAACCAAAGAAATCTCATAATGGTCACATGACAAACCTTAGCACAAAACACAGATACACTGCATGCCCACCTGCACACACAGAGAAAAATAAATGCGAATAGAGTGCTTGCTTTGTCAACTGAATTCATAATAATCCTAAACTGAAGAGGGCTAAACCATTCTTTGCGTTATGCTGTTATCCCTCCCCCACCACCAAAATTACAAAAGTGTCTTTCCAGCAACATAACCAAAGGAACATCAATAATAATTATCAGATCAAGAAAGTGCAAAACGTGTGTGTGTGCATTTATAGTTATATTTATGTATACATACACACACTACTACATAGACATGCAAAAACAAACATTACTCTAATTTGTAGCAAAATAACAGAAGGGATCTTATAATGATCAGCATCAGACCAATAAACTGCAACACACACACACACACACACACACAAATAAATTGGCATCATGAATTATCTCCTAAAGCGATATTTGAACATCACTGCTTTTGAAACTGCATTTATAATGAGCAAGTTCAAGAGACCTTCATGTTGGTTTATGTGGTGACACCCAACAAATATGTATTGAATGTGTCTCTAGATAAATAACCATTAATCATATCAACAATAAACTGCAACATACATCACTTATACACACAAGCACACATACAAACATGATTATTGCAATTTACTTACCTCTGTTTCTACTGAATCATAGCTTAACAGCTTGAACAAAACAAGTAAAGCTGTTCCTAGGTGATTCTAAATTTCTAGATGGCTAATCTACTTGTCTGTTGCTCTTTATCTAATTAGTACCACAGACCTGTGGAATGCCACACTTCTACCAATTTAGATTCATCCTTGGATTCCAGGGCATTTCTGAAAATCAAGTTACAAAGCAAAAGAAGCAAATGAAAATGTTTTGTGTGCAATAAAGCTATTAAAAAGTACAAAAAGCAATATTATCAGTAAAAAGTCTTCTTTCCAAAGATAGCAGTCAGAACATTCACAGTCTTTGCACAAATGCTGTAATGCATTATAATGCACTCAAACCCAGAATGATCCTTTTTCTCTGAAGTTTGCACTTTCTTGATCTGATAATTATTATTGATGTTCCTTTGGTTATGTTGCTGGAAAGAACTTTAGTGGCCAAGGGATAACATTCCAGTGTGGGAGGGGAGGGTTAAGAGCTTCAGTGTTTATTTTTATATTGTGCATTTGTTGCCTCCTAGCAATGCACATGTGCGCTGTAGTGTACATAACACATGCCTTGTGGCATGCTACAGGTGGTTTCAATGTGAGCACCTCATCTGCTTCTGTGAACTTGGCATCCCACAATGGCCTCAGTACTGTGAGAAGTGGGGAGGTGGGATAACTAGGGGACATAAACCACATCCTTGCCCTTTCAGGGTGGGTTCTTTACCTTCTTGGTGGCCATGGAGACACACTGTTTAGCAGGGGAATGGTATCTATGTCAACATAACCTTGCAGATATTTCTATTGTTGTTGTAATCCTGATGTGTCTGTAGCAATAAAATAGTCATGTCACTCATAAACAAAGACATTGGTAATCGCCAAACTCTAGACCCTACCCAGTTCAGATTTGTAAAAGGCAGATCATGTCTCCTAAACCTGATTGACTTCTTTGAAGCAGTCACCAAAGCCATAGATGAGGGTAAGGTGGTTCACACAGCTTATCTAGATCTCGCCAAGGCTTTTGACACCATCCCCCACTCTGGAATTATAGATAAGCTCACTAAACTAGGTATAAATCCCTATGTCACAAGATGGGTTGCCAACTGGCTCATGGACAGAAACCACACTGTGAAAGTAGCAGACTCCAAATCCGACTTCAGACCAGTGACAAGTGGAGTACCACAGGGTTCAGTCCTGGGTCCTCTCCTGTTTGGTATCTACTTCTCTGAAGTACAGGCTAACACAGAAGGTCTTTGGCTAACAAAGTTTGCAGATGACTGCAAACTAGGAGCCATAATCGAAAGTCCTATCGATGTGGACATACTACAAAAGGGCCTCACTGAGACAGATGCCTGGTGTCAAAGCTATGGCCTCAAGCTCAATGCCAAAAAGTGTATTGTCATCCCCTTTGGTAAAAACTCTGTACCCATGAACTACCACATAGCTGTTAGTCTACTTAATACCAAAAATGTGATGGGACCTTGGGACACAGGTGGACAGTAGTCTCTCCTTTGATAATCACATCACCACAGTTGTCAGAAAATCCTTCTACGTGGCTCACCTCATCACAAAAGTTTTCTCATCCAGAAAAAAAGAGGTCATTGTTCCCCTCTACTCATCACTCATTAGACCCATTATAGAGTACAATGTCCCTTTTGATATGTACCTCACAAGACATCTACAACAACTGGAAAGGCCACAGAAATACCTCACAAAGAGGATTACTGGCCTCAAACAAATGCCCTATGCAGACCATCTCAAAAAACTCCAGCTTTACTCCGTCACATATCGCCTACTCAGAGGCGATCTCTGTCTAACAAAGCTATGTCAAACCCAGAGCTGTTGGACATACTCCACTTAAAGAAATCCCAATCCCTCCTAGCTACACGCTCTAGGGAACTAAACCTTGTCACCACAATAAACAGAACATGCTGGAGGGATAGATTCCTGTCCCAGAGACTTCCCATACTCTCTAACAGACTACCTATCTATGTCAAACAGAGCTCCTCATTAGCACTCTTCAAAAAAAATCTTGATGATTGAATGGGAAATAGGAAATTCACCCCAGGGATCACTTCTGTGGCTCTGCTCGACAGGGGCACAGGAAAATAATTTTCTTGGGTGGCGAAAGCCAGGGTACATTTTTGGCTAGGCTTATATAGGCCCTAGGGCCAATAGCCTAGTACCTACCTATGAATCTATGAACCTATTAGATGTATGGGTCTGAGCCAGACAGGTTGCATGGCATGCCATATGTGTTGGGTCATACCCATCTGGGACATTGCCAGCTGACAACTGAGGTACTTAGTGAAATTCTGTGCCCATTTAAAGTCCTCCTCTGTGAATGAGAGACCTGCTATGCAACAAAATGGAGATGCCGGGAACTTCTTCATGTTGGTTAAGAGTGACTCCATCAGTGGATCCCCACCTGAGGCCCTTCACTCCTCTGCTAGGCAGGTTGCCTTGTTGCATGCATGGCCAATCCTGTCTGTGACCCTATGTCATACTTGATCATGTTTTCAGTTGTGGCCATCAACTGCATTGACCTGCTCAACAGAGTCCCACCACACCCACTTCTGAAGGTCATGATCTTTCTTACCAGTCAGCATCATCTGCCTATCATATTCAAGGAGAACCTGGAAGAGTGCTATTCTCTGCCTGGGAGAATTTCTCCTTCCTCCTCCTCTCTTTGTCAGGCATGTGTACCTGTAAATGTAAAGATTCACATGTGTCAGTTAACATGTTATACCCCTACCACCCACATGTCAGCACCACACAACAAAAGTTCACTGTTACCATGGACTGTGCTACTTTCCACCCATTAAAAGGCACATACCATCTATTCAGCTGCCTGCCATAAAAGTGTCAGTTAGTATGATATATTAGCAGTTGTCATCCTGACACACCAAACAGCAACATTAAACTTTAAAGACTCTGTCAAAACACAGTCATATCTGGAGCATGTAATGGGTTCTGTGTATCTACAGATACCAACAGTGTGTGCACCGCCTCCACTGAATGTGTGAATGGATAAAATTGTGTTCTCTAGTATTCTGTCTTTCCCCATAAGTGTAGTAGTGGTATAGGGCCCAACAATGCACTTGACTGCCATTGTATATCATCCACATTGCCAATACCATACACTATGAATACCAGCCAAAGTATGCCTGCTCCATGATCTTATACCACTGATGTAAGACTCCTGTCCTTAGTGTGTGTGCAACACAACAATAAGCTGTGGCCTAAGACAGACCATCACTGAACATGTCAGTGGCGCATCCTAGTATGACCCACATAGGTCTTCGTATATGTGTATGTCTGAAGAACCCCTCCCCTCAACCCAGGCATGTGGCAACATAGTATAATACAAGGCGATCCATAAATGCAACCTAGACCTTTATAATTAACCTCTTCCAAAACAATCCCTTAAATAGAACATGAAAATGTGTTTGATTCAAATCCTTGTGGAGCAATAACAGGCATGCACATTTAAGCAGTAGTATTTAACCACCCTCCCAACAAGCAAACACCCTCTCCCACAGCCACTGCCTGCCACAGGAGGTGATTGGAAAAGGAGAGGGGACCCACCAATGACAGAGGTTACCTCTCATAGGCCTGTGCACTATATGATCGATTTCAGTCACACACTGTTGAAAACACAGATTAGAACACGTCCTCCTTCCAAAAGTATCATGTGTTACAGTGTGAATAGATCATCTTGCAAATATCTAACATGCAACAATGTCACACTGACTACTGTACTCTTCACAACCTCCCCCCACCTTCAAGTACACCCAGTGATACAGGGGACACACATGGCAGTTACATACAACCATACAGTACACATAACAAGAAAGTGGGTTTATATGCTCCTCTTCCTATAACACACCTCAGAGCTCATGCTGTGACATTTAAATTGTAGCAGCAATCCACGTCACACCATATTAGAAACTCCTGTCTGTATATATCTCTCTGAGTCAGCAGTCACTTGCTGGCAACTCAATCCCCAACTCCCAAGGAAACAAACATAAATCAACAAACACCATGATTTGCAGCTGATGTACAAAAGCAATTTCTTAACACCTGCAGGCAGAATTGCCAATTCGTTTACCACAATTTTATTTGTCAAAACTGGAATCTCGATCCAGTAGGGATCACTCTATGATTATGTTGAATATAGCAAATTCAGTAGTCTATGAGCCCAATAATGACATTTAAAGCACATTGCACATGTGTGGGTAGGTCAGTAATCCTAGTAGATGCATGGATATGTGTATCTTTTCACTATGACCCACAGAGAAGCTGTAGTGCAGAAATGAAAGCAAATGTCAATACTATGATGTTGTAACACTCCTGATGTGGTATTGTTTGCATCCTAGCACCATCTTACAATTCCATGTATATGTGCACCACAATATGGTACAACAGAGACATCTTATGCTATCTGCACAATATTGCACATCATGTGACAGTTGTAGCAAAGTGCTTCTGTGTGAATGTGCTATCATAGTCCTCTGGACTCTGACCTGTTAAGTAGCTATGGTTTCAGAAAGCACTAAGGAGTCAAAAATATTTCTGTACCTTTTGTACAGGGATCACCTGGAACACCTACTTGGGGATACCTATGAGGTTATCCATTATAAGGTGGATACCTGGCAAGGTCTTGCCAATGCAGGGACTGCTTCAACTGGACTCAGCTGCTTTAGTGAGCATTGAAGGCACAACTACAGTGACCTGAAGAGGTGCCACATTGACCTTCTGGGTCAATGGGATGAAAGGTCAGGCAAAGATTCCTGAGATGTACAGTAAGTTTGCATAATGAGTCAACTTTATTATAAGTTCTAAGTACAATGACCTTTTCAGGACATATAAAGCATTTTCCATTTCATTTACTGTACTGTTTTTCAGCTCTTGAAGAGATAGAGGTGAATTGGCTCCTCTTTCAGAGACATAGAGAACACCTCTGCAGTAGGAGGAGTAAGCAAGATTGCTGTCATACTATAGCCAGATATTGGATGTTACAGCAATATACTGTGCTGTAATCATGTTGCGTTACTTGTAACATCTACAGGCAGCAGTGACTATATAATGCTCGACACATCATCTTATTCCATGTTGGCAAAAGAAATTAGATGTACAAAGGGCATATTAATGGTTTCCACTCCTTCAAAGTGGCAAACATATGCCTGGTTTGGCATACCCATACATCATACCAACTGGAAAGCAGTGCCACACACCAAAGGCTGGTGGTCCTGTAATGCACTGCATGCATTGCCAGAATCCAGTTAATCCTACAATGAGCAACATACAAATTTCCATACATTTATTTATTTATTGACATTTGTTAACCTGGTTAATCCAACTGAGCCAGGGGCCTATTTTCAGTGGAGACCCAAGGAGAAAAGCTCCAGAAATAATAGAAGTTATGATATTTACAAAATATTAATGTAAGGTCACAGAAACATAGTATAGGTCTAAAATTTGTGCACAAAAGTATAATGCATAGGTAAAATGACAGTTAAGTACAAATTCCAAAATTTGAGAACAACAGTATATAGCATAGGCCAAATAACAATTAATAGGTTTAGAGAATATTATACAAGGAGTACAATATGAATAAGTCTGCTAGAGCAAGTACAAGGAGAAAAGAAAGTTGGTAGGGAAAAGCAGATACGATGAGACGAGAGGAGACTACGTCAAGTGGGGGGTTGACATGGACATGACCAAGTCTTCAGAAGAAAAAGTTTAAGTTCTTTCTTAAACAGGTATTTATGCGGAATGCTTCTTATGTTGAGAGGGAGAGAGTTCCAAACATGGGCTACAGAGTATTTGTAAAGGGTCTTACCAATGTTTTTATTGGCTTTGTATAACTGAAGGAGGTGTTTACTGGTAGTACGGAGGTGATAAGGGGGTTTATAGAAGGAGACTAAATTGGAGATGGAGGGACATGATGAGGGTTCATATAGGATAGAGAGTGCAATATGTAGCTGGGGTATAAGTAGTTTGGAGAATTTTTGGCCATTGGAGTGATCTAAGGGCAAGACAGTGGTGAGATTTGTAAGGAAGACTGGTGGCAAATCTGGCAATTTTGTTATAAGTTTGCTCTAGTTTAGTGATAAGAGATGAGTAAAGACAGGGGCAGCATAAAGAAGGCAGGGTAGGAGTAGAGTCTGACCAAGGGAAGGTTTGGAGGAGGGTGACAGAAATTTTAGATTACGCTAGAGAAGTCCAAGTTTCTGATAGGTATTTTTTATACTTCATTGAATATGAATATCACATTTTAATTTATCGTCTGTGATAACGCCAAGTAGTTTAGTATGGGGTTCAGATCTTATAATGGTATTATTGAGAGAAGAGATAAAGAAAGAGGCTTTGTGCTGAACAAGTATTTTTAGGGAGGAAGAGAAGGAGTTTGGTTTTGTTTGGATTTAATATGAGTTGGTTATCAGAGAGCCAGATTTCGACAGAGGAAAAGGTTTGTTGAGTGAGTGAAGTTTATTAGTGAATATATTAAACAGGAGGGGGCCCAGAATTGATCCTTGCGGAACTCCAGTATTAACAGGGAGGAATGGAGAGAGGATGGTTTGCCACCAGACAGATTGCTGCCTGCAGGAGAAATAGCTAGAGAACTAGTCGATGGAGGAGGTAGAGAGATGTAGGTCTGAGAGTTTACTTAGAAGTTTAGAGAGAGAGACAGTATCAAAGGCCTTTAAAAGATCGAGGAAAAGACTGGAGATGAGCAGGTTATTGTCACGGGATTCAGCTATTGTTTGGGTAAATGACAGTAATGCAGTAGAAGTGCTATGGTGGAGCCTAAAGCTGTGTTGGGTAGGTGTGAGGAGACTGTTATCAAGAAGGTGTTGGAGTAGCTGAACATGGATGCACTTTTCCAAGATTTTGGATAGGGGGATAGGAGAGGAATTGGTCTAAAGTTAGAAGGATCTGTAGAGATGCCAGCTTTGTGAAGAGGGATAGTATAGAAAAATTTCTAAATGTCAGGGACCAGGGCTTCTGAGATGGAATGATTAATAAGAATAGAGACAGGGTAGGTGATGGATTGTGCAGCCATTTTTAGGAAATGAGAGGGTAGTTGGTCCTCTGAGGGAGAGCAGGGTTTAAGTTTATTTAGGAGAGATTTAATTGTAGTAGTTGGGACTGGTTGGAAAGAAAAAGCACTGGGGAGAGTTTTGTAATGGGTGATGGAGCTTTTGAGTGAGATGTACTGTTATGTGTATTAAGTGTGAGGTTTTGAATAGTTTCTATGAAATAGTTGTTAAGCAGGGGTTCAGAAGCAGTGTTGTTTGGAAAGGGGCTGGGAGTAGTGGGGTTACCTGGGTGGAGTAGGTTGTTGATGGTGGTGCAGACTTTTTGGGGATTTTTGTGTGGGCTACATAGGTTAGAGGAAAAAAAGCTCTCTTGTCTTAGTTGACTGTTTTTTTAGCCAGGTTTCTGAGTTCTTTGTATGTCTGCAGTAAGAGACGGGACTTGCTTTTAACCCAGGCTTTCCAGGAAGAATCTATTTTTTGCATGATTGAGCGGGTTTGCTTTGTTAGCCAGTGGGTGTAGTTGGATTTGATTCTGATTTTTCTGGAAGGGGCAACAGAATCAAGTGTGTCAAGGAAAATCTTATTAAAGGAATTTACTGCCTCACTGAGAGAGAAGTGATAGAGGAAGGACCAACTAATGCCAGATAGTTTGGAGTTAAAAGTGTCTGGGTCGAAGTTGGTAAGGTTTAGGCATACCCTGTAAGTAGGGTATTTAGGTGAGAGTTGGGTGAATCTGTGTATGAAGATTGGAGAGTGGTCACTCAATGAGTTGGGAAGTATACCAGGATTATGATAGAGGTGAGGAACTGAAGTAATGATCCAGTCAAGGTGGATCCAGTCAAGGATGAGGAGTTTTTGTTTATTCTAGTAGGGGTGGAGATGTGTTGGTAAAAACCATGAAGATTAAAACTATGGGTAAGGGATGAGGGGGACAGTTTAGCCCATTCTATATTAGTGTCTCCAAGTATGATAATTTCATAAGAGACATGCTGAGTGATCCAGGACAGGAAATTCTCTAGGATGGGAATGTTAACGCCAGGGGGATGTATATAGAGACTATGGCAATTTTTTTGTGAGGGTTGAGGTGACAATTTATGATAAGTATTTCAGCAGGTGAGAAGCAGGGAACAGAGATGGAGAGAGGGGACAGATTAAGTAGCTCAGAGTAGAGGATAGCAACCCCTCCGCCCTGTTTATTGGTTGTATCTGAGCAAAAGATGTTATAACCTGGAGGTGGGATTTCTGTGTTAAGGATGTTAGGTTTCAGACAAGTTTCTGATAAGGCATGAATGTGGGGAGATGTGTTAGATATCCAGGAGTGCAGATCTGTTAGTTTATTTACAATGCTCTGAATATTTAGAGAAAATAATTTTAGAGATTTGGGATGGGAAGTAATGGCAAAAGGGGTAAGTAAGGGGGAGGGGTACGAGTAGTGATATTATGCAAGGAAGAGGTGGAAGGTCCTGGGTTGGGGTGGATGTCTCCATCCAAAAGAAGAGTGTTGAAGAAAGTGAGAAGAGGAGAAAGTAAATTCAGGGTGGTAGGAAATATTGGTTTCTATAAGAGGAGAAAGATGAGTTAGAAAAAGTGGGAACTTTGAAGAGGTCAGATGGTGAAACAGGGAAGCAAGATGGAGAAATTAAATGTGGGTAAGAGATAGTATGAGTGTTGGGAGTATAGGGGAGAGTAGGTGATGGGGATTGATAGTAGAGTGATAAATGGTAAGAGGTTGTTAGAAAGAGAAAAGAGAAAGGTGATGGAAAGGTAGAGTGGCAACCTGATTGGAGACTAGGTAGGGAGAGGGAATAGTGATAGATGAGTCAAGAATGTAGTGACTAAGAGTAGTGAAAGCAGAGAGGGTGCGACTAGAAATAAAAAGTAGGAGTTAGTGCTGTACATTGCCCCACAAAATGCCTGTGCACATGTCATGCATGACTTGTATACACATGCCATTCTACATTTATGACTCTTTTATCCTGTAGTACATCCAAACTTATATCATAGTACTTGCCCACCATATGATGACAGGGATGTACTTTACTTCATCAAATTAACACAAAGCCAAAATTGAATTAACTGAGACAACCAAACCGAAAGCGCAAAATAATGAAAACGTGAAACAATGAAAATTGCAAGATCAAACTGTATGCAATTGCTCCTTTACTGTGTTAGTAATGTAAATTAGCAGTCTCACGTTACTGTTTTGTATTACATACCATCAAAGCAGTATAGAGGAAATTATGTATCACCCTCCTGGCAGTATCAGCGCTTCATATACAACAAACAAATTTTAAAAAGTAAAGTACATTTTTGTCCGAGATGGATACACACGATTTGTTAAAGAGCTTCAAAACTCAGAAACATTAGGTAGAAAGGGAGGGAGAAATGTAAACTTAGGGTGGTAATGGCAGCTGTAGAAAAACATTTGAAGATGTAATTTGTAAATTAGAATACAAATACAATTGTATTTCTTTGAATTACACTGGTTCATGGTGATTGCGGAATGCTTTCAACACTTTTCAGTTCATACTTTTTTAGGAATCAAGGAGAGACATTTTTCTGATTGGTTTCAGAGGAGTACATAGGACGTCAGAAGTGCTGTGTGATGTCTGCAGCTGCTTTTTTGGTATTATGCATTTAGCTGTTTTATGTTTTCATTATTTTGAACTTTTGGTTTTCTTGTCTCAGTTATTTAAATTTCGGCTTTTTGTTGATTTGAAATAAAGTAGATCCGCTAACAGATGTCCACATTACTGGCAGTGTTTTGTCTGCATTTACTACATTACACTAGCATGGTCGGCAATTTGGCCTGTATAGTCTGTATAAGTGGTCATGTCCATATAGCTCTTCCTCCAAAACGATATACATATACAGGCATACCTACACCTTCTATGGCCTCTGATGCTCACCAACTCATTAGTTGCAGTAGTGTCACAGATACTCCCTGAGGGCCATTAGTAATATCTAAGTGAACCTTTTTTCCCCACATCTTCCAATAGGAAACTATCCTATGTTATGCATAGTCATCATTATGCCCTATTGTGTCTCTGCATATATAGCTAGTCATTCTGTAGCTAACTGTCTACCTAATAGTCAGACACAGACATGATACTAATTTTTCTCTCACTCCTTCTGTCAGTCCTTTATACTTTTATTTGTGTTTGTTTTATTTTTCTCAATATCTATTGTTAATGTATGCAGTGTCAGCTACAGCTGTATCTGTTGTGTAGCAGAAGTTCCCATTCCATTGTCCTGCACTGAGCTTTCTCTCGCTAGGTCTCCATCTACATTTCTGCTGTCTGACATAGGTCATGCAGTGGGAATGAACTGGAAGGTTCCTTAGTGGCCTCCAGTGGTACATTACTGTAGGGGTGTTGTTGCACCCTGTGTCAACACTGCAACTAGGTCCCATTATATTACCTTTCAGGATTTGGAGGAGGTGATGAAGTTGGTATCCCAGTGGCTTTATGTCTGCACTGACCACCTGGAGAATGTCCTTGTATGACTAGCAGAATCATAGTGTTGTATGGTAATACCCAGCATACCATCTGAGGCAGGACTCTGTAGAGACAGCAGTCATGGAGCTCCCTTCTGTGCCACCAACCTCCCCTGTTTGTAGTCGTCCTCACTATCACCAGTTGTCCTCCCTCTGTCAGAATGTATCTAGCCAATGTGCCCCCCTTTTGGGTCATTACCTTCCCTACTGGTCTTTATCTGTGTTTTGGGTTTATCTGCTCCTGTTTCCAACCTATACCATCTTTCCTTCTTCAGCCTTCCCCTTAAATTCTTCTCATGTGCTCATCCTGGAAAAAAATAATAAAATAAAAGAGAGTACCTGTCCCAAAAAAGTATACTCTTAAGTATTTCTGTATATGCTTTAGCAGTGTGGGTTAATAGTTGCCAAATTGCCAAGGCATACTATTGCCAACCAGTCAACCTTCTTAGAATATATATTGATATTACAGCACAAAACCGTAGTAATTTTTAGTGCAAGAATGGGACTCAAGATATGTTATGAACTCTTTCAATTCATTGTCAACCGCTTTAACTTACCACTGTAATTCCTATGTACAGCCTATATTTACGCTTTCTTTATTGTTGATTTGAATTGTGGACACGTTTGTGAATGCATTTTTAAGTCTTTAGCTATCTTAATAATTTCTGATTTGTTTCATCTCATTGGCCCAGGTTGTGGCTGAAAGCGTCTATGGACCAGTTCATGTACCCTCTTAGCAAATGTAAAAATGAAATTAATAAATAAATAGATAAAGAATCCAGAAAATGTGATATGGGAGCCACTGCGAGCAGAAGACCTTACAGACAGACAGATAGATAAAGAAAAATTTATAGTATGGGATTTCTTAACTCATGCTAAGTTATCATGAGGTCATTTGCGTATAAACTGTTTAACACTAAATTATGTAGTGGATTAGATACCACCAGCTAATGGTGATGTCCTCAAAGACAAAATGCGTGATAAAAAATGGATCTGCTAAATATGCAGCTGGAACACATTAAAAAGCATGCAGGTCAAGTATTATATGCTACAAAAATTCAGAAAAATAACTTAATTTGGTTTTGCCTTTTCCAAAGTTTTATGTTATTTCACAATACTGTCTACTTTATGTGCACCATTAATGCTACTTTACTGTTATTGATATGTCTGTAAACCAGGCTGGGCCTGCATATGGTCAAATATGACCAGTGCTCTAGCCCAGTAAACAAAATTAAGTAATTAAATTAATAAATTCATAAGCAAACAACAGGATCTAATGGAATATTCATATAATCCTTTATTTACTTATTAAATATCATTGCTGGAGCCTTCCTGTGTCCTGACAGAAGTCTCTTCAAACTATCTGGAGATATACAGAGCTGAGTATATTTTTCTGGCACTTCAGAGTTGTGTACTGGTAATTGTTGTTTGACTAATTTTATATCATTGCTGGCTGACTTCAGAGTTGTGCACTGTTATTTTTGCTTCACTGTAGTTTTTCAGATCTCTGCTGAAGGTCTTTTTTCCCCCTTCCCCCTATTTCTCTATGTCTTAAGTTGATATAACTGGTTTTACATACTGTGTGTTATCTGACTATCTCAAGGATTACTTGCATAAAATTAGAACCTCTTAGTAAAAGTCTGCATATCATTGGTGGAGCCTTCCTGTGTCCTAACAGAGTGCTCTTCAAACTATTTGGAGATATACAGAGCTGAGTATATTTTTCTGGCACTTCAGAGTTGTGTATCGGTAATTGTTGTTTGACTAATTTTATATCATTGCTGACTGACTTCAGAGTTGTGGACTGTTATTTTTGCTTCACTGTATAGTTTTTCAGATCTCTGCTGAAGGTGTTGGTTTTCCCATACCCGCCCTCCCTACTCTTGTGTTGTTGTTTAAATTTGGAGGCTTTTGCAGTTGCCCGCCCCCACTGTAGATTTGATCTGGGACACTCCCCACCAGTCCCATCTCTTTACCTCATTCTACATAATAGACTCCTTCTGCACTTGTTTTTAGTCATTTTTAATTTAATTGCATTTTTTTAAATGTCTGGTCTAACATTGCTACATACTCAAGTGTGCTAGCTTGTACTGCATTTGAATAGTTTTTACTGCTGTTTTAGCTACTTTTCTGTATGTGTGTGTGTATATATATATATATATATATATATATATATATATATATATATATATATATATATATATATATATATATATATATATATATATATATATACCTTTTCTGTAACTAGTGTAGTCCAGATTCAGAGTTGCTGTATCCAGGACTGTATGTAAGTTTCTGAGCCCCCCCAAGCTTTCTGTGTTGGAGGGAAGCCTTCTAGCTTATGAGTGGGAGTGGTAAGCACTAGGTAACCTATCTATCACATAAGGAGTGGTTTTGGCCCAGAAATTGTAGTTATTGGCCGTTTGGGCAGTTTTTCCATCTCTCTCAACTTTCTGATTTAAAAGCCCTCATTTGCACTTGTTTCCTCCCTTTCCTGTAACTAGTTTAGTCCAGATACAGATTTTTAGTTTTAGAACATGAATTTGCTTATTCGTGATCAGCACTTGTTCAGAACTTGTAATCACTAAATAACCTACTAATTTCTACAGCACTCAACCTTCCTCATTACCTAGAGGAAAACAGTTTTGGTACTTACTTTCCTCACTTGCTTAGAGAAAAACAGCTTTTGTACTCACTTTCCTCACTTATCTAGAGGAAAATAGTTTTTTATTCAGGCATGTCCAAGGGTCAGCTCCCAGTGTTATCTCCTGTCTATCTGATGAATCTGGGCATCTTGGGGCAATGTAGAAATTGCCTTATGTACACAGACAACCCACTCCTCCTACCACCCAACACTACAACCTGTGAGAGATGCACTTATCTAGCCCAACTGGAGGTAAAGCTCTCTCCAATCAAGACTGAACTTGACAATCAAGAGGAGAAGGTAAACACTTGCACCACACCACACTCATCACATAGTCTCACTAAATCTACAACACCAAAATCCACACATAGAAACACACAAACATTTGTGGAGGCTCTTAATAATAATCCGCTCAAGCAACAGAGACCTCCAAAGCAGAAATGCAAGAAAGCTCCACCCCCCAACACAACCCAAATGACACATAGCCCGCAGACTCAGTGTGCCACTCAACCACAGCCAATAAGGCAAAACAACGTACCCAACACACTAGCCATAGGTGACTCTATAGTCAGGCACACTGATGTCCCACTCACCAGGCTATACAAGGAGAAGGTTACTGTCAGCTGCCTGTCGGGTGCCAGGATCTGCCACATAACCCAAGCACTCAGGACACTCCACAACAAGTACAAATATGACTCTGTCATTGTCCATGTTGGTGTGAACGACCTGAGGCGTACCTCCCTAGACTACATGAAAAGAGACATGGAAGAGCTCTCCGATCTTGTAGCCCAGGTAGGTATGACCCTAGCCCTGAGTAGCATTCTGCCATCACCCAGAATGATGCTGCAGTATAAGGACAAAATGATTGACTTCAATAATTGGCTAAGGTTCTGGTGCCATTCTAAATGGATCCATTATCTGTCTGCCTGGGATGACATGGTCGACAGACCACGATGCTTTGCCAGAGATGGCCTGCACCTGTCACCCCTGGGATTCCGGATACTAGTTAAGGTTCTTCACACTTTATAGTGCCTTTTTTAGGCAAGGTTCAAATGACAAATTCACCACCATAACAGGAACAGGCAAGCAAAAACTGAGGGTGATGTAACTCAGTGCTAGAAGTCTAAATCTCAAAATGCACTCACTCGAGGCACTCCTTAAAATGGAGAACATCAATATCTGTGCAGTGACTGAGACCTGGTTCAAGGCTCCAGAGAGCACATCTGCACTACCAGGCTATAACTCATACCACACTTTTCGGCCATGTAACCTGGACCGGAACACCAAAGGCGGAGGTGTGTCCATATTCATTAAGGATAGCCACACCTCCAGGCTAGTTGCTCAGCATAATGCAGCCATGGTTATCCAAGTGCAACTAACTCTGGGCAAAACTGCAATCCAAATTGTAGCGTGCTACAGATCACCCACCATGCTCCAGGATTCCCACTCCTCTTTTCTTGATGTACTGGAAAATATTAGGGTTCAACCAAACACCCTAATAATGGGCGATTTCAACTACCCCACCCTTAAATGGGAAAACTACTCATGTACCAACTCCTTCGCTCAACGCTTTCTGGAATTCATAAACTCCAATGCCCTGGATCAACTTATCCACACCCCCACCAGGGGCAACAATATCCTAGATCTAGTCATTACCAACATGAGTGACCGGTGTTCCACACCTAAAGTCAACGCCTCATTGGTCCGATCTGACCATAAGCTAATTACCATAGATATCCACATCCTGCCCCCACCCCCCATTAAGGAAACCATAGTAAAAATTTTCTCCAAAGCCAACTTCATGCTTCTTAAGACAGAAGTGGTGAACTTCATGACACCCATGCAGATGGACAATACAGTTACAACTACTGAATCCTAAACAATTGCACTTTATAAGCACTTACATGAGTGCATGGATCATGCTATCCCAAACAGAACCAAGACGCTATCCTCAAAAAAAGGGAAGCCAATCTGGTGGTCCCCTTCATTAGTTACAGATCCCTTTAATGTGGAATTATTCAGATTCATAGGTCCATAGGTGTTTACTAGGCTAATGACCACAAGGGCCATTTTAAACTAGTCATGCATCTCAAATCTCTGACAATTTCCGGTACCCTTGAAAATGCAAGCAGGGGATTGGCAAATGAAACATTTACAAGCAGGAACCTGGAAGAAGAACCATTACATACTGTCTGTGTCCATTAGAGACATAGGTGCCAAACCAAGGATGAATTTTAGGTTCCCCATCCAAATGTCCAAGTTACACTTGAATTGGGTTAGGGAGGAATTCTGCTTCAAATGGATGGGGGGTGTTCCAGAGAACGGGTAGTCTCTGGGATACTCAATAGCAGGTCCTATTTATATCACAGACAAGGTTTAACTCTTTAGAATGGGTAATTCTGATGCTGTTTCTTTTGTGGATTTGCAGGAGGCCCATTAGAGGGGTCTATATCAGTTCTCCGAAAAACCTTTCCAATGAACACTACATCATCGACCAGTATTCAACTAAATTCACTTCTGTGATTTGTTGAATACTTACAGGGCAAAGATGTAGTTTGCCAAATACACAACTTTGCCCTTTTCTCCACTGTAGTGCGAACTCAGAGTTGGTAGATTTAGTTAGGGGAATGTTGGTTTGGTTTAACTAGATTTGGGTCCGTTGGGTTGCGGGGCAAGTATGTGTTTGCCCTTTAAGTATTCAGCAAACCTTGGAAGTAAATTTAGCTGAATATGGGTTGACGAAGTTGCATTTGCTGGAAAGTTTTTTTGGCAAACTAATATAGACCCCAGTAGAGTGGGGGTCTGACAATGCCTTGAATGCCAGGCATAGATCTCCCCTCAACAGCTTGTAGGAGACAGAATACAGGGATAGGGTCTTGAGGCAGTCTGCATAGGACATGTTACTTATACCCTACATTGTTTAAGCGAGGAAACTTTGTGGACATTCCAGTTGTTGGATATGCTTGGTTAGGTACATACCAAAGGGGGCATTGTACTCAATGATAGGTCTGATGAATGTCAAATACAGTGGAATAATGACTTCCTTGGACCAAGATGCCATACATTTGTTTGTAAGTTGCACAATAGTAATTCCTTACTACTGTAGACACGTGATAGTCAAAGGCTAGATTACTGTCTATGTATGTCCCCAAGTCCCTGACTACTGGGTTAGCTCTTAGGGGTGTGTTGTCAGTATGATAGTTACCAGGGCAGATGACTTCCTGAAGGATACTGTTATGCATTTCTTAGCATTTAGTTGTAGCTTATGGCTTTGATACCAGTTGTTTGCCTGTGTCAGCCATTCGTGGAGAACATTTGTGTCAGTGGGGGATTCAATGACCACTCCTAATTTGCAATCACATGCAAATTTAGTAAGCCAGAGGTCTCTGACATTGGCCTTGACGTCAGAGAAGTAAATGCCAAAAAGGAGCAGTCCTAGCACTGATCCATAAAGGACTATGCTTGTGATTGGCCTCTTTGTAGAGGTAGACTCCTAATTCTAACTTCCTAGGTCCTGTCTGTGAGCAGCTAATTATCCACTGGGTGACATAAGAGTTGTACCTAAACTCTTGAGTTTGTCAGCAATTCCCAAGTGGGGTATTGTGTCAAATGCCTTGGTCAGGTCAAGGTAGGCAGTGTGAAATGTTTTGTACTCATCCATTGCTTTGGTGACCTTCTCAAAGAAGTCCACCAGGTTGAGTAGGCATAACCCACTCTTGACAAAGCCAGATTGGGTTGGGTCCTGTATCTGGAGATTTCCTGTGACATAACTGATCATTTCCATGAAAATTCTTTCCACGTCTTTGTATGTGAGACTAGTGAAACTTACGTGTCTGTAGTTTCCAGGGTCTATAGATGGCCCAACTTTGTGCAGAGGGATGACTGTTGCTGTTCTCCATTCATGAGGCATGAAGTCTGTTTGGAGACTACAGCTAAATAGCAATTCCAGAGGGCCTGATAGGTTATATTTCATGCTATTTATAAGGCATCCTGGGATGTTGTCTGGGGTCACTGATGCAGTTTTCTTGGCCTTAGAGACAGCATTAAGGACCTGTTCTCTAGTGATAGCAGGGGGAGTTTTATTTGCTGACATTTCTTGATGGAAGGTTGAGGGGTAACGTCGGAGATGAATTTGGTGGGAGTTTTATTTGCTGACATTTCTTGATGGAAGGTTGAGGGGTAAAGTCAGAGTTGAATTTGGTAGCCAGTAGATTTGCTATATCTTCCGGGTCAGTATAGGTGGTTGCATTACCAATGAGCTCTGCATACAATTGTGTATTGACTTTGAGGTTGCAGATATAGCTAAAGAATGCCTTGTGGTTGTCCTTGGACTGGAAGGCCACATTTACCTCAAATTTGGCTTTGGTGGACTTTGTCCTCTGAGTTGTTTGTTTTATTTGATGAGAGTGCTTTTATCCTGCTGGGTGCTGCACCTCCTATTTTTTGCCATGATGTTCTTCATTCTGTTATACAGCCTACTGATGTGATTGCACCAGGATGGCTTGTTTTTTTTGAGTTAGTTCTGTACTTCTCCCTGGTGGGTACAGCTGCCTCTATGCAGCTGTTAACATGCTTGTATAGGATTTCTGGGAACAGTTCCACATAGGTAACAGTGTTCTTATGTTTTATGGGGGCTTGACATTTTACCAGGAAGTTAGCCTTAAAGTAGTTTCTGAATATTCCAGGGTTAGCTGGGGTTCCAGGTTTTACTTTTACTTCAAGGAGACCATTTTTGTGGTCTAACCTTACCAGAGAAGACATTACACTAGGGGATGTGCAGCACTCTCCCATATTAGTCAGGAACATGTCCACTATGATTACGCCTTAGGTGGTGTATTAACAACTGTGTCCAGGGAGTTTGTGTTTACAAAATCCAGGAATCTCTGTACCTGTACATTTGGTGTCATGTGTGATTCCCAGTTAATAGTGTGGTAATTAAAGTCACCTGGGTCATGGAGGGGCACCTATAGCTTGCAAGGATGTGGATTTTGCCTAATTTGAATGTGGAGAAGCTCAAGTGCATTGTCCAGTTTGACCAGCCTTGAGATATATTTATTTCTGATGTAAATCGAGAAACCTCCACCTTTAGTCCCTGTCTGTGTAGTAGCTGGTTGAAATGTGTGGAAAGCATTATAATCTTGCACTGTTGGTATGCTCTCTGCAGCTTTAAACTATTCTCAGTGACTACACAGATGTCAGCATTCTCTAGGATTGAGAAAGCTTCTAGGGAGTGGAGTTTTTTGTTTAGACTCCTAGCATTGAGCAGTATCACCTTTAGATTTTCTTGGTTTGATTTGCTATGTCATAAGTACCATCAGTTTGGCATGCCTAAAAAAGGCACTGTGAGGGAGAACAATGTTTTAGCTAATAATTGAAAGGTTCGAGGGGAGAGTTGCAGACCATCCCTAGCAAAGCAGCTTAGTCTGTTGACCATCTCCTTCCATGCTGACAAATATCACACACTCTTAGAATGTCACCAGAAACTGTCAGTTATTAGAGTCAGTCATTTTTTGTTCATATTTTGGCATCATCCTTGGAGAAGGTAAAATATTGCTCAGTCCTAGGATCATATGAGCCTTGCACATATTCCAAGAGCTCCATGATGTCTCTCTTTATATAATCTAGGGAGGTACATCTCAGGTGATTTACACCCACACAGACTATGACTGAGTCATACTGGTAATTGTAGTCCAATGACCTGAGTATGTGCATAATGTGGCAGATCCTGGCCCCTCATAAGCAACTGACAGTGACTTTCTTGTTACTCAGCTGGATGAGAGAGACATCAATGTGTCTCACAACGGAGTCTCCAATGACTAGAATGTTGGACTGTGTGGTGGCTTGCCTTATGGGCTTAGAAGTAGAGGCTCCATGAGATGTGGTTGTATGTATTGATGTGGATGTTGTTTTGAAAGAGTGCATTTGGGACTGCTCAGGGTATTTATTATGTGTACTTCATCTAGGAGGTCTTTGGAGTTTAGGAAAGTTACATTTAAGTGCCTCAGCATATATGGGTCTATATGTTTGCTTTAAATTGTGTGTGATGGGTGCAGCATGTGTACTACTGACAACCTTATTGACATTAGGAGAGCCTTTATGTGAGAACTTTGTCTCCAGTGACATTGTGTAAATACATCTCTCACATACCATATCTGTTTGAGATTAACTGGCAGTCAGTAAACATGAGGCAGTTTCTACATTGCTTAAGGATATTCACATCCACTAAGCTGGTAGCAAAGATAGCGGGTAAGTTCATATCCATGACAACAGACCCTTTTTTATTGATTAGACAGTTGGAGTGAGAATATAAAGCAATGTCAGGAGTATCTGGTTTGCAACTCTGGAGGTGGTGCTTGTCACTGCAAACTAGTTGTCCTGTGTGCAACTAGGTATTCCTATGATACTTTTACAGGAAAAATGTCAACTCAGGGTGTCTGTGACTTGAGGGAAAACTAATGAATAGACTGTGATGATTTATGGATGAAGTTTTTAGGCAGATATTCTGAAGTTATAAGCAAATCAAGCAGCTCTTACTGAAAAGAAAGAATTAGCTTGTCAAAAATGATGAAAAGAAGGGAGCTGCCCGAATGGCTACTGCCGGTCTCACCACATCTTCATGCTGCTGGGATACAATGCTCCTTTGCTTCTTTTCTCACTAGAAGCAAAACAGTAGCACTGCTCCCAAGATAAGAAGCAAACCACAGGCTGTTCAGTGATCCTCAGTCTTGTTCCAGATGATGCAAAGGTCTCTAGATTTGTTGTAGCCTTTTCCTGATAAATGCCTTGAATAGCAACCAGATCAATCAGGAAGGTCAAACAAAGACACTCACTGACCAACGACAAGCAGTCAGAATTCAATGCATTTTGCTTCTTCTCTCACCAGGAGCAAAATATAAGCACAAATTCCAAGCTGGCACCAAAGCAGTTATTAGGCTTTTTGGTGATCTGCGGTTTCCAGGAAATAATGTTCCTATGCTCATTCTCTCACCAGGAGCAAAACAGAAGCTGTAATCCCAAGATGACTATTGAGAGGCAGAATGTGGGTTCTCTAATAATTGATGGTCTTGGAGTAGATGTTGCAGATTTTAAAAGTAGGATGGAAATATGAGTTAACATCCTAAGAGTTGCAGTGTGCACCAAGCAGTTAGGTATAAAACAGGGAGTAACTTAAGCTTTAGCTATCTAAGTGGAAAGTCACTAATTTTAAAACAGCAAGATAGATTGGAAGGGGGTGGGCACTTTGTATTCTGGTTCTATGGAATACAGTGGGATGGCCAATAAATTTAAATAGTCGAAGGGAAGTGATTTTACAAAATGATAATTTTGTGCATACTCACAATAGCCAATGAAAGAGGAGAGGGAAGGAGATAATGTGGTCAAATTTAACATAAAGGTCAGGCAACTACAAAGACAGCTGAATTTAAAAATCATGCCAAGGTGGGAGGGAGGAGAAAAACTTTATTTCTGTGTGACTCAAAAGAGAGACAGGTGTGGTCTCTGTTCTAGCTGAAATACACAATTAAAAGCAGAATACAAGGAAAACACATTATAAAGGAAATAAATTACAATATACAAAATAGAAGAAGGCAATAAAGCGATACAAAATACAAGAAAGAGAAAACAAGTTAACGTTTTCCTCACAGCAAGTTGTGAGACTGTATTGTTTGTTTAGTAGATGCCTATTAGTGTTTGTGCTATAAAATTTGAAATAAGTTTGAAATTAAATCCAAATATATGTAATTATTGTAGAAGTAAAGAAAAAAATAGTATGCACACTGAGAGAGTTGAACAGTGTTTATAGCAACTGGGGAGATATAACCAAGTGATGGGGCACTGTGTGTGTGTGTGTGTGTGTGAGTGTGTGTGTGTGTGTGTGTGTGTGTGTGTGTGTGTGTGTGTGTGTGTGTGTGTGTGTGTGTGTGTGTGTGTGTGTGTGTGTGTGTGTGTGTGTGTACAAGGCAGTGTGCGTGTGTGTGTGTGTGTGTGTGTGTGTGTGTGTGTGTGTGTGTGTGTGTGTGTGTCTTGAGTCATTACCAGCCTAGGGCTCCGAATAATAAATGCTGTTTTGCGTGTTGCTGAATGTTTTGCATAAAAGGTTGCTACATACGTTTTATATTGCATATAATGTGATTATATTTTCATAAGATAATAAAAGTGTTTAAAAAAGGAAAGGACATTATTAAATGTAAAAATATATATAATGTATTCCCATATGGAAACTTTTCCAGATTTTAATTTTTAATCTGTATTATTAATAAAGCCACATCCATCCATAACCCTCTTTTCCCTATTTTTGCATATGGAGTTAAGACTATCATATTAACAGTAAATTGTTTATAACCATGGTCACAGTATACATATCAGTTGTGTTATATATAGTTTAGCCATTAGGTGGAGACATATTACAAGATATATGGTTATTTCATTTACTGTGGCTTGGATAAATCATACCAATTTTTGAAGTGTAACTCAAATAAGTGCTCCATTTGTACAGGGACATTTTCTGTGTTAACTACCCCATGACTGATTTTTTTTCATGATTCGGTAGCTTTCTTAGATAATAAAATCAGAAAGAGGCACTGCAAAGTACCTTTTAGGTTAAAAAAGAGGTAGAAATATTATTTTTAATTATTCATTTTATTTAATTGTTAACCAGGTAAACCTGCTATGTACAACTACTTCCTTTCAGGGAAAATCCAGAATGCTATTTTAGTCGAGTGACTTGTTCAGAGTCATAAAACAGGCAAACAGGGGAATGAGTGACTTGTTTAGAGTCATAAAACAGGCAAGTAGGGGAATGAGCAGCTGGAATACAGGGTGAAGCTCTCTGTCTCACCGTGTGAGACACACACACACACACACACACACACACACACACACACACACACACACACACACATTCATAATGGCTGTTATTTAGGTGTTTGCCAGGAGCAATAATGCCATCCAGGGTGGGCGTTATAGGGAAGAAATGGAATTCCCAAGGATAGGGAGGCCATCTCCCTGTGACAACAGACCTCACAGCATCTATATGACGTCTTGAATGAGAAAATATTTTACTTAAAACAATCTTTCAATATCTCTCTGTATGAAAGGGAGTTGAATGAATTTGAATCGGCTCAGTGCATCATTGAATTAGATGAACACTGCACAGACCAAGCACTTCAGTGACCCTTTCATTTCAGTGGCACACTAAAAACCACACTACATTGATAGTGCTCAGAAGGATTGGAGAGCACCCCGCACAGAAGATGATATACCCTAAAAATGAATGCAGTGGGTACCACTATAAATAAGAGGGTTGTATTAATAGGGTACACGCTGTAGGGGTAGAATAAAGGGCAAAAGTTGTAAAAAAAAGTGTTAAATTTGTATTTTGTTTTCCAAATCCTTTTCCCCTGTACCTGCCAACCATTGAACCTTCTCCTACTGAACTAGAGCCCATGCATTCCTTATTGGTGCAGATTTACTCTCATATTCATTACCATGAGAACTATTGGAAGGACCATCATACAGGTTGACATCAGGGAAATTTTGCCTTCACTGTTGCTACAGAAGTATAAATGTTGCATCACACTTGGAAGGGAATAAAGGACAATGACCTGAAACAGAATATGGTAGAGCTATGCCATCTCTGTTCACAAGTAGCCTTGCACTCCAATAAATGTGTAATGCAGAATATTCATAATACAGGCAGCAGCTTATCTAATCGGTAATAAGGAGCTATGTCTGGCTGAGGAACACAGCCCATGCAAGGCCATGTTAAGGCAGAGATCCTGAATGGCCCACTTCTGAAGTAAATGTTAAAAAATTGAAGAAAAGGGAAAGACTATGCAGCCTGTAAAACACTTTTATCTGATGTTGTCTGTTTTCATACAAGTCAGCCTTTGGGTATGTCGTATCCAATTGGCTCTGACCTAGTCAGCTTTTTGGAAGTTATGTGTCCAGGGCTCTGACTCCATCCCTTCCCATAATTCCATTTTCCCACCAAGCTACCTTATATCTTTTTTGCTGCTTCTAGTGGAAGGACATGGTCTACAAGGGCTTTGATCTTCTTTGCGTAGCTAAATGATATTTTTTTCTACATTGTAGATAGTTTTGTCTGTTTGGTACTTTTACATATAGCTCTTTCATATAGCTTTTGCTTAAATCTCCTTATTTTCCTCCCTGTAAAAAAAAAGCAAAAATGACAATGTTAGCAGGATCCTTTTTGTGTTTTGTTTCTAGCCGCCTCTGGTTTAACCTTAATTTTTTTTCTTCTTCTTCTTCCTTTTTCTTGTCTTAGGGAATTACATTCTAACTATCTGTACAGTTAGTGCTACTGCATTTTTTAAATGTAATTGTTTTGCCTGTGCTTGTGGTTTTCACATTATGGAAGACAAGGTCCAGGGATTCAAGAAGTGGTTGGCCTGTGGGCACAAATTTCCCTGGCAGGACCTGCAGTCATTACGTGTTTACTGTTTTGGTGGGCACACCTAGACTTAGACTGTGAGATACGTGCTTCATTTGGTTTGACAGTGTTGCAGGGGCAGAGCAGCAAATTGGTCCTGAAGGGCCTTCTTTCTAAATAAGTTGAAACATTGGCATCTTCTGCTTCATCAGAGTCTTCTTGTCCAGCCATGAAACCTATGCTCTTAAAGGAATAAGAAAGGGAGAGACCAAAGGAGAAGGTGAAGGAATTTGAAAAGAAGTCTCTGGATTCAGCAGAACTTTTGGGTACAGCTCTGAAAACTCCAAAGTGTTTGGATCTGTACGCCAATGCCTACTCCATGCTTTTCATCAAAGCCGATGAGTCTAAGACT
Source organism: Protopterus annectens (assembly GCF_019279795.1). Lineage (NCBI taxonomy): Eukaryota > Metazoa > Chordata > Ceratodontiformes > Protopteridae > Protopterus > Protopterus annectens. The sequence continues at coordinate 1,877,672,770 of NC_056726.1, forward strand.
TCACTCCCATTTCCTGCAAGAGAGTTATTCTTCTCAGCTATCTTCAGTGGCTTCATCTTTGAGGGCCACCTGCTACACAGTGACCCTCACCAAAGTGGATGTCAACAGGATGATGTGGAGGTTCCTCTGGACTCAGATTCATCTGGAGGGGGTCTTCTCAGCACCGTCCTCATTGGGTGCACCAGTTTCAGCCCTATTTGCCCTGCCATTGGTGTCTCCAATTCCAACCCATCTTTTGGATCCAAAGTCCACAACTCTGAGTCTTCACAGAGTACCATCACTGGAGCCAATAGTTCTCTCAACTTTGATTCTGACCATATCCCTTACCCATTCAACTTTGATTTTGTTGGATCAAGATGAGTCTCAGAGCTGAAGCTTCAGAGCCAAGGGGTGGGATCACCTCCACAGTTATCAGTGCCATCTCTCCCTCTTGGAGATTTGGCACTTGATAACTCAGCTCTATTGTTAGACTTGGAGCTGGGACAGTTCAGACTGAAGATTATTCCTCCCCTCCCTTGTTCAGATAGGAGGAGTACTTCAGTTCCTACTGTGTCCTCAGCTTTTGAGGTGTTTGAAAGGGTTCTCTCCTGACTCAGTGACTCTTGGCTCTGTCCTGACTACCTGAGGATACCTGCATCTGAACTCCCATGTCCTGATCAGCAGGGACAGTCAGCCTCTTATAGCCTTGGGGTTTCTCACCATGAAAGTTCCCAGTCTAATTCTGAGCCTCGCTAGAAGCCCAAAGCTGCAGGGTCCTATGAAACAAACATGTAAAAGGAGACATTTGGATTTTTCCCAGGAGTCAGTCACAGAAGACACGGACCTGGATGATGGGGAAGGGTATTCATGATCCCCCTGGAAGATGTCACTTTCAGTGATATTCTGGGACTGATGAAACAGAGAAGGGGATAGTCCACTGATATGTCCTTTTCTAAGGAGTCTGTGCTCGTTGAGGCTTTTCGGGCTGGCTCTTCAACCTCTTGAGTGGTGCTGTCTGATGATGCCCTCTTAGATCTGGTGGTGCAGAAGGCATGGAAGGAGCTTTATGTGGTGGAATCACTCCCAAGGAAACCTGATAAAATCTTGGTCACACTGAAAGACAGACCACACTGGAGCAGGGTTACCCTGGTAAATGCATTGGTTGTGGCAGCAGCCACTAAGAAGGAACTGTTAGAAGAGAGTTAATCTGTCCATCCCTCTAACAGGGAGTCAAGGATGTTGGACAGGTTGGGGAAATGGACATATGCATCAGTGACTTTTGTACTTAGAGTATTCAACTATCTTACCCATATGACACGTTTCCAGGGGACATGACCAGGGAGCTCACCAAGTCCCTCTTGGGAAACTTACAGATGGGCACAGAAAACAGTGGAGTCCCAAATGTTTACCCTACAATCAATGTCCAGTGTAGCCATGCTTCTGCTTTCTTTTTTTTTCATTTTATTTTTATTTTTCAAATACATTTGAATGACTTCCATAGTATTTATACATAACATCTTGAATAACTATGTACACTATTTACATTAGCCTGACAGTATAACAGATCTTAATGTATACAGTTACAATATAAGTATGTCCAATCCATTATCAGAGTGTCTGATCAATTATTGTATAGTGTCAATCAATGATAACACTTTTCCCCAAGGGTTGTTGATAAATGGCTTTGGATAAATTATTAGTTTTTTAATTTTAATTTCCAATAATGCTGTGGTCTTCAGTAGGCTGTAGAAGTCTTCCAAAGTTGGTATCGTTTTTGTATTCCATCTTCTTGTTATACACTTCCTTGAAATTGCAAGTATAGTCCATACTAGATACATGTTTGACCTATTCAAATGAAGAGCTTCATTCACATTTAATAACAGAAGAAGCTTTAGTTAAATAAAATGATTCATTAAATAAAGCTTGTAGAAAGTTATTCATACCATTCAAAAATGGCTTAATTTTAACACAATCAAAGAAAATGTGGTTCCAATCTGCATCGTGTTCTTGTTCACATCTCCATCATATTCCTTTTATGGAAGAACTAATTTTACCGATTCTATCTGGGGTTAAGAATGCTCTGTGCAAGCATTTCCAATTAAAAACTTTCCAGTATTGTGTAAAGGATGTATATTTTATTGATAATAATATATTTGTTTTAATATCTTCAGTTAACTGTATTGAGTGTCATTTTGTTATATATTTCCAATATGAGGTTTTGGGTGTTGTTTTATAGTTTATCAATATTTTGTAAAATTTTGAAATACAATTTCCCATGTCAAAGTCATTATATATAATTTCATATATGTATTTCATAAATTTAGGTATTTCTTTAAATGAAGAATTTTTAATTATTCTACTTAAATCTTGTGAATATGACAGAATACTCTATAAAGTTAGCTAGTCCTGTTGTGGAATTTTGTATGTTGTTTTTAGTACTTGCATATCTAAAACTTTTAGTTCTTTGATACTTTGGAGCCAACAAACAAATCCTTTCTGTTACCAGAAATTAATAATTTCTCTGTATAGTTTATGTGGAAAGTTCTTTGTGACTATATATGGTGTTAAAAGATCAAACCAGATTTTTAAATCTATATTTGCATTAATAATTTTCCTAAATGAGTTAATGTAATAATTAATCATATGAGTTTTAGTGGGTTTAGTTATGTTATATTGCATACTAATACATGATATGTGCCATGGCAAATTTTTATTTATTTGAATTTTGTTTTGTAAATCAAATTAATTTATTGATATTACAGTTAGTAATTATTTCCAATTTGCAGAGTAATTTGGACTTATCCAATCTGAGATTGTTTTCGATATTGTTGCTTTTATATATGTTTCTATATCAGGAAAGTTTAATCCTCCCTGTTTCCATGGTCTGATATGATGTATTAAAGCTATTCTGTTCCTTTTCGGAAACCATAACATTGTATTAGGCATATATTCCTTTCTGGTAACAGTTGTATTGCCAAGGCTATATGTAGGATCTTGGGCAGTAAAAACGTTTTTATTAACTGTAGTCTATCTTCAAATGTTAATATTATTTTGTTCCATTTTTCCACAGAGATTTTAATTGTATTGATGATATTATTGTATTTTTTAGGCTAATTCATTATTATCCTTGCATAACTCAATTCCTAGATATTTTATGGTAGATTCTTGGTTCCCTTTGATGTGATCCCCCTTAGTCTGCAGTTCTTTTTTTTATTTAAAAATAACATTTTTTATTTTGATTTTTATTTCTTGAAATGAAGTCCTGAAGTCATGTCAAATTTGTCAATTAATAGATCTAATTCTTCTAATGTCTCTTTTGTATTAGATAATGTTAGTGATATGTCATCAGCAAATAGCATTGCTTTAGAATTGTATTGTTCATAAACATTTATTCCTTTGATTTTTATATTGTTACAAATTGAATCTGCCATTATTTTAATAGCCAGAGCGAATAGAATCGGTGACATGGGACATCCTTGTTTAGTGCCTTTTGTTATATGTATAGATTCAGAGGTAAAAGAACCTAACTTGACATACGCTAAATTATTTGTATATATATTCTTTAGGAGATAAACAAAGGATGCAAGAAATTCAAATAACATTAGGATTTTGAATAAATAGTCCCAATTTAGGGAATCAAAGGCTTTCTCTATATCTAAGCCAATTATGAGTGTTTATTTTCTTTATTAACATAATGTATAAGAGAAATTATCCTTTTAATATTGTCATGTGTATATCTGTGATATATAAATCCAGTTTGATCATTATTTATTAGTTTGGATAGTGGTATTTTCATTCTGTTAGTTAATATTGTCATAAATATTTTATAGTCATTATTTAATAATGATATAAGTCTATATGAGGTACAGAGGTTTGGGGATTTGTTTTCCTTTAGGATTGGTGTGATTAAGGAATATCTCTAAGAGGGTGGTATTAAAGCTTGTGACTGAATTTCTAATAGAGATTTATGGAAGAGGAATAGTATCTTTGAAGGAAAAAGTTTATATATTTCCATAATTATGCCATCTATACCTGGAGCTTTATTATTTTTACCCTCTTTTATTGTATCTGTAACTTCTTTGTAGGATATGGGTGCTTGTAGATCTAGTTTTAATTTTTCTGGTATTTTTTATATTAGAACATTTTTCATCTAGATTTAATTGATTGATATGTATATTTTCTTTTTGGAAATGTTCCATATAGTGATTTCTATAGGCATCAAGAATATCACCTATATCCGAGACATTTTTCTCTTTTTTTTCATGGAAGATACTTTTAATGTTATTAGTTTTTGATTGTATTTTGATTCTTGTGGATAAATTTATGTAGATATTTGGGAGAAGTGGCCAAGGTATTAATTTTTAGTTTTTCTAAAGCTAAACTAGTTTTATTTATTTATTTCAAGTTTGATGACGGGGGAGGTCCACTGGGCTCAAGGAGCCCATTTTCAGTGGAGGCTCAGGGAGAAAAGTTCTAATAAAACATAGTACGATCTCCATAGCATGAAGTACAATGCACAGTAGACATAGAAACAAAGTAAGTAAAATTATACATACAAAATGTCAAAATCTAAGCAAAGTTAAGCAGCAGCTTAGAGACAAATATAGTATAATACATATTTACATATTTATATGTTTACTGGTTGAGAGCAGTCGTAAAGAATTAAATTAATACAAGGTTTAAATCATCTGAGAATGATGTAGAGGTAGCATTAGCAAGATGGCAGTACATAGGGTTAATCCGTAATGTGTAAGGAAGAACAAACTTTGTGTGTAACAAAAGTATTAAAGTATTAATCAGGTTATGTAGGTAAAGTGCAATTGCATTTCCATTTATGGGAGAGGTAAGAGTGGAGCTGGGTTTTGAAGTGTAAAAAGTTCTCCAGAATTTTTAGATATGAAGGGAGAGAATTCCATTTTTTGGCTATGGAAAAGGATAGGAGAAGCTGACCAGTGGGATGATTTGGCTTATACACAGAGATAAGATTTCGGTGGGCAGATCTTAGAGTTCTGTTTGGGGTGTATAGTGGTAAGATGTTTGTTAGTGCTGGGCATATAGCTGGTTTAAAAATAAGATTGTGAGTGGTGATGAGTTGGAGGTAGTCAAGGTAGTTGGAAAGTTCTAGCCATTGCAGCTGGTGGAGAGGTATACAGTGGTGAGTGGAGTATTTGGAAGTGGTGGCGAACTTTGAGATTTTGTTGTAACAGGTTTCTAGTTTAGAGGAGATGGAGGAAGATAAGTTGGTTAGTAGGGGAGCACCATACATTAGTGAAGGTAGTAAGTAGGTAGTGGCGAGGGTCTGTCTTGTAGAAGGGGAGAGGAAGTGGAAGTTTCTGTACAGCATGCCAAGTTTCTGATGGTCTCTTAATATTTAGCTGAATATGGGCATCACATTTTAGGTGTTCATCAATAGTAACTCCAAGAAGTTTAGCAAAAGGAACAGCTTCTATAGTGGAGTTGGCATGGCTTGTAATTTTGAAAGAGGTTTTGTTGAGGGTGACAGATTTTGAGGGAGTGAATAGTAGGATTTTTGATTTGTTGGCATTCAAGGAGAGGTGATTTTGAAGCATCCAGTTCTCAGTAGTTGAGAAGGTGGTTTGAGTTTTTGTTTGGAGCTCAGGGAGGTTTGATGCAGAGCAAACTAAAGTTTGAGTCATCTGCATATTGTACTATCTTAGTGTTAGGAATGGCTGAATGGAAGTCATTAATGAAGATATTGAAGAGCATAGGGCCAAGTATGGATTCCTGGGGTTCTCCGGTTGGGGTGGGAAAGAAGGCTGAGGTACCAGTCTTTCATTTTACTGCCTGAGATCTGTCAGAGAGGTAGCTGCTGAACCAGGTAATGGTGTTTTGTGAGAGGTTAAGATTGAAAAGGTTGTGAAGAAGGTGGGTGTGGGAGACTGTACCAAAATCCTTGGAGAGGTCAAGGAGGACAGTGGATACAAGCACTCCAGAGTCATGGGCGTGGATTACAATGTCTAGAAAAGAGAGAAGTGCTATTATTGTGCTATGACCAGGACGGAACCCATGTTGCATTGGGGTGATGAGTTGGTAATCTGTAAGGAATGCTATGAGCTGGAGGTGGATGCATTTCTCAAGAATTTTTGAAATGGGGAGAGAATCGCTATGGGATGGAAGTTGGAGATATTATTATTTTTGCCTCCTTTATGGAGGGGTAGGATAAAGGCTGCATGCCACAGTTTGGGGACATATGATTCTTGAATGGATCTATTGATGAGTGTGCTAATGGGGATGGCAATGCTGACTGCTGCAATTTTTAGAAAGAGAGAGGGGATGTTGTTAGGGGCATTTTATTTGGGTGGAAGATAAGGATCCAGTCCAGTATGAAGCCTGGTTGTTCTTTTTGTTGGGTGTGGTAATAACATTTGTGAATTGAGTGAATTTACATAGATTGATAGAAATAGTGGGATTATTGGCAGTAATTTTGTTCCAGTCAGTGTTTACATATCCTAGGATGTATGTCTCAAGTTTGATATTATTTGAGGCCCGTAGAAGAATTTCCTCAAGTAAATTTATATTGTTTCTAGGGGGGATATAGAGGGCTATAACACAAGTGCTTTTCTGGTTATTTAGTTTGAGATTTCCTATGACTAGTTCAGCGTTGTTGAACTGAGGAATAGGGTTTTGGTAGGGAGTGATGGAGAGTAGGCTAGAGTAGATTAAGGCTACTTCTCCCTTCTTTTTTAGGTGGTCTTGTCTAAGAGTGTGAAGCCCTGGGGGGTAGGATTTCAGAGTCTAAGATATTGCATTTTAGCCATGTCTCAGAGAAAACTACTATGTCAAATTGGGTATGGGATAGCCAAGCACGAAAGTTGGCTAATTTGTTTCTTAGACTCTGGGCATTGATGGTCAAGAGCTTGAGGTATTTAGGGTTAGTGGTATGGGTGGTAATGGGGGAGATGGATTGCTGCTAGTAGTAGGTCCTAGGTTGGGGTGTATATCTCCTGCTAGGCATAGGTAGTCAAAGGGGAATGACAGCAGGGGTTTGGATTTACTCCTACAGTATTGCTTTGTGAATATGATGTTTCATTGAGGAGGATAAGAGTTTTAGTTTGAAGTAGAGAAGTGGGTTTGGATGAAGTAGACAGGAGGATATAGTGAGAAAATGAGATATGGCAGAGTGATGATGGGTATTAGAGGTAAGAGGGGATAGGAAAGAAGAGGGTAGTTTGTAAGAGGTAGCATGGTATAGCGGTATTAGGAGTAGTAGGCTAATGGAAGGGATGAGCAGGGTTTGAAAAGGCGTGGTGTGGTTTAGGTATCAGTGAATAGTTGGGGGTTAGGTATTGAGGAAATAATGGGATGTTGGTGAGTATGAGATTTTAGGAAAGATGTGTACAGAAGTGTATGTAGTGCTTTAAGGTTTGGGATGGGGAGGGAGGATGGGGGACGGGTTAGAAAATTTTGGATGATGGGAGGGGAGGGGATAGTGAGGAGATGAGAGTGGACTGGTTGAGATAGGGGGAGGGGACTTATGGCGAGAATAAGTGTAGGAGCACTGGGGGTGGGTGGAATTTGGGGTAGGGGAGGGAAGTGAGCCCACAGGGTGAGCAGAGTGGGTAGACCCAAGGAAAGAAGGCAGCAGGGCAGTGAGAAAACCAATCAGTATAGTGAAGGTAAGTACAGAAAGTGTTGGTGGAAACGCCAAATGAATACCAAAGAGTGCTAACCACAGGACAAGTTTATTAAAGTAAAGTGCTTTTCGTCTGCGTAGTACACAGACTTCTTCAAACAAATTACTTAAGTCAACAACAGCTTAAAATACAGTATAAAATTAAGTTTAATCAGGGTATAGTTATACTTTGTGGGGGTATGTTACTCATAGTTATTCCTTTTAGTATTCATACCTTTCACACACCTACACATATATCTTATACACTCACATACACGTTTTAAGGTGTCTATATTATATTATTTTTATTTTTACTCTTATTCACTTACATTTGTGTATACATGTTGCAGAAACATACTTACTATGTACTTATATACTTTAAAAACATGTATTTTATTAGGTATAGGTAAGAACCAGTTTCATTCTGTGGGGTTAAGTTACTATTCTTTAGCTAATTTTAGCTACTTTTAGCTTTTTTAGTTATTCTTACAACATTTTTAACAATGCTTTGTATTTTTGTACTTATAGTTACGTCTATGTTTAGGTAATACCTATTTTTAAATTCGTACATTTGTATTATGCTTAATTGATTGATTGCTATCATTAACAGTCAATTAAGGAATTAAGGAAAGTATATAAGCTGTTGTTGACTTATGTAATTTGTCTGAAGAAGTCTGTGTACTACGCAGACAAAAAGCGCTTTACTTTAATAAACTTGTCCTGTGGTTAGCACTGTTTGGTATTCATTTGGCGTTTCCACCAACACTTTCTTGGATCCTGTTTGTGTGATATATTTCCTGGTTTTTGTGCTCCGTATTTACTTAAGGTAAGTACAGAGGAAGGTAATCAGGGTGGTTAGAGGGATGCTTGGGTAATGAAGGGAAATGATTTGAGTGATTACAGAGGTAGATAGGACTGTTATCAAGTAGTTAAAGAAGAAGGGAGAAAGACTAGATTTTATGTAAAAGAGGGTGAGAAGGAGTGAGGGAAAAAAGAAGGTTGAAGGTGGTTTAAAGACAGCTATCTAGTGGACAAATCCTGTAAAGGTGGGGAGCAGAGCCACTATAGGAGGTAGAAGGAGTAAGGCAGAAATAAAGCTATATAATGGAAGTAGGAGACTAGAATAAGGCAGGTATGGAGGGGAGTTCACATTAAGAAGGGTATGGCTGCTGGCTATTCTGGTCGGGATCCTATACTAGTAACTGGTAAAATAGTAGCGCAATGTCACGTACAAATTAAAGGTAAAACAGCAAGTAACATACTTTCTTAAATTTCTTTGAGTTCACTTCTGGGAGAAGTTAAGACTTTTCCTGTAGGGGAATGTGGCCAACAAGATATGACTTGCTACTGTGACTGGTCTTGGAAGTCCAGGAGGGCAGGGCTGTTAGGCAAACAAGTTAGGTAGAGAAGGTTGGAGAATTTTTTAAATTTCTTTGAGTTCACTTCTGGGAGAAGTTAAGACTTTTCCTGTTGGGGAATGTGGTCAACAGGGTGTGACTTGCTACTGTGACTAGTCTTGGAAGTCCAGGAGGGCAGGGCCATTAGGCAAAACAAGTTAGGTAGAGAAGGTTGGAGAGTTACTTAAATTTCTTTGAGTTCACTTCTGGGAGAAGTTAAGACTTTTCCTGTTGGGGAATATGGCCAACAGGGTGTGACTTGCTACTGTGACTGGTCTTGGAAGTCCAGGAGGGCAAGGCCATTAGGGAAAACAATCTAGGTGGAGAAGGTTGGTGAGTGGAGTATGGGTTAAACAAGGCCAGGGGTGCACAGCAGCCATGAGTAGATACCGAGGTTTTATGTGTTCGAAATTTGTTGTATTTATTATTTAATACTGCTACTTTTTTGTCATCTCCAAATGATTTTGTTTTTTTTTTCAGCTTTTACTGACAAAAGTTTGGATTGTAGATCTAATAATTCAGAATCGCATTCTCTAATTTTTTTATACCAAATTAGGGTTTTACCATATATGTAAGCTTTTGAGTCCCATATCAGTATTTTATTTATCTCTGTGGTGTAATTAATATCTAAGAAGAATTGTAATTTAGATAATAACCAGGGTTTGAACTCTTTAATTTTAGTTATATATGCTGGAATTCTGCAGTTAAAGATTAATGGTTTGGACCCATTTTGAAGTTTTAGTATCAATGAATTGTGGTCTGAAAAGGGGTAGGGAGTGATTGAGAAATTAATGATTTTAGAGTGTAAGTCATGGGTAGCAAATATTTTATCTATTCTAGTTTGGGTACCAAATCTGTGATCTTGATGGGAAAACAGCAAAGATTTATCTTCTTTAAATTTGGAAGTATCTACAAGATGAAATGATTTTACCCACTTGTTTAAAGCTTTTGATACAGCAGATGTAAGCAGCTGTCTTTTATTTGTAGTTTCAGAAATATCAAATATACAGTTAAAATCTCCTCCTAATATTAAGTTGCCTTTATAATTATTGGAAATGAAATCCAAGTGTTTTTTAACAGTTTCTGTTCCAATGCCTGGGAACCAGTATGGATTGGCTAGGGTCCATATTCTGCTATTATATTTAACTATTACTAATGCCATACGGCCTTCTTTATCTTCATAATTATAAATAATTTCTGGGTTAATCACATTTGTTTTCCATAAAATTGTTACCCCTTTTTTCTTTGTCTTATAAGTGGATTGCGCCAATATCATATATTCCTTAGGATTCCATTTGTAATTGTCATTTGTTTTGAAATCAATTTCTTGAAGGAAGACAATTTGTGCTTTGTTCAATTTTAAATATTTCAGTAGATTTGATCTCTTGCTAGGATTATTTAAGCCATTGGTATTTAAAGATAATAAAGTTAAATCCATCTTAGGTTATTTAGACTATATAGTTTTTGTTTTATTGTGACTATTAAACATTTTCCTCTGATAACTATAAAGTATATGTTTGAGCTTGTAAAGGAAATTATCAGTTTTATATTCTGAGTGTTTACCAATAAAGTAAAGTTTTGGTCAGGCATACTAAAAATGTTTTTGTGAAATAAATTTAAATTAATAAATGTTAACAAAACTAAGATCCGCACTAGCCATGGAATGAAAATCATTCCTAATCTGATGGATAAACTTAAGTCCATCAGATTATCACTCATACCTAGACAATGCAGAACATCTGAGCTCCATAAATTGAATTATTCTATGGAGAATATTTGTAATAGGAATAAGAAATATTTATATTATTTTGAACAGATATAGTACTATAGTAGATTAGACAGAATTCTAATACAATATAAATGTCTACTTATTTAATAAGCAATTAATATTTACATGAAAGATAGATGACAAGCAGTTCAATCATAATAAAGTTGAATGTATCATATATAAAACCTCAGTAAAAGGTTATAGCACACAGTTATTTAACATATTCACCCTTACTGATGAAGTCTTTCAAAACTTATTACTTAATATAAATAGATGTTATAATATTTATACCTAATGTTTATAATACAGTATATTTTGCTGGATATATCAGACATTATATTTCATTGTTTGCCAGCATTTAAATAATCACTTTGTTGCTAACTTACTTAAAGGATCAAGTTTGTTTTACGTGAACATTAATGAAAGTTAGTGCATTTTAATTATCAATGCATCCCTCTTCCCCCCATTTCCTACACATAAGGATTTTCATATCTGTCATTTCTTATTATAAAATGAGTGGAATTATGGTTTAAAAACAACAAACAATTCATAAATTACCATTTTATGGCATATGCTGCAAGTTTTTTAGATTTAAATAGTCACATTCTATTTTGTATAATCAGCAAAGGTTAAACTGAGTGATTATTGTCAATTTAATACTATTTGTTCAGAATGTGATTGTTACATTCTGTGACATTCCTAGTTCAGGCTTCTGTTGTTACCCTTGAACAACTTTGTCAGTTTAATTTCATATATAAAACATTAGTTACCTTGGTAACAGCTTAAGTATTATGTATGGTCAAGATGGGTTACAAAACCACAATTCAAGTTAAAGCAATTATATGGCTTGTTATGCATATTTACTTATATGAGAAAATCATCATGCTTCCCCTTGATGTTCAGCATAGTGTATGTCATTTATGACAAGTTAAAACAGTAGTGTTATTATACACAAGCCCATGTTATTAAACTGAGTGTCTATTGTCAATTTAATACTGTTTGTTCAGAATATGATTGTTACATTCTGTAACATTTCAAGTTCAGGCTTCTATTGTTTCTCTTGAAAAACTTTGTCAGTTTGATGTCATGTATAAACATTAGTTATCTTGGTAACCGCTCAAGTATTGTATATGGTCAAAATGGGTTACAAAAACTACAATTCAAGTTAAAAGAATTACATGACTTGTTATGCATATTTACTTATATAAGAAAATCATCATGCTTCCCATTGATGTTCAGTGTAGTGTATGTCATTTATGACAAGTTAAGACAGATGTGTCATTATACACAAGCCCATGTTATTAAATCCTGTCTTTAATATCTAAATTCAGCAGACTGCTTCATCTTATATGACGATTATATATTTTATGTCTAGATTTATTAAAATTATACATTATATAACTATTGTGTTTTTTTTAGCAGTTGCTTAGTTATTTGAGAGACCACAAGCTGTAATGCTTATTTTTATTATTAGCTCCTTCCAAGCATGTTTATACAGTCCATAGACTTTAAATTATGAGACCCTTCTAGTTTCTTATTTGTTATAAGTATATTTCCATCCTTACATTCACACATATCAGTACTTCAAGCACAGGCAACAATACCCATCCAATTTTGCCAGAATACCATTCACTAGTTCATGTGTTGTGTTTCCATGCTGTTCTTAAAATATCCAAACAAATATTTGTCCTGTTCCATTTTACCAACCTGTTCCATGCAGTGGCCACTCTGCCAGTGAACCACTCAACACACCTTCCATTCCCACAGATATTTCCATGAAGGAAATCTAATGACTCTCTAGCACTTCCCGGCAACCCCAAACACCCCTAGAATCAACTATCCCAATATGCCCAACATGTCCGAGCAAGTTCACCTCCCAGACCACTGCAAAGGGTTCTGCACAAGACCAAGTGCTCTTAGTCTTTCACAGTAACTCAGACTTCCACTCTTATCTAAGTCTTTAATGAGTTTGGACCAAAATACGTTTTAAATATAAAATTGCACTTATTATTTATTTATTTATTTTATCAAGAATCAACTTAATGAGCTAAACAAAGTGTTGGGAGACCATCAATATTTGTACAATGTGGTTTAAAACAGCCCTTTTAGTATATATATATATATATATATATATATATATATATATATATATATATCTATATATATATACACACACACACACACCAAGAATCATCTCAGAGGCTCCTCAGAGCCATTAAGCATTATTGTCACTCTATCTCCATTACCATAGCAACTTGGGAGCGTCTTTTTCTTAGTGTGTCTGTGTACTGCATACCAGAGGCTCACTATGCACCTGAAGCAAAGCTTCACTTCACTGCAACTTCAAGCCTAAATTCCCTCCCTTTCAGTGAGGCAGCAGTCAGGAAAAGAACGGAGTGCAAACAGATCAAAAAAAAAAAAAAAAAAAAAAAAAAAAACCTCCCAACAAGCCGCCACAACAAGAGATTACACATTCTTCCAGCCTTCCCACCTCTCACTCAGTGGATGTATAAACAAACTATTCTCTCCCAAAATATCCCAAATCAAAGTTTTATCCTCCCCCTTCCCCTGGATCCAGGCTAAAATACCAAATGTCATTTCCTAATACAGAGGCATCAGTAAACCTTGATCACAAGTCGCAACCCACAGCTTCCCGGAGATGAAAACAGCAACATACAATAGCTGCCAGGTACAGGTGTATCCACACACATCATGTCAGGCTTAATCAAACAGCACTCAAAGGTATGAAACCTGCCATAATTGATATTCATTATGTTTAGACAGAATAATAATGACATTTGTACTAGCTGCCAGACACAGCTGCATCCACGCACACCATATCAGGATTGATCAAACAGCACTTGTAGCTGTGATACCTGCCATAATTGATATTAACTATATTTAGACAGAATAATGATGACATTTGTACTAAGAGCTTGTTACTATTATTCAACCAGGATATACATGACATTTCTAAATCATACTTTAACTGAAGAAAACATTAGTCTCAATGATAGCATTTTTTTTCAAAACACTCTACTGTTACTGCTATTATATATGATTTTAATTTGTTACATTTGAGTCTGAACTCTGATGAATGGTACCTTGTTGAATTAATTAATTACTTAAATTATTATAAGTAAAAAAAATGAAAAATGAACAAGATAAGTATTCAGTGAGTTCAAGTAGGGGAATAGAAACTTCTATGTTTCTATTATATGTTGCTTTTTGGGCTTATATATAATGTAAATAGTAACCCATCTTTACCTACCTTTGTTTGTTAAGAATCACTGGACTCTGAACATTCTGAATAAATCATTACTGTTTCTCAGTTGTTTAAGAAACCCACTTTTTTAAAATAAAAACAGATGGCAAGTGATGTACTATATCAGTTGATACTTTGAGAGATGAAGTTGTAAGAGTTATTTTTGTGGGACAGCTGTCTTGAAATTAGTTTTTTGTTTCTTCTTTCTAGCATCAGTCCAAGGATTTGTTTATTTTATTGTTTTAAGAGTAGGGGCCATCTATTCCATTTCTTCTGAGATAGACACTATGTTGTTGTTTTTGATGAATATAGTAGCTTCTTCTAAATCATTAAAGGTTCTCATCTTTTTAGCAAAAAGTATTTTTATCTTGGCTGGAAAGGCCAGCTGTGCTTTATTGTTGTTTTGTTTCAACAGTTTTATTATCGGCCAGACTTTTTTCCTTTGTTCTAGTATTCTGGAAGAATAATCATTGTCAGACCTTATCAAGCTTTGATTGTATTTTAAGAGTGATTTTCTCCAAGAAGATTTTAATATTAGTTCCTTGTTCAGAAATGAAAGAAATGTTACAACTATGGATCTAGTTGGAGTATTTGTTGAGTTAGAAGCTGGTTTCCTCGGTGCTCTATGGGCCCTTTCGATTCCAAATGAAAGTCCCTCTTTCAAGTCTAAACATTCAGGAATCCAGGTTGTTAAGAATGAAATAATGTCTTCTCCTTCAGTATTTTCAGGCAGTATGTTGTTTCTCCTTTCCCTGTTTCTAAGTCATCTATTTCCTTAAGCAACCATGTATTCTGTTTAAGCAGAATTTTTTTCTGGAATTCTTCCTCTTTTAGTCTCCTTTCAATGTCATTTAGAGAAGTCTCTATCTTTGTTATTTTTGTATGGTGTTGCTGTAATAGTTCCTTAAGAGCATCAGTCTGTTTTTGATAATTTAATCTGAGGTTTTGTAAGTCATTTTTAAAGCCATCCATCTTCAAAGATAGTTACTGTAAGGTAGATGTCATCAATTGGAGTTTGTTTTTCAAAGCAGCATCCAGATGAGAATTCCTTGAGTTGTTCATATTCAGTGACTCAATATATCTTCAAGTTACTTGACAGGAAAATTTATCTCCACCAAAATTGATATTTACATAGTTTAGTATTTTATCTATAGATTTCTGATGTTTTAAATTTGAAAATAATAAAATTTTCCTATATTATTATACTAGTTTATGGAGCTCTCAAAATTCACTGCTCTCAGTTGTCCATCTAGGCTCCACCCCCACGCTTCTGCTTTCTGATGCAGCTGATGGTATGGCTAAAGCAGCTGGCACTGGCATAGCCATCCACCGGCACACCCGGATGCAGTTATGTGACTTTGCAAAAGGCTTCAAGATGTCCTTCCTTAATGCCCCTTTAGATGGTTTGACATTCTTTGGACTGAATGTTCAGGACATTATCATCAGGAGTGAGCACAAAGGTAAAACCCTGTCTGCTATTGGTATCCACTTCTCTATCCCTTAGAGGACCTTTGCTAGGAACCAGAGAGGGGGAAATAAGGGTTTTAACCAAGAAAGTCCTGCGGACAGATCCTCTCAAGGTGGGGGGCAATTTCAGCAGACATCACTTTGGTGGCAGAGAGAGAGAGACTGCAGAATCAGGGATTTCACAATCCTTTCACTGAGAAATCCTATCAGTGTGCCTAAATGGTTGCCTCACTGCCACACTCTGGAGGCAGTCAGAGGTGCTTATCTCTGCACCTTCAAACCTGGCAGACCATCACACAATATGCATGGGTGCTGAGGATTATCAACAGAAGCTACACTATTGCCTTTGTTTCCAATCCTCAGAAAAAGAGAAGTATTTCCAGTGTACCACTCTGTCAGTTGGAATCCAAAGCAGCAGAAATAGAAAAGCTGCCTGAGAAAAAAATATCTAGCAGATCCCCCAAGCCAATTAGGATCCAGAGAGTATTCAAGGTTATTTTTAGTTTTGAAGAAAACAGGAGACCTCGGCCTAGTCTTGGACCTAAGCCACCTCAGTCAGTTTGTGAAACAAAGTTCCATATGATCAAAGTTAAGTCCATTTTACCTGTCTTAAGAAAGGATGACTGGAAGTGCTCCATAGCTCTCCAGGATACCTACTATCATGTCAAGATAGTAAGGCAATCCAGGAGATTTCTCCATTTTTGTCTGGGAGCTAATCATTTTCAGTTTAGGGCACTGCCCTTTCATCTCAGCACAGCCCTCCCAGGTGTTTACTAAATGTCTGGTAGTGGTATCAGTATATCTCAGACTGCTGGGGTTCTGGGTGTTTCCATATTTAGACAGTTGGCTCCTTAATGTCCCAACTAAGGATCTTCTGACTCAAGAAAGGGACTTCTTGCTCAGTCTTTTATACCAGTTGGGGATTACAGTCAGCCAAGCTCAAAGTCAGTTGACACCTGTGCAACAGATAAAATTCATAGGGTGCCACCTGAACATGAATAGTCAAATAACCAAATTTCCACAGCCCAGGGCTCCACTCCCTACACCAGGCACTCATTCAAGTTCTTCACCACCACTCTCATTCTGCCAGACTCATCCTTCAGCTGCTGGGACTGATGGCCTCAGTGATCACACTAGTTCCTCTAGCAAGATACTACATAAGAGTGCTTCAGTGGACCCTGTTTGTCCAATGGTCTCTGATATTGCATCCATTACATACTGGAATTCACCTAACATCCATCTGCATGATGCATATCTGTTGGTGGATGACCTCCCCAGTGGTGTTGGATGGTCGACCAATCTCCCTACCACCTCCTATGGCTACAATAACCACAGATGCTCCCATCCTGGGGTGAGGGGGATTTCAAAGGGAAGACAGTCAAAGGTTCTTGGTCACTCACAGAGTCCAGTCCTCACATCAGTATCTCGGAGATGATGGCAATCATGTTTGCTTTGCAGGCTTTTCAGGACTGTGTTCCTGAGGGTGAGATTTCTACCCAGATGGACAACATAGCAGTAGTAGGGTACATCAACAATCAAGGTGAACTGTCTTATACCTACTTTGCCAGGAAGCCACGAGAGTATGGAAAAAGGTAAGGTATTCCCATTGCTTTCTTGTAGCAATGCACATTCTGATGACATCCATTGCTCTAGTTGACAAGCTGAGCAGGTTCATTCTTCTGCCTCACAAATGGTCCCTCAGTTAAAGAGTGGCAATACAAATCTTCTGTCACTGTGGCCAGCCTTGCTGCAGTCTTTTTGCTTCATACCCAAACAAGTACAGCAGTTACTTTGCCCTAATTCCTCCACAGGGTCAGTCATCAAGGGATTCTCTGGTCCACAATTTGGCCCCTAGATCTTCTGTATGTGTTTCCCTCTATAGCTTATTAACAAAATTATTTATAAAGCCAGAAGGTGCAAGGCTAGAGTCATTCTCATTGCTTCTTTTTGGCCCTGACAGGTTTGGTTCCCCTTTCTCTGGCCTCATCTAGTGCATCTTCTCTGGATGCTGAACTTCCATCCCAGTCTCTTGAGTCCCCCATCCGGACAGCTGCACCCAGATCTGAACTCCTTGAAACTAACAACATGGTTCCACCAGTTTTAATGTTGGCCAGATATGCTGGGTTGTCCTCTTTGGTGGTTCACATTTTATCAGCTTCACAAAAAACAAATACTAGAAATGTTAATCTTAGCAAATGGAAATAGTTTACTATTTGGGCATCTTCAAAGGGAACATATTCCTTTTTGATACATCTTCCATCCATCCTGGACTTCTTGCCAGGTCTTTTCCAAAAGGCTCCACCTTTTCAACATTTAAGGTTCCACTAACAGCTATTTCCAATTTTCCCACTGGTCACAACCAAACTCCCATTACATCCATAGAAATTTCAAAGGCTTTTCTTAAGGAAACCTTCCTCTTAAGACCTCCAATAAAGGACATAGTTCTTTCATGGGACATTACCATTATTCTGCAACCCTTAACTTGGGGAACATTTGAACTGGCAGCCACATTGGACTTAAAATAGCTCTCTTGGAAAACCATTTTTCTGGTAGCTGTTATTTCTGTAAGGGGACTCTCAGAATTGCAAGCACTGCCCTGCAAACCCCCATATCAGGTCTTCCATAAGGCTAGGGTGGCTTTGAGGATGAATCTCAATTTCCTCCCAAAGGTGGCTAATCAGACTATCAATCTACCAGTATTCTTCTCAAAATTTCATAATAAAGAAAAGTATACCTTATACTTACTTGATGCTCATTGACAAGTCAGACTTTATTTTCACAGAACTAGACACTGAAAAAAATCTTATTAGCTACTGAGCACAGTGTTTCAAAAATCACTCTGTCTAGGTGGCTATCTGATGGTATAATGTTTGTTTATGACAAGCTGGAACTGTCTTAACACAAAAAATGAAGGCTCATTCTACAAGAGCAGTAGCTATCTGTACTGCCTTTTTACACAGAGTCTCTACTGACGAGGTTTGTACTGCAGCAACTTGGTCTACAGTTCATATGTTTGTGTCTCATTAAAACTGGTTATACAGTCTAGGTCCTGTACCTCATGTGGTTCCAGTATTCTCAGAAATATCCTTCCTTGATACCACTCAGGTGTTTTGGTATCTTGGGAATCTGTCCCAAAGGCTGAATCAGACAAAAACAGATAACATCAGATACAAAATGCATGTACTTACCATTATGCTAGATCTGTGTTGTCTTGTTTTAATGTGGCCCTTCATTCCCCCTTCCTAAATTGTTATCTGGTGCTCCTTTGGACTGGATGGACTTTACAAGGGAAGTTGGTCCTTGTACATCCTTTGTTGCTGTTTCTCTTTCTGCAGCTTTTTAGACCTTGTTGCTGCTAGCCTGTCTATACTGATTACTGAATAACGTTTTGGTTGTGAGCAGGGAAACTAGATCTGTGGTAGCTTGGGAAATGGAGAGAATTATGGGTAGGGAGGAGTCAGAGCCCTGGAGCCACAGCTTCCAAAAAGTTGCAGAGGTCAGATTCGATCAGATCTGGCATACCCAAAGGGTGAACCAGACAAAAACAAGACAACACAAATTTAGCATTATGGTAAGTACATGACTTTAATTAATTTCACTCCCCTACAATGAAGTACAGTAAAATTTCCTTAAAAAGCTGGCCTTTCTACCAGAGGCAAGAAAAAGGAAAGCAGTCAAAGGGAAAGAGATATAAGAAAAGATGAGAAACCGATTGAAAAGGAAAAGCTTCCATGATTCCTGCAGGCTGAGCAGCAGATTGATTAGAGCTCTTGCAGCATGAAAACTTAGCAAGTGTTAAAAAGCTAGTAAAATGCATCAGTTGTTGTAAAAGTCAGTTACTGACTATTAGATACACTGCCTAGATGACAGCATAGGAGGCATTTGAAAAAAAAAATAGGTGAAAACTAATCAGAAAAGAAAAGGTTTAGTCTGAGAGGATCTTTACAGCTCTCCAGCAAAAAGCAGTTCAGGTGTTAGTTTTACTACAGGAGATGGCTTCCAGTAATTTAGAGGAGAGAAAATAAATCAAATGCACTCTTGCATATATTTAAAACAAGTGAAATAGTGGAGGAATATGTAATGTCACAATACAAAATGCTGGAAAATAGAAGAAGCTGCAAGTAGCTCTTTGGATGAGATGATAAAACTAAGGAAATCAGAGAATGCAATAAAGGAAAACCTGGCTGAGCATGTAGCTTCTCAGGAAGAGACATTTAAAAATAGTAAAGTTAGAAGACAGAACACCCAGGGAAAACCTGATATATATATAATTTTTTTTTTTTTTTGCTGTGGCAAAGAATTTGGAAAGAATAGACTGCATTGATTTTACAAAAGTACAAATAAGCAACTGGACTGTGGTTCCACTGCAGGATTTGTTAACTAAGAGGGCATACTACATTCATGCTTATGTTCTAAATTTAGCCAGCAGAAACCAACCATGAACTATACTAGTAAACATGCAATCATACTGGCTGAAATAACTGCTCCTGGCAAAACTTTGGCAGAAGGGAAAAGTATTAAAAATTGGGAACACTACAGTGGTCATGAAAAAATATTAGTTGCTGTATACAAGGCAGAAGAGAAACCAGTTTATCCTTCTGACAGTTAGGGACTATCAAGAGGCATGTTTGAGATTCCAGTTACTATATCCATTTATTTATTTTTTTCTGGAGGATTAAAAGCATTTTTGTATGGAGAACAAGCTGTGGAGGAAGTAAAAAAGTTTTACCAACAAAGACTGATCCAGCAAGTTGAAACAGAACTCTGGTTCTCAATTACATGCCAGTATGAAAGCCCATAGAGAGACAATGTCTGTGAAACAGTTTCTTTTGTTTCAAATGAAAATGCTGGAGGAAAAAAAGCCAAGAAGCAGACTAGAAAAATCAGTAGCTCATTGAACTTGCACCAGAAACAGATGTTGTAAAGTTGAGATAATCAGGATGAAGACCAGCAACAAGGTGACATTAATAAATAAGTGACAGAACTATGAAGCATCACATTTATTATGTATAGATTAGGTATGTGAACTGTGGCTCTACAAGAAATAGCTGAAAAAGACTGGAAGTTTGCTGACTGTGTTAAACTGGTGTGAGAACTGTAAAACATAAATCCCATTTTGTCATTAATGCTTAAAAGGACACTGCATGGACTGAAGTGTTATCTATAAATAATAGTTTTTGTTCTTACTAATATTTTTTTAAAATTCCTTATACAAATTGTATGTTGTATTGTGAAGTATTTCTGTGTAGTATGCAGTGAGATATGTTTTAAATGTGAGGTGGGGAAATTTTATCAGTGACTGCTGTATATACTAGGGATGTTAAAATAAGTACTTTTCATATTTGTAATCTGGCAAAATGTGACCTGGGTTCAAAGAGAAATAACTGTCATATATAATATGTGATAGTGGGTTCAAAGAGAAATAACTGTCATATATAATATGTGATAGTAATAGAATGGCTGCTTTGTCAGTGTTAGCATGGAATGTATATGGCCTTGCAGGTATAGGCAAAAAGAAAGGACTACTGAATTATATTAATAAGTGTAAAATAGCAATGTTACAGGATATGCATTTGGATAGATATGAACATGGGGTGGGTTTAGCATAATGGTTAAGGTCTTCATCTCATAGATAAGGTACAAAGTATAATTCTGTCCTTGGGTTATTGGCTAGGCTTAAAATGGCCCTTCAGGGCAGTTAGCCTAGTATTCACTTATGAACCTATGAACAGATGAACTTGACAAAAATGATTTTAGGCTGGACATTCAGCAGAATATCAGGAACAAAGGAAAAAGAGGGTAGTAATACTGATTGTGAGAGGGACTTCAATGGTGATAGTGGGGGAAAAAGTCAGTAATGGTGTGACGATCGTGCCCTGGCCCAGCAATCAAGGAGCCTCAATCCTCACCACTAACACCAGGGAGTTCATCTCATAGAAGAGGAAAGGATAACTAATACACACAGTAAAGTACAATTTCCCCTTAAGTGCACACAGAGATCACAGTCAGTCTGGGGCTGGTTGCTCCTTTGCTCACCAGGTCCCCAATAAGACTCCCCACTAGCACAGCTATAGGGTCCAGATCTCAGCCTAACTGGGCAAGCTAAAACCTCCAGTACCCTTTCTGTCCAACCAGTACTTTGTGTCCCTGCCAAGTAGCTGACACAACACACACACACTTAGAGATAAGTATTTATACAACTTCACAGACACTCCTGGGAAAGGCTGATACAGATTCTCCAACTGTGCCCCTTTACCCAGACTATATGGTAGTAATTACAGCCACCACCCAGTTAATAATATCAGCTACTTAAAGGCCCTTAAAAGGGTGCCCAATTATTACTGTGCAATATTAATATCCAATGGTAGTATGACTGACAGTCAAGGCTTACTTTATAATAGCCTATTACAATAACCTCTATAAATATGCAATGTACTCTAGAGCTTATCTCTACACAAAGCAGCCACAGGTAGAAGGTTTTAAAAATATTTAATAATAAATAATTAAAACACAAGGCAAAACTACTACACCACAGAGATATCTAAGAGTTCAGAGATCACACAGAAACTTAATACACTAGAACAGGTCTGACTTCAAAGAAAAATACCTAATTAATCTTTACTAGCTTTAACTATTCCTACAAGAAATCACAGTGCTAAAACTTACATGTGAGCATAAGGCAGAGTGCTGATAAGTTAGATGTCCAAAGTCAAAATGCTTTAGTCTCTTGTGAGAAAAAATATTTAAACATTACTAACAAACATGTCTTTAAGGCTCTCCCAAAATTACATCATTTTTGATACTTAGGTGTTCCCAGTATTCATATTACATCATCTTAATACCTGGTCTGAGTTCTCAGGCCACAAACTGCATTATTTAGCAATCTAACACCTGCTCAGAACTTACAACAATACAAGGCATTTCACATGTATATGCTAGCAGAAAGCAGAGCAATAAAGCACCTTCCACATCTAAATTCTAGTCATAAACTTTAGCTTTAAAACAATGGGCATGAAATCTTCATCCAGCTGCCCTGGAGCCGAATTCTAACATGAAAGGGTGCAACATACTTCACTGGGCCAGTAGAGTGCAATGTTGTCACATATTTTGTAGTTCCACATTTCAAAGTATTCTTTACACTCAAGAAACATGCCTGTATTTTACATTTATTTACAAATGCCAGAATTACATATCAAATTATATTTGACTAGGCTGGCAGCCTTCGCCCATCTCTCCTCAATCGTCACAAATGGCAAATGTAGTAAGCGGTCTGGGCAGGAGAGGGTGATTAAACTGTAATGAAGCTTGTATAGAACCTTGAGTTACTCCAGTTGGGAGAATTCCATTTTCAGAGTTATTTTACCAGACTGAGCTATGAATGCTCTATCTTTGAGATAATTTAAGAACCATTTTAATGTACTTCTACACACACCAAATTTATGTAATTACTTTAGTAGAAAATGTAGTTGACACACTCACAATCCCTTTTTAAAATTATAAACCAAGTTCTGATAAGTTTACCTTTTTTCACTGCTTTACATATGTGATTAGAAACTGTGTAGATGGACTTCTGAGTATTGTATTCTTTCCAGAAGTCACAGTGCCTGTATAATTGTAATCCATATTTTGATTTGTATTCCATATACCAAATGTTCATCAGTTTTTTTTTCATTATTTCAGCTGGGAAACAAAGTATAGCAATGGACCTGAAATCTGAAGAATCTTGGAGTTTTTTTTTTGTTTGTTTTAGGGACCTCGATATTAGTAGCATGTTTCCAACTATACAAAATAAAACCTGTGGTCGAGAAAATGATAATGATTGTCATATACTAACAGTTTGAGCAGTCACAGGCTGTGGCTGCATATTTCTGCACACCCACTATGAAGGCCTTTACCATTACTGATGGCTTGTTGTGTGTAATGCCCATCTCAGGTAGCTTGTGTACACCAGTCCCTCCTCAGATGGAGCAATTTTGGTATGTTGTGAGCTCCACCCCTCTATCTCCCACACCAGAGAACCTAGCCTCAGAATGTAAGTGCTTGAAGGCATACAAACCACACTGGGCAGGGATAATCAGGGGTGTACTAAGTGTGAAATTAACATAAATTACAAATCAAATTTGTGCTTTGTTTCTCCCATACAAGCTTTCAGCAGGTCATACCTTAGGTTCAACAAACCTAGATTTTGCCCTAGAGAAGCTGTAGGCATTCACTGGTGCACCACAATGCTCTCTCAAGGTAACTGCAGAGCATGTTGTTTTGTATCATCTGCTTGGTATAGGACTACTCTATGTGCAGGCAGGATGAACGTAAACCTAATAGGACAGAGAGGTATATTTACCAACTAAACAGTGATGTATGCAGGTCAGCATATCTTCTCAATGTTCTTACAAGATTCCATCTTAAAACAGCAAGTGCCATTCCCCACTCTAGGCAGAAATGCTGCCTGTAAATTCCATCTTATTTGTACTCTGTGACTAACATCATTATCCTACCATGTTAAAGACCCCCGTTGGGCTATACTGCAGGAAGAACAGCCCATGCTTGCTTGTAAGTGTATCTGTGTAGCTCCTGCACTACAGCAGTTTACTGGTGACATTATGCAACCTCATGTGTTTCTTAACCAAGTGTGTGTGTGTATGTGTGTGTGTGTGTGTGTGTGTGTGTGTGTGTGTGTGTATGTGTGTCTGGGCGTGCATGAGTTTGTGTGTATATTTGTGTGTATGTATACAGTATATGAATATATGTACATTTATATATTCTTAGATAAATTTATAGACAGATAATTATAGTCACACACACATACATAAATATGTACGCACACACACACACACACACACACACACACACACACACACACACACACACACACACACACACACACACACACACACAGATTGATGTAGGGTATACAGCTGTATAATAATGCTGCCATTGAAACCCAGTGGTTTCTGATTACTGCAGCCCTCTAATAGCAGGATAATAGAGTTTTATATGACAGCTATGGTACTCAGTATGTTTAACTCTGGGTTATTTTAGCATTGTTATTCATGCTATACAGCTTATTTGCAGTGCAGGCTGGTGATATCAAAGTGTGTGGGGGGGTGCTACAGGAAGCAGGTGAACTGGTGCGGCTAATTAGAATGGGGAAAAGCTCTATCACAACAGGTCAATGACCATTTCCTTTTATCAAAAAACAAACAGCGTCAATCACTTTCATTCGCAGACTGCGTCAGTACCCACTCATTGTAGCCACATTATGGATTATATACACTTCATCTTTTAAACGTACACCCTTTAAGCACAACCTTACATGCTAAAACTCCACTGGAATAAGTGTGAAGGAAGCTACTGAATTAAGTTGGGGGCTGCTAAACCCCCAGAAGTCATAGTGTTCCAGGTGTTTGAAAGTGTATGTTAACAACTTTTTTATAACCTTTTCATGCAATGATGGCCTGAACAAAAAGCATAACTAAGGAAAGAAATTCAGTCTTATTTTACATTTCTTTTTTTTTCAAGGAAAATAAATTGTATCTCAAGCTTAATGTTTAAAGCTAACAAAATAGTAGTTCCCAGTAAAGCAAGATGACAACTGTTCTCAAGTATAAATAAATGCTATATTGGAATAATGCCTGTTTTTCCAATATCTCAAAAAGTCTGAAACTCATTTAGTGTTTGCAGTCCTCATTCAAATACTTGGAGAGGTGTGGAACTAAAAGTAACTAGCTTTTCAAAAAAATGAAAGAGAATTAAATTATTTTAATTATTTCAATTCTGCTTAAATATCTAAGTGCACTTATAGTGACCTTTGTGGTGATACTACTTTGTACTTTTCTGCTCTGTTCCATCTGATTGCAATTTTTAGTTTGCTGAGGTACCTTAGCTATTCTGCATTTCCATTTCCAGAAGTAGAATTGCTTGTAAAAAACGCTATCTGTTGGTATTTTAAACCCTGCTGGGCCAAAGTTGTGTAGTTTAATTCAGAGTTGTGGCAGAACTGCATACTCCTAGTACCAGATTTGTGCCTTAATCATTTATTGCTGCATTTGTTCCATAAATAGTGTAACTGGTAAATTTCTATAGAGTCTGGTATCTTAAACTGTAGCAGAATTTAATAGTGAGAGAATTATCTCTGCTCCAGTTTGTGCTTCAGTGCTTTTATGTTCTGATTATCATTTACCTGCTTGCATTCTGTGCCTACCCCATCCCCCACTGACACATTAAGCTAAAATTTCTGAAAGAGTTCCAATATTGCCTTTATTTGATTGGATAGCTGATGAAGAGACCAGTTGGCATAATGGTTGTCTTTGCCTCTCATGTACAAGGTCTGATCCTGACCTCTGGCCAGTGTCTGTTTGGAGTTTGCATGTTCTCCCTATGTCTCTGTGAGGTTCCTCCCACCTTTGGAAAACATGCTGAGTGTTTCTATCTCAAAACTCACCAATGAATGGAGATGTGGGATCACAGACTGTCCGACGTGGCAGGGTTAACCACTCAGTGGTGGTAAAATATGGCTCTAGGTGATTCCATTGTGTTGACTAATGTCACCAATGGGCATGGGTATTTGCTGGTGATAAGTGGTTTAAGGACCTGACCTATGCCAGGGATCCATGCTAACTATGGAGTGCATGTTCCCCTATTGGCCAGTGTGTGCCTGCCATAAAGCCCAGCAGCCCTAGGTCAATAAGCATCTGTCTGTGTCCAGTTGCCCAGCCTGGGTTACCTGGGATAGCTCTGTTGAGTGAAAGTTGGATATAAACCCTATATATCCAAGTGACAACAAGATCAGAGTCCACTACTCAGGAGGAGGATAGGCTAGTAATGGTGTGGGAATTGTGTTGTAAGATAGTGTACTCTCTGAGGGACAGTATTCATAATCTCAGCCTATGCCCACAGCAAGGTTGTGATAGTGAAAAGAAGAATGCATTCAGACAGCAGTTGCAGAACCTACTAAATAAATAAAGCAGGACAACATGAATTGGTGTTGATAATGGGTGAGTTGAATGCACATATTGGACAGACAGAACAAGATATGAGGACTGCCTGGGTCCACTTCTGTCTGTCAAATGGCTTGATGATGGCCAAAACATGGTTCATCAAGACAGACAGTCACAATATCACATACAAGACAAGCCAACAGGCAACTCAGGAAGACTTCTTCCTAGTAAGGACAGGCCACTGGAGTATAAGCAGTGATATTTAAGTCATCCACAGCAAAACAGTCAGCCTACAGCATAAACCACTGGTTGCCAAATTCAGCTGTAAGCAGTATTCAGAAATGGTTCTAAGGTTAACAGAAACCAAACTGAAAGTTGACTGGAGAGAAAATACGGCAGTTCAAGGAATTACTCAGGGCTCTAGCATCACAAGAAGAGGAGGAAGTAGGTGGAGTTGAAGAAGAATGGCAGCTCCTCAAAACAGGATGTGTGAGGACTACAAAACAGATATGTGGCTGAGCCAGGTATGTAAATAAGGTACATGGTGGTGGTGGAATGCAGAAGTCATCAAAAGACAGGAGTACAGTAAAAAGTGGGAGAAAAAATGGACCAGTTTAGGAAGGAATACTGGTTGGCTAACAAACAGGCTACGAAAAGAAGTTGCAATAGCAAAGAACAGGGCAAAAAGACACTCTATGAACTTCTGGAAAGTGACACAGTAGGTGGCACAAAGAAGCTGTATATGGTTGCAAGGTAAAGACAGAAAGATAATGAAGATAGACACCCTTCATAAGGAATGTCAACAACAACCTACTCATCAGTCCACAGGACATCAAAGGCAGTTGGAAGTACTTACAGCAGTTTCTGAATGAAGAAAACCCCACAGAAGCTGTACTGTTCCAGACACAGCATATGATGAGAGAAGAATAGGAACCCACCCTAGAAGAAGTAAGAATAGCACTAAGGAAAATGAAGTCAGGGAAAGCAGCAGGCTAATATGAGGTTACAGCATATATGATCAAGATGTTGGGTGAGACAGGGAGAAATGCCACCTGAGGATACTCATAGCAGTGGGAAGAGAAAAGATGACTGGAGAATCATACCAGTGTACAAGTATCAAACTCCTGTCTCATTGTATGAAAGTTCTGAAGAGAGTGACTGATAAACAGATATGCAGAGTAGTAGAAAGTAAGATGGGACACAAGCAGTTCAGATTCAGATCAGGATGCAGCATGACTGATGACTGGAAATGTTTACATAGATATTTTTATATCCCAAGTAGACTCAAGAGAATTTTTCCTCAGGCATGCAGGCAGCAAATGTTGGAGTTGTGATGGGGAAGAAAGAAGTAATTGGGAACATATGTTCTGGGACTGCAGCAAATTGGCAGATTTTAAGGATTCCCTGTGGGATGCACTGTCAGAGATGCTGGGTGGGCAGATTGGTCTGATGAAGGAGATGATTTTTCAGAACTATGACACAGAATCAGAATTGCCTAGACATGGTGAGATCTTGCTGTGGCTAATAATGGTGGTTGCCAAAAAAGCAATTATTAGAAAATAGAAATCAAAATCTAAACCAACTATATTAGAAGTAGTGAATATAGTGACAGAGATAAAACAGCTGGAATTCAGATCTTTAGAAAAAGGTAGGAGCAAACTACATAGGAAAAATGGGAATTGTGGGGCCAATACATACAGGGGAGGAATGCGGTTTAAAAGGCAGCAGGACTTAAATGAGCTATGTAATGTTTGGCTTTAAAAGACTGGGTAGATTATAAGTGAACCAGTAACTGACCACACACAAACTCAAACAAATAAATCCAAACCAAAGGAGCCAAAACAAGAGGAAATCGACCAAACTATGCAATTGTAGGACTGAGAGCTTTTGTCATTATTTTTAAGACTTCTTCAGAGTAAAAGAAACTTTAAACATTAGACATTTAAATACTGAAAGTTGCATCACACGATCAAAACACCCCCCCCACTTGTTACCCAATACAATTCCAAGCAGCATTAAAATTCATGATAACCATTTGAGTATAATACAAAGTCTACATACCCCAAAAAAGCATAAAAATTCCTAAAATAAAATAAATTTCATACAACATAGGATTTTAACTTTAATACACTCAGAATGGAAATGTGTTCATTTAGTCGTGGTGAAACCCCAGCATTTAACTTGAGTTGTCACAGTAACTCACATTGTTCTAATAAGTCTTCCCAAGGCCCACCTCTAGGGTTTCACAAAACTTGGTCTAAACCATAAAAAAGGAAAGAATGTCCACAGTTGTTAATAATATGTTTGGCCAAGGCTCTATTAGCCTTATTCTTCTTAATATCTAAAATATGCTTATATATTCTTTCCCAGAACATTATTTGAGTTTTCCCTATATAGAACCCATTACACTTCTAGCAAAGGGCAAGATAAACCACGCCAGAGGTGTTACAATTACAAAAGAATATGGCCTTGATCAATTTATCATTAATGTTGAATATATTCCCTTCTAACAGGAACTTACACTGTGAACAAAACACACATTTTTAATGTACCTGGCTTTTATGGGTTAAGTTCAATGTGCCAAATTCTCTTTGTTCCAAATAATTATTAATGGTTTTACCCTTTCGATATACTACTAATAGCTTGTCCCCCACTTTGTCCACAATACCAAAAAATGAAAAAATAGACCAATTATTGTTTAATATTTCTCTTATTTTATGTTCCTTCTCACAGTACTCCATGACAAAGGCAGTAGAGTAATCCTTAGTTGAGATTTCATTGCCTGCAAAAACTTCACTTACATTATTAAATCCAGTCTTAACTAATGGTATTATATCGCCTTCTTTCTTTCTTTGGTTTACCTCCATACTTGTGTTGTTGTTTGTCTTTCAGCTTTTCCTGGTTAGGGGTTGCCACAGCGGAACACCGGTCCGCTAATGATTGGCAGTTGTTTTTTTTATGGTGTCGAGTTGCCAGCCCGATGCCCAACCTTCAACGAAGGCACACCCATTCAAAGCATGTCTTTTGAATGCCCACTTGACCGTGGGGAGGACATGCTGACTCCACACAGAAGGGACTCCCAACCCAAGCCGAGAATCGAACGGGAGAACCTCTTGCTGTGAGGCAACAATGCTACGGCTGCACCACCGCGGCTCTAATTCTAAGGGGTACCCTGTGGACACAAATATATCGGCCAGAATTTTACTCCCTTTGCAGTATAAAAAATCATCCAATACCATCCTGGCCAATTGTATATATTGCCCTTTAATAATTCCATGCTTTTGAAATTTTGGATGACCACTAGAACAATGTAATAAGCTGTTACAATATGTGGGTTTTCTGTATATAGTGCTAAAAATGCTCTGTTGGTCATGAACTTTTAATATTCTAACATCCAAGTAGTTTGTGGAATTAACATCATAACAGAAGGTAAACTTAAGAAAAGAGGTAGTGGAATTTAAATAATTAATGAAGGAGTTTATTTCACCTACTTCCCCTTCCCAGGCAATAAAAATGTCATCCAAAAATCTGGTATAAACCTTCCAAGGTAGATTAATGAAGTGCTTAAACAAGAAATGCTTCTCCCATTGAATAAGAACAATAATAGCAAATAAGGGGGTACAGGAAGCCCCCATATCCACTCTCTTATTTTGCTCAAAATATTGCCCTTCTAGGAACACAAAATTGCATTTAAGTACCATTTCCATAAAAAGATTTAACATATTAATTTCATCCTGTCCAGTAAAAAGTCATTAAACCAATTCAAACATGTATTGTGGGGGATAACATTAAAAAGTTCTGCAACATCAACTGTTAAGAAAATCATTGATTTAGAATAACCCGACCCTTTAATTTTGAATAAAAAATCTCAAGAATCCCTACACTAATATGTAAACTTGTCCAAGAATTTTTTGACTTTCAATTCAATATACTTAGCTACGGGATGTGTCTTAGAACAACTGGCATTAACTATTGGCTTCGGTGGGGGGGGGGGGGGTCTATCAAATTTTTGTGTAAATTCGGGATACTGAAGATAGAGGGTACCACTGGCAATTTGACACAATAAAAAATCATACAAAGAATAATCAATCTGTCCTTGATCTAACAAATCTTTTACCCACTGGTCAATTTTTTTGTATGCTATCTGAATAAAATTGTAAGAGTCTTCTTCATAAAATCCACTCTGTAACATAAAATAACAGCTGCCCCTCCCCCTTCGTCCAGTTTCATTACTCTGATTGTAGATTATAAATGATGTATAATGTTTGCAACTGGGAGTGTGTCAGTATGGTTTGTGATGTAAAATGCTTGCAACTAGGATTGTGTCGGTGTGGTTTGTTTTCATTTATATAAATGTATGATTGCCTATGTAGTAAGTGATGGTTTAATAAAGATGTTCCTTGTTTAAAAAAGACAGGAATTGAATAATTTATGTAATGTTGTTTAGGTTATATGATATATAGCAATATATGTGAAGTATAATGTTTATGTTAAATATAGTTTGATTACTTTTATATAAATGTAAATTTGCCTATGTCACAAGTGATAATTCAATAAGGTGTTTGAAAAAAAAAGGATGCAGCATGACTGACCAATAATTTCTAGTGAGACAGATAGTTGAGAAGAAGCTAGAAATGAGAAAAGAGTCCAACTGGGCATTCCTAGACTCGGAGAAAGCATATGACAAGGTCCCAAGAAAGCTGATTTGGGCAGTCCTCAGGTGGTTCAAAGTCCCAGAAACATTGGTAGAATTAGTGCAAGCTATGTAAAAGGACCCAATGACATCCAGGAAGAAAGAGGTCATCATCTCTCTCTACTCTTCCCTCATTAGACCAGTCATCGAGTATAATGCTCCATTTGGTATGTGCCTCACTAGACACATGCAACAGCTGGACAGGCCACAAAAGTACCTCATGAAGAGGATCCTAGGCCTTAAACACATGCCCTACATGCACAGATTCAAAAACCTCCAGCTATTCTCTCTTTCATATCGTCTACTAAGAGATGATCTCTGCTTGACTTACAAAGCCATGTCTGACCCAGCTCTGTTGGAAATGCGACATCTAAAGAAATCCCAATCCCTCCACACCACATGCTCTAGAGACCTCAATCTCATTATCCCAATCAACAGAACACGCTGGAGGGACAGGTTTGCAACCCAGAGACTGCCCATGCTCTGGAATAGACTTCTCATACATGTCTAGCAGTGCACCTCACTGGTCCTCTTCAAGAGAAATCTTGATGATTGGATGGGAAATAGAAATTTCACCCCAAGGATCACTCCAGTGGCTCTGCTTGATAGAGGCACTGGGATCTAATGCCTGGCTGCACAATACCAGTGCACTTCTATGGGCTAGGCTTGTAAAGGCTCCAGGGCCATTAGCCTAGTACACACCTGTGTATCAGAGTTCAGCTCTGAGCCCACTGCTCTTCATACTGGTGATGAACTACATTAACAAACTGGTCAGAAGGGCTAGAGCAACACAGTTGCTGTATACAGACAATGTGGCATTACAGGCAGACTCTGAGCAAGAACTTCAATAAAAGTTAGGGAAATAGAGTAGAAACCTGAAGACACCTTGCTTGAAATTGAGTACAGATAAGACAGTGGAAACAGCAGCAAATGGGGGAAATCAGAAGAAGCTGAGAATTGAGATAGAAGTGAAGAGGGTGGAACTGGTTAACAGCTTCAAGTATCTGGGTGGGGTGGTTGAGGAAAAGGGAAGTCTGAATGAAGAGGCCAAAACTAGAATCAGAGGGGCTGCAGCCAATTGGCATACAGTGTCATGTGTAGTGTATGACAGAAGAATGCTGAAGATGAAAAGTAAGGTAGACAAAGCAGTGGCACTACCAGTAGTACTGTATGGTACAGAAACAGGGGCACTAAAGTCAGAGCAGTTGAGGAAGCTAGAGGTAATGGAAATGAAGTGCCTGAGATGGGTGGTAGAATGCACACTGTGGGACAGACAAAGAAATGAGGACATAAGAGCAGAAGCCAAAGTAGCTCCAATTGCAGAAAATACCAAATGGAACAGATTACTGTGGTTCAGGCATATCTGTAGAAAAGCAGAAGACAATCTGGTGAAGAAGATTTAGAACAGACCGGAAGAAGGCAAGAGGAAATTAGGGCATCCAGTAAAGAGGTGGATGGATTGTGTGAGAGAAGATCTGTGACAGTCAGACATATGTGATGAAGAAGGCAGGAGTGTGGCATTGAATCGAAAGAGATGGCAATAGTTAATTAAAGTGACTCTCTGACCCCATGTAGAAAATGGGAAAAGGGGGTTAATTATGATGATGATGATTGATTAAATAGCTCTCGAACTACCTTCTATTTTTAGCACAGAGCTACCCCCACCCAATGTCTCCAAGACTTGGAGAAGTGTGGAACTGTGAGTAACTAGCTTTAAGAAAAGAAAGATAATAAAATTATTTTAATTATTTCAATTCTGCTTAAATTTTTAAGTGCACTTATAGTGACCAATGTGGTGATGTTACTTTATACTTTTCTGCTCTGTTTCATCTGATTGCATTTTTTAGTTAGTTCAGGGACATTAGTTATTCTCCGCTTCTATTTCCACAAGTAGAATTACTTGTAAAAGCTGTCTGTTTATATTTTAAATCCATTTGGGCCAAAGTCGTGTAGTTTATTTCACGGTTGTGGCAGAATTGCATACTTCTACTACCATATTTGTGCCTTAATCATTTATTAGTGCATGTTTTTCCATAAACAATGTTATTGATAAAGGTCTGCATAGTCTAGTGCCTTAAACTGTAGTAGAAGTACAATAGTGAGAGAATTGTTTCTGCTCCAGTTTGTGCTTCACTGTTTTATATTCTGCTTATCATTTACTTGCTTGCATTCTGTGTCTGCCCCACCCCCAGTAACACATTAAGCTAAAATTTCCGAAAGAGCTCCATTACTCAATACTACCTTTATTTAATTGCTAGCTTCTGTACCTAGCCTGCTTGTTACTTGAAAAGTTTCCCAACCCTCTCAGCCTCCTGCTGTTGTTTTATAATAAGGCTGTGTCTCTGCCCCCCACCCACTTATGCCTATCTGATTTCCATCCCCTTTGTCATTGTTATTGTCTGTTCTATGTTCATAGGTTGATACTAGGCTATCTGCCCTAGGGCATTTATAAGCCTAGCCAGAGTGTGTTTGGCTTTCACCACCCTTTTAGATTTGTTGACTGTGCCTCTGTATAGTAGGTCACAGAAGGTAGCCCTTTTAAGGTTAGTTTGCTGTACCTCTGTCAAGCAGGGACACAGAAGAGATCCCAGGGGTAAACTTATGATCTCCCATCCACTTGTCAAGATTTCTCTTGAAGAGGGTCAGTGAGGGGCTCTGCCTAACATGGATTGGGATTTTGTTCCAGAGTGAGGGGAGACTCTGGGATATGAATCTGTCCCTCCAGCATGTCCTATTTATTTCTGTGCTGAGGTTCAAGTCCATGGAGCATGTAGCTCTAAGGGATTTGGATTTCCTGAGGTGAAGCATGTCCATTAATTCTGGGTTGGACATGGCTTTATATGTCAGACACAGATTGCCTCTGAGTAGGCGGTATGCAACTGAGTAGAGCTGGGGTTTCTTTAGTCGAACTGCATAGGGCATCTGTTTGAGTCCCTTGATCCTCTTGGTGAGGTACCCTTGGGGTCTTTCCAGTTGCTGCAGCTGTCAGGTAGGGTACATCCCAAATGGGGCATTGTATTCAATTATGGGCCTGATAAGTGATGAGTAGAGGGGCACAATGACCTCTCTTGATCTAGATGTGAACCCTTTCATGATAAGGTGGGCTATATAGAAGGTCTTTCTAACCACTTTGGCAATGTGATTGTCAAAGGAGAAATTGCTATCTACTTGGGTCCCCAAGTCCCTAATTACTTCTTCCATACTTAATGGATTACCACCTATGTGGTAATTTGTGGGCACTTTGTTTTTCCCAAAGGGGATGACTATGCACTTTTTGGCATTTAGCTTTAAGCCATGGCTCTGGCACCAGTTATCCATCTCTGTGAGACCCTAGGATGCCTTGCTGAACCTTACGTGAATTGATCTTTGAACTTTCTGTAACAGATTGGTCCTTCCAGCCGGTGCCCTCTCTTCACCTCGGATCAGACGGCCAGGTGGCTGAAACCATATGGGGAAGAAACCAAATCAGTTCTTCTGTAATATAAAGACCTCCGACTAAATTGTCATCAAAAGAGGCCAGTCACCTTCTGACCTGCGATTGAAGGACGGGTATCTGCGAATCAGTTGTCAATCACGTAGGCTCAGGTAAGGTGGGTTTTGCTATTCTGTTTTATTCAGTCAGGGACAGGAAATCTGCATTTTATTTTCTGTTAGATTGTATTTTATTCAGTCAGGGACAGGAAAACTGCATTTTATTCTGTTAGATTGTATTTTATTCAGTCAGGGACAGGAAACTGCATTAATTTCTGTTAGGTTGTATTTTATTCAGTCAGAGACAGAGAAAAACTGCAGTTCTGTCATAGACTAGGTGAACATGATAGTAGAAGGTTAGACAGTCATTCTAAAGAGAATATAACAAAATCCGTGGTACAAATAAAAAAATGAAGGTAATAGATAAAATTACTAAAGGTAACTACGTAGTGAGCAAATGGGTAATTATAATTGTGGTGCAAAAACATCAAAAGACCCACCATTAACAGAAGATGGTAAATATATGCAGGTACAGTGCGCAGATAATGTTAGATATTTTTCAAAATGGGTAACTAAGTATGATTTTGATGGAAAATTAGATAAATCTTCACTTCTCAAATTGATAAAGCAATTAAAAGCAGACTCCAAGGGGCAGTTAAGAAGGCAAATGGAGAGTAGCGCATGGTTCAAGACCTGCAGGCTGTAAATGAGGCAGTAATACCTAGGGCACCTATGGTACCTGATCCACATACACTCTTAAATGTGTTAAAACCTCATCAGAAATATTTTTCTGCAGTAGATATTAGTAATGCAGTTTTCTCAATTCCAATACATCCAGACAGTAGATTCTGGTTTGCATTTACATATCAGGGTAAAAGATACACATACACTCGACTACAACAAGGTTGTTGTGAGAGCCCCACGATATTCTCACAAGAGATGTCAAGTAATTTAGCAAGATTTAGCCCACTGAGAAATAGTCAAATCCTGCTTTATGTTGATGATATCTTATTAGCAGCTTCCACTTTACAAGCTTGCTGAGAAGACACGCTAGCATTGCTACAATTTTTAGCTGCTGAGGGGCACAAGGTGAATAAGGAAATATTGCAACTCTGGAAAAAGCAGGTCCGATATTTGGGCTATATAATATTTGATGGAGGTAGAACCTTGGATGAGGACAGAAAAACAGCTATTTTACAGGCTCCAAAACCTATTACCAAAAAGGAAATAATGTCCTTTTTGGGTACGACTAAATTCTGTCGAAGTTAAATTCCAAACTATGCTTTGGAAGTGGCACCCTTGTCTGACCTCATATACAAAAAGCCTATGGCAGCACAAGACCCGGTAATTTGAACACCAGAGGTGGATTTAGCTTTTTATAATTTAAAACAGTTAGTAGCGTCTTCTTTTGTCTTGGGGTTACCAAATTATCACAAGCACTTTTTTCAAACTGTAGACTGTAAGCACGGCTATATGACATCAGTCCTGATGCAACAACATGGGGATAAGCAACGTCCCACTGCTTATTATTCATCACAGTTCAATCCAGTGGCACGGCCCTTACCCCATTGTGTTCAAGCAGTTGTTGCAGCTGCTATGGCAGTACAGGCTTCGGCCTCAGTGGTTTGGTTTCACCCACTCACCCTAAGGGTCCCTCATGCAGTAGCAATTATTTTGTTACAAGAAAAGGTAGCATACCTTTCCCCAGCTAGACATCTCTCCTGCATGACTGTTTTGCTGAGCCAGCCTCACATGACAATTAAACGGTGCACAACCCTGAATCCATCAACTCTGCTCCCTTCCCCTGTAGATGGTACTCCACATCACTGCCTGCAGGAGATCGAGCAGACAACATTACCCAGGAAAGACCTCACAGATATACCTTTAACAGATGCTGATCTGGCATATTATGTAGATGGCTCATGCAAAAAGAACCCAGCAGGACAGAACCTAGTGGGTTATGCTGTATTAATAGACACAGAGGTTATCGAGGCAAAACCCTTACCATGACATTTGTCCGTACAGGCGGCAGAATTGATTGCACTCACTCCTGCATGTACTTTAGCTAAAGGTAAGTGTGCAAATGTTTTTACTGACAGTCAATATGCTTTTTCCATGGTTCATGTGTTTGCACAGCAATGGAAAAACCGAGGTATGATTACATCAACTGGTAAACCCATAAATCATGCACAGCTCATATTGGATCTTTTAAACTCCATTCAATTACCTCAGTGTTTAGCTATCTGCAAATGTGCAGCTCACACAAAACAGCAGGATGCAATCTCAAAAGGAAATGCAAGAGCTGACACTGCTGCAAAGCAAGCAGCTGCAGAAGCTTGTTTACACCTTGTAGAAGATTTAGAACCCTCTGAAAGTCTAAATTTGGACATGCTACAAACAATGCAATCATTGACCACACAGGTAGAAAAAAAGCATTGGTTAAAGCAGAGGGCCATCTTCAGAGATGGTTTGTACATCTGAAAAGAAGGGAAACCAATATTACCTTCTAATCTTTTTCGATATGCAGCATTATTGAGCCATGGGCAATGCCATGTCTCAACAGGGGGAATGGTACAGATAGTGAATCAGGTGTTCACTGCATATGGATTTTCAAACTACTCTAAAAAATTTTGTTTAGCATGTCAGATTTGCAATCAATATCATGCACAAGGAGCAGTGCGGCCCATTCAAGGGAGTTTCCCCACACCTCCATACCCATTTCACACCATTTGCATGGATTTTATAGAGTTAAATAAATGTGAAAATAAGAAGTACTGCGTTGTCATTATAGATATGTTCTCGAGGTGGGTGGAAGCTTTTCCAACCAGGTACCCAGATGCAGCTACAGCAGCAAAGGTTCTTGTGAAAGAAATTGTTCCTAGGTTTGGCATTCCGGAGAGAATATATAGTGACAACGGAACCCACTTTGTAAACCAAACTATACAACAGCTAAGTAAGTTTTTTGGTATTTCTCTAAAAAATCACTGTGCTTATCATCCTCAGTCTGCAGGGTTGGTCGAAAGACATAATGATATACTTAAAAGTAAACTGAGGAAATTAATGGCTGAAACTGGGAAAACCTGGTTGTACTGTTTACACCTGGCACTGTTGAACACGAGAACAGTCTCCTCAGCAAAAGGGCTGACCCCATATGAGAAACTGTATGGGAGGGCATATTGTACACCCCAATGGAAACCTCTCATACCTTCAGACCAGGAAGCTGATCTTACATTAGCTGAATATATGAAGAAGCTGTTAAATTCTAAACATCTGTTGCAGTCTAATTCTGTTTCAGGTTCAGAGCAGACTAAGGCACCGGAAATAACAGTAACTCCAGGAGACTTGGTGTGGATCAAGATCATGAAGAGGAAGAACTGGGCATCACTGAAGTGGGAAGGTCCCTACCAGGTGCTTCTTTCGACACCGACTGCAGTCAAGATTGCAGAGAGAGCTTCGTGGATCCATCTGACACACTGTAAGTTAGTGAAGAAATTCGAATTTGGTACAGATCATGCCTCTCCATTGGGACCCTAAGCACAAAAGTCTGGCTGCAAAGGGGGGTCAGATCAATAGGAACTGATCCATCTCAAACCCAGTGAAGCAACCATCAGTGCTAAGGTCATATAGGGTAGAGAATAAGATAAAAATACCCAGGTTAAGCGACATGATTGCATCAAAGAAAGTTGAATTTCATCCTTTTGGGAAAACCGAAGAAAACAGAACACTGGAACAACAAACCTTTCCACAAAAATATTGTGTGGTAATCTCATTGACTGTTATTGTGGTCATTGTTTTTCTGCTATGGCCAATTCTCTTTTCAGCCACATTTACTGAACCTAGCAAGCGTGTAGCATGGCATCCTGCTTTCAACACATATCAGGCTATCAAGTACGCATATGCAGATACCCTTAATGTCTCTAATTGTTGGATCTGTGCAGCTCTACCAACTGCACATGGAGGATTACCTTTAGTGGCATCTCCACTAAATGTTAGCAAGACATGGACAAGCTTGTTGAGCAACACGGCTAATATTACGTCTGTAAATGCGGTTGCCTTACAGCTGGCGTTCCATCAAAACGGAACTGTGTGTTTATAGAAACTTGATAAAATTAGGGTAGGATGGAGCCATTGTAACAAAACAGTGGTCTATAACTGCACTACAGACAATTTGGGTTGTGTGGCAAATTTCTCATCTATAAGAAAACTTGTTAAAAACTCTATAGCTAACTTTGTCCAGGAAATGGAAACTGTCTATTGGAAAATGTTCAGAGGACAGCAGGACTTTGGGGATCACTTTGAGTCTATCAACATCACCATTAAAGTGGAAGATTGTTATTTTGTGTGCGGAAGAAAGGCATATAAATGGCTACCAAGAAAGTGGTCCGGAAGTTGCTTTTTGGGCTACCTAGTTCCAGCTATATGACACATGTTAACTTTACCTCAAGGGAAAATCCAAAATGTTCAAAAAGTTAAAAAAAACTGCCATTCCAGTAGGCCAAATCGATGCATCATGGATATATCACCATGATCTGGCTCACATCAGTGACAAAGGATTGTCCCACATGGCTCTCGGTGATGACGTCATATCATGGGCCAGCATACTACCTCAGTACGGAGTGGTGAAATCAATTTGGGAACTGAAAAAGTTGTCCAAGCTGCTTGAGACATTGAGCAATGCAACCTTTTCCGCCTTGGAATTTTTGACAGATGAACTGACCGCTATGAGAGCAGTAGTGCTTCAAAATCGTATGGCTCTCGATTTCACCCTGGCGGTGAAAGGAGGTACTTGCGCGTTAATCCAAGAGGAATGCTGTTCATTTATCCCAGACAATGAACACAAAATAGATAGCCATCTCCAAGTGATCCAGCAAGTATCTGCCTTGACCAAGCCAGGTCAAAATCCTTTAACAGACTTTTTCCAGAAATGGTTTGGGGGATGGGGCAGTGTCCTGATGAATCTGTTGATTGCCATTTGCATTGGAGCAGCGATATTGATGTTCTGTGGATGCTGCTGCGTCCCCTGCATGCGTGGACTGGTAAAAACACTATAGATGCCTCAGTCTCAAAGACCTTGTACCAATAAAGTACTGAATATGAAGAACTACTAAAATTGGAGGCAGAAGAATTGTTTACTTGAGCCTAAGCCGAATGACTCTCTGACTGCAAGGCCCTGGGTGGAAATGGTCAATTGATAAAATGGACTTATTTTAAACTCATTAAACAATAAGAATAAAGTATTAAAAGGGGGGAAATGTTAGAGAAATGTACAAATAGTATCGTGTACAATTCTGCACTTAAAGGGTTAAGAGTTAATACATTTATTCTATGTAAAATGTGTGAATACTGATGGTCTCTGTAAAAGCTGCTGATGCCTAAAAGTCTGTTGTTCTTGCTGTGGAATGTTGAGATAGGGGCCTCAAACTAGCAACATATAAATGTTATATTAGGAGGAAACAGTTACAGGACCATAACTCAGAAACTGGGTTTGGCAGGGCAAGCCCTGTGGACAAGCTAAATTCCGAAAGATGTTTTTGTAAAAGTCAGCAATTAACTGATAAGCACCTGCTGTGTATGTGCAGAGAACTGAATAGTGTACATGCAAAGAACTGTATAAAAACAGCAGGCTGAGCTATTGAAAATCAGACACACCTTGTACCTACATGCTATGTCTCCTTGCTGCAAGTAATAAAGGATGCCTTGCTGAACCTTATGTGAATTGATCTTTGAATTTTCTTTAACACTTGTGTCAGCCAGAGAGAGTCAATTATGGCACCCAGTTTGCAGTCATCTGCGAACTTGGTCAGCCATAGTCCACCCGTGTTAGCCTGTACCTCAGAGAAATATATACAGAACAAGAGAGGTCCCAGGACTGAGCCTAGTCGGACGCCACTTGTAACTGGTTTAGAGTGTGACATGGCACCTGCTATTCTGACCATGTGGGTTCTATCCCTGAGCCAGTTTTCAACCCATCTTGTGACATAGGGGTTGATATTTAAGCTGGTGAGCTTATTTATGATGCCCAAGTGGGGTATTGTGTCGAAGGCTTTTGCGAGGTCCAGGTAGGCTGTGTGGACTACCTTCCCTTCATCTATGGTCTTAACCCTTTAAGTGCAGAATTGTACACTATACTATTTGTACATTTCTCTAACATTTCCCCCCTTTTAATACTTTATTCTTATTGTTTAATGAGTTTAAAATAAGTCCATTTTATCAATTGACCATTTCCACCCAGGGCCTTGCAGTCAGAGAGTCATTCGACCAGGTTCAAGAGGCAAGATCTGCCCTTAACAAAGCCAAATTGGGTAGGATCCAGTGTCTGGAGGTTCTCAATGTCTTTGTTTATGATTTCCATGATGATACGCTCCATAGCTTTGCAGACCAGGCTAGTCAGGCTTATAGGGCGATAGTTTTTGGGGTCTGTTGTGGCACCACCTTTGTGGAGTGGAACCACTGTTGCTGTATGCCATTCCTTGGGTACATATCCTGTAGTAAGGCTGAGATTGAACAGTGACTTTATATGAGGGTTTAGTTCTTCTTGGAGCTCGTGTAAGACGCAGCCCGGGACACCGTCTGGTCCCATTGATGCTGTGTTTTTTTACTTTGGAGAGGGCATCTCTCACCTGTGCATGTGTAATCTCAGGAAGGCTACACTCTGTTGGGATAGACATTTGTTCTTTTGGGGGGGAAGGGGGGGGAGTTTGCACTGAACCTTTCTGCCAGGATTTTGGCAATGTCTGTGGGTTCAGTGTATTTTTTGTCATTTTGCACTGACTCAGAGCATATCTGGCAGTTGCCTCCCAGGTTCCTGACATAACTAAAGAAGGCCTTGTGATTATCTTTAGTGTCTTGTGAAATTTTTCTTTCGAAGCTGGCCTTAGATGATTTTATGAGGGATCGTAGTTTCTTGCTAGTACTGATCAGAGATGCCTTCCTTTTTTGGGATTTTGCTCTATCATGTAGTAGCTTTCTCCTGTTGTATAGCTTATTTATGGCAGTGGTCCACCAGACAGGTCTCCTACCTTTGGAGGAGTGACTCTTGGTTTTATTTGGGATAGCATGCTCCATGCATTCCTGTAGGTGTCCATAGAATGCTTTTGTAAAGGATTTTGCGTTTTGGGCCATATTTTCCACTGGCCCAGGGGCTTTGACGGATTCCACCTCGGTTTTGAGAAGTGTGAAGTTTGCTTTTGAGAAGTTCTTCACCGTGGTTTCCTTGGCTGGGGGTGGGGACAGAATATGGATGTCCAGTGAGATTAGTTTATGGTCTGATCTTACCAATGAGGGGTATACCTCTGGTGTGGAACATAGAGACCCCATGTTGGTGATGACCAGAATCCAATATGTTTTCCCCTCTTGTGGGAGTGGTGACCAGTTGTTCCATAGCATTTGAGTTTATAAATTCTAGGAACCATTGGGTGAGGGTGTTTGGGCTTGAGAAGTTTTCTGAATCAATGTTTGAGTAGTTGAAGTCACCCAATATAATGGTGTTTGGAGAGACCTTTATATTCTCCAGTGTTCTCAGGAAAGCCGAGTGGGGTTCCTGTGTTTGGGAGGGTGGTCTGTAGCAGGCTACAAACTGAAAGGCAGTTTTGCTCACTGTTAGTTGCACATGGATGGTCTCTGATGCTTCGTGCAATGCCACTAACCTGGAGGTGTGGGCTTCTTTGATAAATATGGATACTCCCCCTCCTTTTGTGGTTCGGTCTGAGTTTTGGGGCCAAAAAGCATGGTATGAAGTATAACCTGTTAGTGCTGGGGTGCTCTCAGGAGCCTTGAACCAGGTTTCTGTTACTGCACAGATATCTATATTCTCTATAATGAGGAGAGTCTCGAGTGCGTGCATCTTGAGGTTTAGACTTCTGGCGTTGAGCAGCATTACCCTTAGTTTTTTTTTCTTTGTGTTGTCTATGGAGGTGGTTTTGTCTTTTGAGCCTTGCCTAAAAAAGGCAATATGGGGGAGGCAAGAGCCTTTGCCAGTATTCGAAAACCCAGGGGTGACAGGTGCAAGCCAACCCTAGTGAAGCAACGTGGCTTGTCGAGCATGTCATCCCAGGCTGACAGACACTGGATCCCCTTTGAATGACACTAATACTTTAGCCAATTGTTAAAATTGATCATTTTGTCTTTATACTGTGACATCATTCTTGGTGAGGACAAGATGCTACTCAAGGTCAGGGTCATACTGGCCTGGGCTACATGATCAGAGAGCTCCTCTGTGTCTCCTTTCATGTAGTCCAGGGAGGTATGTCTCAGGTCATTCACACCAGCATGGACAATGATGGAGTCATATTTGTACTTGCGATGGAGTGACCTGAGTGCTTGTGTTATGTGGCGGATCCTGGCACCCGACAGGCAGCTTACAGTGACCTTCTCCTTGTTCAGTCTGGTGAGTGGGACATCAGTGTGTCTGACAATAGAGTCACCTATTACAAGTGTATTAGGTGTGTTGTTTAGCCTTAAGGGCTGTGACTGTGTGGCACACTGACTTTGTGAGCTATGTGCTACGTGTGTATTGTTTCGTGGTAGGGGTTGCTTGGATGTCTGCTTTGGAGGTCTCTGCTGCTTAGGCAGATTTTTATTTAGAGCCTCCGAGTATGTTTTTGTGTGTTTATGTGTTTGGTTTGCTGATGCGATAGGTCTATGTGAGACTGGATTTGTGGTGTGTGTGGTTACCTTCTCCTCCTGACTGGCTGTGCCAGTACTGGGTTGAGAGAGCTCAGCCTCCAGTTTGGCTATATAGTTGCATCTCTCACATATATTTGAGCTTGTTGGGAGGAGGAGAGGGAGGTCTGTATACATAAGGCAGTTGTAATATTGCCTCAAGATTCCCAGATTCACCAGCTGGACTGGAGAGTATTTATGTACTCTTCCAACCCATTGTTTTCCATAGACCAATGATACTGAGTGCCCAACCAGCTAACCAGTATTGTTCTTGAGTAAACCTCCTTTACTACATACCATCTCCTGCTCATTTTCCTGGGCTCATCATAGCTTGTAGTGCTAACCTGCACACCAGAAATGTTTTAATTGTACCCAGTGCCATCCAAGCAAAGTTAAGCACTGTGATTGTTAAACTACACTTGTTATTTTTGCTGATTGCTTTTGTTTCCTGCTTTTGTGTGCATTTCACTGATTTGTTTTTATAAAAAATGCTCTTCTTCTTACTGTTACTGTCTTGAAATTGCATTCATCAAGGGATTTCTGGTTAGTTGTTTAAGTGGTTTGTGTTAGCATTGCACTTGTGGGTCTCTTCTACTGCGTTTTTACATCAAGAGGACTGGGTTTATTCACCTTGTGGCAGGAGGTGTTTGCCTCATCTGTCTGAGTTGGGAAATACAGACAAAGGCCTCATACCTCTCAACTGTCCCTGATTTTGACTCAAATTTTAACTCTGTCCCTCTTAATCCCTTCTAAAACTAGTGACTTTTGGAGGAAAGGTGGTGAATTACACTTAATGAATAATGGCAATAATTAAGAGTTATAAACTTCTTTTACTTCAGAAAATGTGTATTAATTCATATGCTCTGATTCTGTCAATGTTTCAAGTTAATAGCACTAATATTTTAAAACTGCTCCTGATTGTCCCTGATTTTTTCTTGACTTGTCCCTGATTCTGTTGAAATTTGTCCCCAATTGATTGAGAGGTCTGAAAGGCCTCCAAGTGTAATAATTTTATTGGCCACGGGGCTCATATTCAGTTTACTTGTTTTTTTTTTTTTTTTCCTGTGCTGCTATAAATATTGCATGTTTGTTTAGGTCAGCACTGCCTTGCACAGTAGCAAACACCTAGAAATCAAATTTTCTCTGTAGAATGATCCATAAAACTGTAACCTGTAAAGCAGCAATCT
Organism: Protopterus annectens; assembly: GCF_019279795.1. Classification (NCBI taxonomy): domain Eukaryota; kingdom Metazoa; phylum Chordata; order Ceratodontiformes; family Protopteridae; genus Protopterus; species Protopterus annectens. The sequence goes on from NC_056726.1 coordinate 1,877,717,228, forward strand.
AGAGCAAAATTCCTTGTGCATCAAGAAGCTTAGAGCAGCTAGATGGCCCTCAAGTGACAATATCTACAGATTTAGTAGAATTCAGTATTGTGTAAACATAAAAGTTAGAATTTAGTACTGTTTAGTTGATTTATCCCAATAAAGCACCCTTAATAGTGTGCACAAACAAAGCAACCTGAATAGTCTTCTAACTAACAACAGTACACCACCCCCTTGTAGCTCACAAATTAAAGGACTGGACATTATGGATATGCAATTTTCTAACGTTTCTGTAGCCAGATTGTTGGATATGGGCATCTTGAGACAATGTAGCAATCGTCTCATGTTTACTGACTATCACTTAATGCTTAAAGAATCCGACACAGTATGTGAGAGGTATAATTGCACAATAACATTTGAGGCTAAACACTCGTATACAAGTCCGCATCAAGTTGTCAAAACCACACACACAACACACACATGCATAGGCTAACATAAGCCGAGGCATTTAAAAGCAATCTTCCTAAACAACAAAGATCATCTAAACCAAAACTCTGCCTCAGGAAACCCAAGGGCACTCAGATAAAACAAGACCTAACATCACACAGACTATCACTCTTAGTGAAGCCCCAAACTGTAAGCCCCTAAGACAAGCAAACACACATCCCAGAACTCTCATTGTAAGGACTTCATTGTAAGATATACTGATGCCCCTCTAACTGGACTAAACAAGAATGTGTCTCTGCCCTCCTGGTGCCAGGATCTACCAAATCACTCATGCAGTCAAGTCATTACACCACCGGTACCAGTATGATTCCCTCATAGTCCATGTAGGTGTAAATGACCTGAGATGTACCTCCCTGGACTATATGAAGACAGAAATTTTGGAGCTCTCAAACTTTGTGTTTCAAACTGGTATGAGCCTGGCAATGAGTAGCATATTACCATCACCAGGGATGATGCCACATTATGAGCAAAAAATAATTGACTTCAGCAACTGGCTATCTTTCTGGTGTCATTCTAAGGGGATCCACTATTTGTCAGAGCTTGAGAGGAAATGGTCAACAGACCACTTTGCACTGGCAATGATGGTCTGCACCTTTCCTCTCTAGGCTTTTGAATACTGGCTAAGGCTTTGTCTGTCTCCATAGTGACTTTTTTAGGCAATGTCAAATTGACAAACCTACTGTCATAGCAAAATCAACTCAATGGAACCTCAAAGTGTTACTGCTCAATGCCGGGAGCTTAAATAAAAAATGACACTCCCTCCATGCCCTCCTCACACTCGAGAATATAGATATCTGTGCAGTTATTGAGACATGGTTTAAAGTGGCAGAGAGTACCTTGACAGTGCAAGGTTTCAGTGCCTTCCGCACTTTTAGACCATTAGCTGCACAGACAAGGGCTAAAGGTGGAGGTGTCTCAATATACAGTAATAAGCATTCCACTAGGGTGGTCAAACAGGATGATGTGCTGGAGTTCCTGTGTGTGCAGATCACCATAGACAAAATCCTGTACCATATCATAGCCAGTAACAGGTCACCCTCCATGTCCCAAGAAGCTCATAATGCATACTTGATCCTACTGGAGACACTTACCATCCAATCTAACACCCTACTCATGGGAGACTTTAATTAACGCTCTCTAGATTGGGAATCCTACACAGCCTCAAATCTACAGGCACAGAGATTCTTAGACTCTGAAAATATAAACAGTCTTGACCAATAGTGAATAAGACAGCTAGAGGCTTCAATATACTGGACCTTGTGCTCACAAATATGCTAGAACACTGCACCCACCAATGTTTCGTCCTCCCTGGAAAAGCCCGACCATAAAGACATCTTCAAAATCAAAATCAACTCTATAATTCCATTAAAACCAGTAACAGGAATTATTCCAAGGCAAATTATCTGTTATTAAGTGACGGCTTGTCAAAATTCAATGCACCTCGAAACCCTGAGAACACACAAGCCTATGCTGAATTGCTCTCAGAATCTCTGTACAACCATGTCAGTGGCTGCAGAGAGGCTGCTGTACCTACCAGAAAGAAGTAAGCCCAGAACTACCCCCAGAAATAAATCACCCTGGTGGCACCCCAAACTAAACAGAATATAAAACAAAAGGAAAAAATAATGGGGAAAATCTGGAAGGGTAATTCCCATAAAGATAAAAACTCTTTCATCAAAGTAAATAGGCAGCTAAGAGGGCTAATTAGGCCAAGCAAAGCCAACTTTGAGGTTAAGATATCCTCACAGGTGAAAGATAGCTATAAAGCCTTCTACAGCTCTGTCAGAAACCTCAAGAGCAGCACATAGCAATGTGCTGTCCTAGTGGTTAATGGTGCCACATTCACGAAGCCTGGTGATATAGTGAACCTGTTAGCCAACAAATTCAGTTCCAACTTTATCCCCCTCTCACCCCCCAACCATCCTTCCTATAATACCCTCAGACATAACCCCTCCAACTATAATTAGGGAGCATGTACTGGCTGTGCTCACTAAAGCCAAGAACATAACCCCAGTGGGTCCTGATAACATCTCAGGTTGCCTCCTGAGTAGTTTAAAATATGACTTATCAGGACCACTGGAGTCATTATTTAACTATAGTCTTAAAACAGGTTTTGTGCCCAGTGCATGGAGGACTGAAATTTTCATCCCCTTCATAAGGGAGGACCTTCAACAGATCCTGGAAACCACAGACCCATTAATCTGATTAGTCTTATTTACAAAGCCATGAAAGAATTATCATGGAAATTAACAAGGACATAGAAGTCCTCCAGACACTGAATCCATCCCAGTTTGGCTTTATCAAAGTCAGGTCATGCTTACTGAATCTGGTGGACGTCTTTGAAAAGGTCACTAAGGCAATGGATGAGGGGAAACTGCATACTACATAGATCTGGCTAAGGCATTTGATACAATATACCACTCGAGCATTGTCAGCAAACTTACAGAACTAGGTATAAACCCCTTTATAATATGCTAGATGCTGATAGGACCCAGGAGGTTAGAAATGGTATGGCCACTTCCACAAAGAGGCCAGTCAATAGTGGAGTACCCCAGGGCTCTGTGCTAGCCCACTCCTTTTTGTCATCTACTTCTTGGATGTCAAAGGCCTCTGGCTAAATAAGTTTGCAGATGATTGCAAAAGTCATTGAATCCTCCCAAGATGAGAGCACCCCCCCCGGAAGGTTCTAATAAAGAAAAATGCTTGGTGCCAAAGTCATGGCTTAAAACTCATTACCAAGAAATGCATTACAGTACATTTTGGAAGTCTGTCACCCCAGGTAACTACATCATCTATAAAACATCTTAAAAGTTGATTCACTAGTCAGGGATCGGGGAACTCATGTAGACAGTAACCTAGCCTTTAACCAACATGTGTCCCAGTTAGTAAGAAAATCCTTCTATGTTGCTAGCTTATAAGCAAGGGCATGGCATCTAAGTCCAGAGAGGCCATCATAATACTGTACTCGGCCCTCATGAGGCTCATCATAGAGTATAATGCCCCCTTTGGCACATACCTGACCAGACACACGCAACAAATGGAGCATTCACAAAGGTTCCTTACAAAAAGAATACAGGGAGTAAACACAATGCCCTATGCTGATTACCTCAAAGCCCTTTCTCTTTACTTGGTATCATATAGACTTCTGAGAGGTGATTTTTGCCTGGCATACAAGGCACCCTGGACCTTGCTTTGTTAAATCTTTTGCACATCCACAAAACAAACAACATCAGAACTACTCGATTAAAAGACCTACATTTTACTTGCAGCATAAATAGGACATGCTGGAGACACAAGTGTGCTTGTAAAGAAATTCCCATTCTCTGGAATAGGCTCCCCATCCACTTGAAGCAGAATTCCTCCCTATCCCTACTTAAGCACAACTTGGACCTACAGATGGGTAATTGGAAATTCCCCCCTGGTCTGGCTGCTATTCTCTGATGGACCGAGGCAGAAAGCAAATAATCCCATATAAATCAAATATAAATTAGATTTGTGGGTCACATTTAGGTTGCACAGCTAGGCTTTTAAGGGTCCTAGTGGTCATTAAACTAGTATAGACCTATAAACCTATTCATTTGCCAGAAAAATCACATTTACGAGAAACAGACCAAAATGTGAAAGAAAATTAGACATTCTTTAAAAGCAAAGCCATTTAAGGGTATCTGTGATCACCCTACATACCAGTATATATGACATGCAAACACACACACATGCATTTATACACAGATGTGATAATCAATTATAGTCACTTATATTACTGATTGTACACCACCAAACTTTGCAATCAAATGAATGAACAGATACATAAACAAGACACACAGTAATGCAATGCACCTTCTTAGTTAACTGCTGTCAAAATACAGAGTGCAACTCAATTCACCACCTTCAACATACTTTTGTAACTTTTAGCTCAATAATCAAAGGGAAAATTAAAAAACTGGTGACAATTTGGACCAAAATTAGGGACGTCTATCACTGTTATATACTTAGAAAGTTACTAAAATAACCAGTTTTGCATCAGCATGCATTTTCTGAAGGCTAAGTCTGAAACTTAAACGTATGTCATTATTTAGTGACCAGTCCTCATTCATGTGCAAAAAAAAAACAGAAACATTATGAGGAACATACCAAAATATAAGACAAAATCAGAGACTTTCTGGAAAATCAGGGACATTTGGGAGCATCTATCGCCCACACACACAAATTTAAAAAAAAATCTTACCTTCTAAAGTGATATGCTTGCTGCTAGTAAGAAATAAGATAAAAAAGTGCTCCTGCACTCTTACCTAACATTATCTTCTTTTATTTTCAACTTTCAGTCAGGCTGCCTAAGAGAGATAGAAGCTCCTTGCTACCTCATGCATCAGTCTAGTTAGCTGCTTTCTTAACATCATTTATGCCTTCTCCAAAAGGTAGGAACAAGTATTGCAATATAATGCAGTTTTAGTAAACAACCTGGCAAGCAGCATAAGCCAATTTCATTTTTTTAAATGGCCTTAGGACATTCTTGGAAGTCCGCTCATGTGTAATAGCATGGACGGAGTCCCATTCTAATTACTCAAATTGCAAACCCAATCTATCTAAGCAATTTTAAAAACACAATTTTAAAGAAGACGTATTACAATATAATGTTGTTTTAGTAAACAGCCCTGGCAAGCAGAATAAGCCAATTTCATTTTTTTAAATAGCCTTAGGACATTCTTGGAACTCTGCACATGTTTAATAGCATGCAGAGAGTCCCAGTCTAATTACTCACATTGCAAACTCAATCTATCTAAGCAATTTTAAAAACAAATTTTAAAGAAGTCTAATAACAAAATTATTTATGTATTTATTCATTTATTTTCATGGTGGGGAGGGGGGCTGCAGTTCAGCCATGGTTATTTGCATATTTACTGCATACCATTTGCTTGCTTGGTGCATAGCAGTATATAGATAGGTAGATAGATAGATAGATAGATAGATGGATAGATAGATAGGTGTATGTGTGTGTGTGTAGCTATATATATATATATATATATATATATATATATATATATATATATATATATATATATATATATAAATAAAACTTCTGTTTGATTGTTTTAAATCACATATAGGTGCATTCTTTGCATTTTTCCAAGCACTAGTCTTATGCAGTTCATATCGTGTCTATGAATCCTAATTTTTCTTAATAATTATAGGGCTGTCTTTATTTTCCTCTTTATCTTCGCATATTGTATGCATCACTTTGGGCGGCCACGGTGGTGCAGCGGTTAGCATTGTTGCCTCACAGCAAGAAGTTCTCCGGTTTATTCCTCGGCTGTGGTGCCTTCTGTGCGGAGTCTGCATGTCCTCTCTGTGGTCACGTGGGTTTCCTCCAGGTACTCCGGTTTCCTCCCACATCCCAAAGACATGCTGTAGGTGGATTGGACGCAATAAAATTGGCCCTAGGCATGAGTGCGTGTGTGTGTGTGTGTGTGTGTGTGTGTGTGTGTGTGTGTGTGTGTGTGTAAGGTTGGGTGCCGGGCTGGCAACTCAACACTGTAAAACTCCACTGCCAATCATGAGCGGACAGGTGATCCGCTGTGACGACCCCTAACCGGGAAAAAGCTGAAAGAAGAAGAAGATTGTATGCATCACTTTCTCAGATTTTGAACTGAATTAATTAAAAAAAGGTTTTATGTGAATATATCAAATGATAAAAGACCAAATCACAAGTACTGGGCTACAGAACATTTTCATACTGTAATCTTTTAATCTTTGTACTTATAAAATAACTAATTAATCTGAAGGAAGACTGATGACTGAGTTAGGACTTATTATTTATAATCAGAATTTAGTTTGATTGTAGTTCTTTTGATTACTTTTTCAGTCTTTTTTATAGAGTTGATAGTCTCTTCTGATCCAGCTATATGATTTTTTTTAATTATATGACATACTTTTTTTTATTTTCTGTCATATATTGTTTTAGGGATGTGTTTAACAATGCAGTCCAGTTATATGCATACTGCCTCGTGCCTGATGCATTTTTGTCTTAAAAATCTCTTTTCCTTTTATACTTGAATGATTGGCCTTCAGTTGCACGCTAGTCTTATAACTTCACACAGAACAAGAAGGTTTAAGTTAGTAAACATTAAGAAAGCGGAGGTTAGCCCATACTGTCTTTGAGTTGGTGTACTAAGTAATTAAAGTAAAACATCCTACTGATCAGGAACTGAATAGTTATATGAAAAGACATTAAGGCTATTTTCTATGAAGGTAATTACTCTGAAAACAAGATTATTTATTTATTTATTTATTTATTTATTTATTTGCATTTGGTTATCAGGAAGGCCAGATTGGGTCTTGCAAATACCCACTTTCAGTGGAGGCCTGGGGAGATAAACTCCAAATACATATTAAATGAACATAGTTGGTAACAGAAAAACATACAAACAGATTATAGCAAAGTCTTTGTATGACCATTATATGCAATATTGTAATTACAGATTCAACAAAAACTGGGCATCTAGGCGAATGTGACAAGTAACAGTTGTCAAAGAAACAAAATAAAGGGGGGGGGACTCACAGTAGTGGAAGCAGAATATGGCAGTTGTAGAAGAGTGAAACAGGAGTAGAGGAATAGAAAGAAATCAAGAGGTAAGTGTTGACAGAGATCCTTATTAAAATGGGTAAAACATCTAGAGCATTGAGTGTAAAATGGGTGAGAGGAGTTGTATTATTAATCTACACGATTAAGATTATGTAAAACAAAAGGTTAAGATTTCACATCAACATTTATGAACAGAACAAAATTCTAGAGTTATTGATGTTTGAGTGAAGGAAATAGGTGGGGGACAGCTGATTAAACAGGAGAGGTAAGGAGATGAGTGTGGAAATTTTTGTTCAAACTGTTTTGAGTGAGAGGTTGTCTGAGGGCAGATAGCAACTGGTCCCAGAGTTTGACCACGTGGCATGAGTACAAGGCTTTCCCATGTGCATTTTGAGTTTTTTTCCTTGTAGGTAACAAATTTGTCTTTAGAGTGGGAATTCTCTTGAGGGACAGTACCACTTCTTAAGTGAGATTAAGAAAGGACATTTGGAGGACTGGTGCAGCATAAAGTGGGCTACCTCCAAAACAACTGGGAAATTACATCCAGTTATTTTTATGTAAAGGAACACAATGGTGAGTTCTGCTAGGAAAAATGTAGGCAAATTTTGCTACTTTGTTGTAGCTAGTTTTTATTGCTGAGTACTGTGAAGGTTAGTGTAGACTGGGATGTGAATCATTGTTTCAACAAATGCCTCGGTGGCATTAAAAATGCCTTTATGTTTTGAAACAGTAATTAATGGGGATATGCCCCTTGCATCCCATTGTAGAGGTGCTAGTTCCAACTCTCATACTTGTATATTAACATTCAGAAGTCTAGCTTCTTCAAAGAATGGGTTGACAATGATTCTACAGTCACACAGTGAATCTGTATTATTGGTAGCTGAATAATACTCCTCTACTTCCCTTTTTCAGTTTGTATTCTTCAGTGCTTACTACTTTTTGCATTTTATCCTTTTGCAAGTCATCATCAATATCTTGGGACAACACTTCACCAAGGTCCTCCCTCTCCTCTCACATTTCAGTTGTTTATGCTCTCCAGGCCGATAGCTACACATCATCTACAGTGGCAATGTACTATACCTACACTGGCCTTGTAGGAGCAATCTCGGCATTGTGATCATTGTAATTCAAGGTATCTTTTCTTGTCATGTGGCCTCTGGGTATCCTCGAGTACACGTTAAAAATAAACTTTTGCTCTATTAATACAATTTTGAAAAATCTCTGGACTGGGAAATTGCAAGGAAGCATGACAATTACAGCAACATTATAAAGATGGGTTCATAATAGCTGGTATAGACACAGAAATATTTAGAAATTATTCTGTTTTATTGACTTTGTAAGGTGATGTTTAGTGACTCAGGTTTTGAAATCTTGATTCATATATTACTGTTACTGGGCAGAACAATGAATTATTTGACTCTGTTTACTGTACTCCATATTGTACTCACTGGAACCTGCTTATTTAATGTCACTTTGCTTTGAGAAATAGCACACATATAACTTGACCCATTTTCCTTTCATCAATTTGTAGCATGTAGCTGTTGTTTATTTTCTGTACATGATCATGATTATTGACAAATTTAGGGTGCACAGGGTATCAGGATACCTTGTTGCAGTCGATATTTTAACTTCCACTTCTGCTTTATTATTGTGAAATTTGAAACAGTAAAACACTCCCGCATTTCAAGCAGACAGGCATTATCTGTCAGTATAGATGTTCTTTGTAATACTAATGATTGTGTATATGAAAGGCTGAAAAGGCATGCATCTCTGCTTACTAAAGCTGTATTAACACTCTTCATTTTTAACAAATGTGTCAAATGCACTGCTGTGTTAATAGCTGGACAAATGTTCAGCAGTGCATATTTTCTAAGTGTCTCAAAATTGTTATGACTTGTTGATTAAAGTTTTTTTATTTTACTGCACAGAAATACATTTCAAAGCTTTCTAAAGCATATGTGGAAACAGGTACAATTTCATCTAGAAATCATTACTTAACTGAACTTTCAAAAAAATCTTACGACTCACCAGTGTCATAGTTTTAATAAAAATAAAAGTACCAGCAAACATAAATCAATCCTTTTAATTACAATGGATTTGGGAAAAGCTTTCAGCACAGTCCTTTATAATTTCCTGTTGGTTAAATTGTATAATTTAAGCATTAGTCATGACCCCATGAGATGGCTGTGTCAGTGATACTATAATATATTTTATTATGGACTGACACCAGCACATTATTAATCATGAGATAATATCAAACAAGTACGGTTTTCTAAGTATTTCCTTTCTGTTGAGCTCTTGTCTTTAGCTTCCTTATAAAACAGATGAAATGAAGTGACTATATAACGATGAGGATGTTCTGCTGATAATGAAAATAGAAGAAATACTAAATAAATCTAAGCTGCTAAGCAGGATTTTTTTTCAAGTGTTGGTAGTTAATGTATTTTCAAACAAAATGAAGATCAATCTTGGAAATTACCGTACTCTGTATGTCAGAAACAACAAAATGTACTTTGTTTCTCTCTCTCCCACCAGACTTGGCTAGCTCCCACCACAGCTCTTTCAAACCATTGTGCAAGATATGTAAATGTGATCCACTAACTGCTATGTTCATTAAAATAAGACCCTGCACCTGTTGCCTGCTATCATGACCCATTTCTACTGAGACTAACAAGAATATCCCTAAAGGGAGTAGCACTGCTGTTATCAGAACCAGATCATGTTCAAATGGGGCCCTAGGCAGGGTAATGGATTGGGGTCCCCCCTTGTAGCCATTCCAGTGTCCCACTACTTAGCTATTTCTCTCCATTTACCATAAACACTGTTCAAACCTCTCAAGGTGTGTACTATTTTCTTTATTAGTTCTTCAGTGATTACAAATGTTTGGATTTAATTTAAAACTGTTATTTCAAATTTTATAGCACAAACACTGATAGCCATTTGCTAAACAAAACAATGCAGTCTCACAATGAAAACAGATTTAGCATGAATAGTTAACTTCTCTGTCCTTGAAACAGCATTGCAACCCACACTCAAATAAATGCATCTGGCCAGTGGTGGACTGAAATTACCTTTAGGCTGTTTTCAAACCATAGACCCACATTTTTAGGACTATGCATGCATGCATGCATGTGTTCTTTGATTCACCTTCCAGATTGTATGAAATTATATTTCTTGTATAATACAGCACCACTTGTTAGAGTCTGTTTTAAATTTGTAGTTTTGAACATTTTTTCCAGTAAGCAATGAAACAAAACAAATTTATTTATTTTGTATTTATTTTTATTTACATTTGTTAACCGGGATGGTCTGACTGGACGAGGTCCATTTACAGTGGAGGTGCGGGGAGAAAAGCTCCACATAATTAACACAATAATAATGATATTATACAGACAGAAAAAAACAGTATCCTCATAGCAGCATTTGAGGAACAGAAAAACAGTAAAAAAATTCTCATCAGTTAAATTTACATATATACATTTTGTTAGTTGTGAAATAGGACAGAAATCACAACAAAAAACACATATCAAGGGATACCATTCATCAATACCGTGCTTACAGAGGGTCTGAAGTAGGAAAGAAAGAAAAAGATGGAGAAAGCATCTTGTAGGATTATGTAACACATGGACAAAGCCATGAGCTTATAAAATGAGACTTAAGGAAGTTTTTGAATTGTGTAGTATTTGATGCAGAAGTCACTGAAGTGGGGAGGTTATTCCAACTTTTAGCTATACTGTGTGAAAATAGAGATTTACCTGCTGTGTTGTTGGCTGAGGAGATAGAGAGGAGTGATTTGTTGGCAGAGCGGAGTGGACAATTTGGTTTATAGTGAGTCAGTAATTGCCTTAGTGCTGGAGTTTTGTCAGGATGTTTTAGGATGTTATATGCTATGACTAGTTGGTGAAAAGTTAATATTAGCCTGACGAGCCTGGTCTGCAAGGCCATGGAATGTATCATCATGGAACTCATAAACAAAGACATTGGTAATCTCCAAACTCTGGACCCCACACAGTTTGGGTTTGTAAAAGGCAGATAATGTCTCCTAAACCTGATAGACTTCTTTGAAGCAGTCACCCAAGCCATAGATGAGGGTAAGGTGGTTCACACAGCCTATCTAGATCTCGCCAAGGCTTTCAACACCATCCCCCACTCTGGAATTATAGATAAACTCACTAAACTGGGTATAGAAAATAAATAAATAAATAAATAAAAATTATCTGCTTTTACTGTATTTGTGTTTCTTCCTACTTTATTTTGCTTTTGCATCATCTTAAAAGTACTCAATTGTATTTACTACTGCTTGGTGTAACTCATTCTAAGCCTTTTAGTTGAAGCACTTGGGCTTCAGGCCAGTTATTTTACATTAAAAGGGTTCGTGGTCTGCACTCTTGTGGGAGGAGAGGCTGGACTCTGCCCTTCTGATCTGGGAATTTCTGGTTAAAGGCTTATAGTGCCTGCATATCTAAACTGCTTCTTACTGAAATTGGTACACCTTGTTTGCTGTAGCATAGACTAGATCCAGGCCTGCTGAATCTAGCTTTGTTTGTATAACTTGAGCACTAATCCAGGCATTCTTTAAAGTATTCAGTTGTATTTATTACTGCTTGGTAGTAACTTGATTAAAGTGTAGCTATCATTCTAAGTCTTTTAGATTAAGCACTTGGGCTTCAGACCAGTTTTTTAACATTAGGAAGGTTTGTGGTCTGCACTGTGGTGGCAGGACAGGTAGCTTACATCCTTCTAAGGTGGGAACTGCTGATTGAGGGCTCAGTGTCTGTTATTCTAAAAGTATATTAATTCTGGTTTAAGCACTTGGGCTTCAGGCCAGTTGTTTACATTAAGAAGGTTTGTGGTCTGCACTGTAGTGGCAGAACAGGTAGCTTACATCCTTCTAAGTTGGGAACTGCTGATTGAGGGCTCAGTGTCTGTTATTCTAAAAGTATATTAATTCTGGTTTAAGCACTTGGGCTTCAGGCCAGTTATTTTACATTAAAAGGGTTCGTGGTCTGCACTCTTGTGGGAGGAGAGGCTGGACTCTGCCCTTCTGAGCTGGGAATTTCTGGTTAAAGGCTTATAGTGCCTGCATATTTGAACTGCTTATTACTGAAATTGGTACACCTTGTTTGCTGTAGCATAGACTATATCCAGGCCTGCTGAATCTAGCTTTGTTTGTATAACTTGAGCACTAATCCAGGCATTCTTTAAAGTATTCAATTGTATTTATTACTGCTTGGTAGTAACTTGATTAAAGTGTAGCTATCATTCTAAGTCTTTTGGATTAAGCACTTGGGCTTCAGACCAGTTGTTTTACATTAGGAAGGTTTGTGGCCTGCACTGTGGTGGCAGGACAGGTAGCTTACATCCTTCTAAGTTGGGAACTGCTGATTGAGGGCTAAGTGTCTGTTATTCTAAAAGAATATTAGTTCTGGTTTAAGCACTTGGGCTTCAGGCCAGTTATTTTACATTAAGAAGGTTTGTGGTCTGCACTCTTGTGGGAGGAGAGGCTGGACTCTGCCCTTCTGAGCTGGGAATTTCTGGTTAAAGGCTTATAGTGCCTGCATATCTGAACTGTTTCTTACTGAAATTGGTACACCTTGTTTGCTGTAGCATAGACTAGATCCAGGTCTACTGAATCTAGCTTTGTTTGTATGCTTGTTGTTTGTTTGCTTGTTATTTCCCTGAAATGCTAATTCCACCTAAAACGCGCTTTTCAGCTTCTGTGGATCCCTAGTGATATCTGCATTGCTTACTGTACTTATTTCCTTGTTTCACTTGAAAGAAAGTTACTGTTTGTCATTTTTGCATTTAAGTTACCTGTAACACATTGCATTTAAGATACCTGGCACTTGCTCACTAAAGCAATTATATAAGTCAGCACTAAAAAATTAAAAGCACTACACCCTCACAAACTCCCCTTGAGTACTTTGTTCCCCATTGGCCCTTTTTTTTTTTTTTTTTTTTTTATAAAGGAATTCCCAATACTATTCTAGCATGTCCAAAGGTCAGTTGTCAAACTCCTCTCTGGTCCAGCTGGTGAATCTGGGAATCTTGAGGCAATTTTACAACTGCCTCATGTACACAGACAACCCTCTCCTCCTCCCAACAAATTCCAACACATGTGAAAGATGCAACCATATAGCCATACTGGAGGCTAAGCTCTTTCAACTCAGTATTGGCGAAACCAGTCAGGAGGAGAAGGAAACCACACTCACTACAATTCCAGTCTCACATAGACCTACCACGACAGCAAACCAAACACATAAACACACAAAAACATACTCAGAGGCTCTAAATAAAAATCTGCCTATGCAGCAGAGACCTCCAAAGCACACACCCAAGCAACCACTACCCCAAAATAAAACACGTGCAACACAAAGCTCACAAAGCCAGTGTGCCGAACAGTCACAGCCCTTAAGGCTAAACAACACACCTGATACACTTGTAATAGGTGACTCTATCGTCAGGCACACTGATGTCCTGCTCACCAGGCTGAACAAGGGAAAGGTCACGGTGAGCTGCCTGTCGGGCGCTAGGATCCGCCACATAACACAAGCACTCAGGTCACTCCAAGGCAAGTACAAATATGACTCAGTCATTGTCCATGCTGGTGTGAATGACCTGAGATGTACCTCCCTGGACTACATGAAAAGAGACATAGAGGAGCTCTCTGAGCATGTAGCCCAGGCCGGTATGACCCTGACCTTGAGTAGCATCTTACCCTCACCAAGAATGATGCCACAATATGAAGACAAGATGATCAATTTCAACAATTGGCTTAAGTATTGGTGTCATTCAAAGGGGATCCAATGCCTGTCAGCCTGGGATGACATGCTCGACAAGCCACGATGCTTCACTAGGGATGGCTTGCACCTGTCACCCCTGGGCTTTCGGATATTGACAAAGGCTCTTGCTACTCCCATAGTGCCTTTTTTAGGCAAGGCTCAAAAGACAAATCCACCTCCATAGGTATCACAAGGGATAAAAAACTAAGAGTAATGCTACTCAACGCCAGAAGTCTAAACTTCAAGATGCATGCACTCGAAACTCTCCTTAGCATGGAGAACATCGATATCTGTGCAGTAACAGAAACCTGGTTCAAGGCTCCCGAGAGCACCCCAGCACTACCAGGTTATACCTCTTACCATGCTTTTTGGCCCCAAAACTTGGACCGAACAACAAAAGGAGGGGGAGTATCAATATTCGTCAAAGATACCCACACCTCCAGGTTGGTGGCACAGCACGAAGCATCAGAGACTATCCATGTGCAACTAACAGTGGGTAAAACTGCCTTCCAGTTTATAGCCTGCTACAGACCACCCTCCCAAACCCAGGAACCCCACTCGGCCTTCCTGAGAACACTGGAAAATATGAAGGTCTCGCCAAACACCATTATATTGGGCGACTTCAACTACCCAAACATAGACTGGGAGCATTACTCTAGCTCCAACACCATAGCCCAAAGGTTCCTAGAATTTATAAACTCAAATGCTATGGAACAACTTGTTACCACTCCCACAAGAGGGGAAAACATACTGGACCTGATCATCACCAACATGGGGACTCTATGCTCCAGACCAGAAGTGTATCCCTCACTGGTAAGATCAGACCACAAACTAATCTCACTGGATAGTCACATCCCGACTCCACCCCCTGCCCTGAAAACCACAGTGAAAAACTTCTCTAAAGCAAATTTCACACTCCTCAAAACCGAGGTGGAATCCTTCAAAGCCTCCGGGCCTGTGGAAAATATGGCCCAGACCACAGAATCCTTTATAAACGCATTCTATGAACACCTTCAGGAATGCATGGATCATGCAATCCCAAATAAAACCAAGACCCAATCCTCCAAAGGCAGATGTCCTGTCTGGTGGACACCAGCCATAAACAAACTATACAACAGAAGGAGGAAGCTACTACATGATAGAGCAAAATCCCAAAAAGGGAAGGCATCTCTGATCAGTATTAGCAAAAAACTACGGGCACTCATAAAATCGTCTAAGGCCAGCTTCGAGAGAAAAATTGCACAGGACACTAAGGATAATCACAAGGCTTTCTTTAGTTATGTTAGGAACCTGGATGGGAATTCCCAGATATGCTCAGAATTAGTCCAAAATGACAAAAAATACACCGAACCCACAGACATTGCCAACATCCTAGCTGACAGGTTCAGCGCAAACCCCCCCCCACCAAAAGGGAAAATATCTATCCCAGCAGAGTGCTTCCCCCCTGACATCTCAGATGCTTAGGTAAGAGCTGCCCTCTCCAAAGCAAAAATCACAGCATCAATGGGACCAGACGGTGTCCCGGGCTGCGTCCTACATGAACTCCAAGAAGAGCTAAACCCAAACATAAAACTACTGTTCAATCTCAGCATTACTACAGGATATGTACCCAAAGAGTGGCGTACAGCAACAGTGGTCCCTCTTCACAAAGGTGGTGCCTCAACAGATCCTGGAAACTATCGCCCCATAAGCCTGACTAGCTTGGTCTGCAAAGCTATGGAAAGGATCATCATGGACCTCATAAATAAAGATATTGGGGACCTACAGACACTGGATCCTACCCAGTTCAGCTTTGTTAAGGGCAGATCCTGCCTCTTAAACCTGGTTGATTTCTTTGAAACAGTCACCAAGGCCATTGACGTGGGGAAGGTGGTCCACACAGCCTACCTGGACCTCGCAAAAGCCTTCGATACAATACCCCACTCGGGCATTATAGATAAGCTCACCAGCTTAAATATAAACCCCTACATCACTAGATGGGTTGCAAACTGGCTCAAGGACAGAACCCACATGGTTAGAACTGCTGGAGCCATGTCAGACTCCAAACCAGTTACAAGTGGCATCCCACAAGGCTCATTCCTGGGACCTTTCTTGTTCGGTATATATTTCTCGGAGGTACAGGCCAACATGGAAGGACTGTGGCTGACCAAGTTCGCAGATGACTGCAAACTGGGCGCCATAATCAACTCTCCAGCCGACACAAGCATCCTCCAAAAGGGCCTCATAGAAACAGACAACTGGTGCCAGAGCCATGGCCTCAAGCTAAACACCAAAAAGTGTATAGTCATCCCCTTTGGCAAAAACAAAGTGCCCACAAATTACCACATAGGTGGTAATCCATTAAGTACAGAAGAAGTAATTAGGGACCTGGGGACCCAAGTTGATAGCAATCTCTCATTTGACAACCACGTGGCCAAAGTGGTTAGAAAAACATTTTATATAGCCCACCTAATCATGAAGGGATTCACATCTAGATCAGGGGAGGTCATTGTGCCTCTTTACTCATCCCTCATCACGCCCATAATTGAGTACAATGCCCCTTTTGGGATGTACCTTACCAGACACCTGCAGCAACAGGAAAGACCCCAAAAGTACCTCACCAAGAGGATCAAAGGGCTCAAACAGATGCCATATGCTGCCCGGTTAAGGAAACTCCAGCTCTACTCAGTGGCATACCGCCTGCTCAGAGGCGATCTGTGCCTGATGTATAAAGCCATGTCCAACCCGGAATTAATGGACATGCTGCACCTCAGAAAATCCAAATCCCATTGAGCTACGTGCTCGAGAGACTTGAAACTCAGCACTGAAATAAATAGGACATGCAGGAGGGACAGATTCATAACCCAGAAGCTCCCTTCACTCTGGAATAAAATCCCAGTCCAGGTTAGGCAGAGTCCCTCATTGACTCTCTTCAAGAGGAATCTTGATGAGTGGATGGGAGATCGTAGGTTTACCCCAGGTATCACTTCTGTGTCACTGTTAGACAGAGGCACAGTATACTAACCTCGAAAAAGGGCATAGTAAAATTAATTTAAAATGGGTGGCGAAAGCCAAACACACTCTGGCTAGGCTTATAAATGCCCTAGGCAGATAGCCTAGTATGAACCTATGAACCTATAAATTCCTATGTCACAAGATGGGTTACCAACTGGCTTACTGAAAGAACCCAAACTATGAAAGTAGCAGACTCCAAATCCGACTTCAGATCAGTGACAAGTGGAGTACCACAGGGTTCAGTCCTGGGTCCTCTCCTGTTTGGTATCTACTTCTCTGAAGTACAGGCTAAAACAGAAGGTCTTTGGCTAACTAAGTTCGCAGATGACTGCAAATTAGGAGCCATAATCAAAACTCCTAACGATGTGGACATCCTACAAAAGGGTCTCACTGAGACAGATGCCTGGTGTCAAAGCCATGGCCTCAAGCTCAATGCCAAAAAGTGCATTGTCATCCCCTTTGGTAAAAACTCTGTACCCATGAACTACCACATAGGCAGTAGTCTACTTAACACTGAAAGTGTGATAAGAGACCTTGGGACACAGGGAGACAGTAGTCTCTCCTTTGATAATCACATCGCCACAGTGGACAGGAAATCCTTCTACATGGCACACCTCATCATAAAAGGTTTCTCATCCAGAAAAAAAGAGGTCATTGTTCCCCTCTACCATCACTCATTAGACCCATTATAGAGTACAACACCCCTTTTGGTATGTACCTCACAAGACATCTACAACAACTGGAAAGGTCACAGAAATACCTCACAAAGAGGATTACTGGCCTCAAACAGATGCCCCATGCAGACCGTCTCAAAAAAACTCCAGCTTTACTCCGTCGCATATTGCCTACTCAGAGGCGATCTCTGCCTAACATACAAAGCTATGTCAAACCCAGTGCTGTTGGACATGCTCCAATTAAAGAAATCCCAATCTCTCTGAGCTACACGCTCTGGGGACCTAAACCTTGTCACCACAATAAACAGAACATGCTGGAGGGATAGATTCCTGTCCCAGAGACTTCCCATACTCTGGAACAGACTACCTATCTATGTCAAACAGAGCTCCTCATTAGCACTCTTCAAGAAAAATCTTGATGACTGGGTGGGAAATAGGAAATTCACCCCGGGGATCACTTCTGTGGATCTGCTTGAAAGGGGCACAGGAAAATAATTTTCTTGGGTGGCAAAAGCCAGGGTACCTTTTTGGCTAGGCTTATATAGGCCCTAGGGCTAATAGCCTAGTACCTACCTATGAAGCTATGAACCTAAGAAGGTGAGTTTGGGCTAGGGTGACCTGAGCCTGATCCAACAGAAAGTTTTTATGTCTATATAGGGTACCCATTTTTTGTGTACCTTTTTGATAGTTTGAGAGATATGGATGTCAAAGTGGAGGTTACTGTCTATTTCAATGCCAAGGAGCTTGGTATGGGGAGAAGGTGAAATGACAGTACTATTTTTGGAGGAGATAGAGAATGAGAGAAAAGAGGTTTTTGATTTGTTAGGGGTAAATAGGAGTAATTTAGTTTTGTTGGGATTTAAGATAAGTTGGATATTAGTGATTCAGCTTTCCACTGAGGCAAAGGATTCTTGGGTGAGCCGCTGTAGAGTGGTAAGAGATGGGGCTGAGCAGAATAGGGTTGAATCATCTGCATACTGTATGAGTGAGGCATGCAGGGTAGAGGTATGCAGATTATTGGTGAAGATAGAAAAAAGAAGTGGACCCAATATAGAACCTTGAGGTACAGCAATGGTGGTTGGGAGTAAAGGTGATAAAGCACCCATTTCAGAACATTTCAACCATAAAAAGGCCACTCACACTTCATTACACTCCATGAATATCAGCCAAAATGCACAATCTCTGCAGAAGTAAAAGTCATCTGAATAATTCCTCAATAAAGAGATCTGTAACAAGTGAAGAGATTGCCACTGGCAAACAACTTTACATTTCAGTGTGTTTCATCTACAAATTCAGTACCTGCTGCCCTTGAAGATTAAATTGGCTATGTTACATTAAAAAAAATGGTACGCTGGTAATATTGCAATAGGGAATGGCTGGCAAACCAGCAACAGGTACATAGTTAGACATCTCATCCAATGGAGGACACACTCAGAAGTGTAACATGCCCATCTTCCCCTTGAAGTACACTGTAGTGTCAGCAATCCATCTACAGGGTATGGAAATAGAACCCACAGATGCCTACAACAAAGGCATGTATACTACCTATTATGCTACTGACACTGTTTCCAAATTGTCTAGCACAAGCACTGATTGCTATTTGCTAAACAAAATAGTTGCACATCAAAAAACAGACTTACCATGAGCCAAAGTAAACTTCTCTTTCCTTGAAACTCACAATTCCTTGGAAATTCACAGAAACTCACAATTCCTTGAAAAATACACTGAAACTCTTAAGTAGTGTGGCAATTGGTGTAGAGGATTCAGGCTTTTGTCCTCTGTAACCAAGGTACAATGTTTGTGTGTATATTAGATGATCGAACTTTTAAAAGTTTGAACGTCATATGGTCGACACCACATGATCAAACTTTTGAAAGTTCAAAAATCTAATAAAAAAATAAACCACAGAAAAAAACCTACCTGAACATTTTAAGCAGGGGGGCAAGCCCCCATGAAACCTCCATGTGGGGGGCTGCACCCCCCCAAACACCCCACGCTTTTTAACTATGCCAACTCCGAGATTGCACTACATTGCAGGAGAGGGAAATTTTCCCATTCAAAGTTCGATCGTTTCATTAAAAGTTTGATCATATGATGTGCAAACTTTGAAAAGTTCGATAACATAATATAGACTCCAATGTTTGAGCCTGAGCAAGTTAATTAACTAACCTGCCATCCCTAACTAGGGCATTTCACGCACACACACACACACACACACACACACACACACGCACGCACGCACGCACACGCACGCACACACACACACACACACGCACGCACACGCGCACACACACACACACACACACACACACACACACACACACACACACACACACACACACACACACACACACACACACTACTGAAAGGAAGATATATCCCTGGAATGAATGTGAAGACAAGATGATCAATTTCAGCAATTGGCTTAAGTATTGGTGTCATTCAAAGGGGATCCAATGCCTGTCAGCCTGGGATGACATGCTCGACAAGCCACGATGCTTCGCTAGGGACGGCTTGCACCTGTCACCCCTGGGCTTTTGGATATTGGCAAAGGCTCTTGCCACCCCCATAGTGCCTTTTTTAGGCAAGGCTCAAAAGACAAACCCACCTCCATAGATATCACAAGGGATAAGAAACTAAAGAGTAATGCTACTCAACGCCAGAAGTCTAAACCTCAAGATGCACGCACTCAAAACTCTCCTTAGCATGGACAACATCGATATCTGTGCAGTAACAGAAACCTGGTTCAAGGCTCCCAAGAGCACCCCAGCACTACCAGGTTATACCTCATACCATGCTTTTCGGCCCCAAAACTTGGACCGAACCACAAAAGGAGGGGAGTATCAATATTCGTCAAAGATACCCACACCTCCAGGCTGGTGGCACAGCACGAGGCATCAGAGACTATCCATGTGCAACTAACAGTGGGTAAAACTGCCTTCCAGTTTATAGCCTGCTACAGACCACCCTCCCAAACCCAGGAACCCCAATCGGCCTTCCTGAGAACAATGGAAAATATGAAGGTCTCTCCAAACACCATTATATTGGGCGACTTCAACTACCCAAACATAGACTGGGAGCATTACTCTAGCTCCAACACCCTAGCCCAAAGGTTCCTAGAATTTATAAACTCAAATGCTATGGAACAACTTGTTACCACTCCCACAAGAGGAGAAAACATACTGGACCTGATCATCACCAACATGGGGACTCTATGCTCCAGACCAGAAGTGTATCCCTCACTGCTAAGATCAGACCATAAACTAATCTCACTGGATATTCACATCCCGACCCCACCCCCTGCCCAGAAAACCACAGTGAAAAACTTCTCTAAAGCAAATTTCACACTCCTCAAAACCGAGATGGAATCCTTCAAAGTCCCCAGGCCTGTGGAAAATACGGCCCAGACCGCAGAATCCTTTATAAATGCATTCTATGAACACCTTCAGGAATGCATGGATCATGCAATCCCAAATAAAACCAAGACCTAATCCTCCAAAGGCAGACATCCTGTCTGGTGGACCCCAGCCATAAGCAAACTATACAATAGAAGGAGGAAGCTAATACATGATAGAGCAAAATCCCAAAAAGGGAAGGCATCTCTGATCAGTATTAGCAAAAAACTACGGGCACTCATAAAATCGTCTAAAGCCAGCTTAGAGAGAAAAATTGCACAGGACACTAAGGATAATCACAAGGCTTTCTTTAGTTATGTCAGGAACCTGGGTGAGAATTCCCAGATATGCTCAAAATTAGTCCAAAATGACAAAAAATACACCAATACCACAGACATTGCCAACATCCTAGCTGACAGGTTCAGCACAAACTCCCCCCCCCACCAAAATGGAAAATATCTATCCCAGCAGTGTGCTGCCCCCCTGACATCTCAGATGCTCAGGTAAGAGCCGCCCTCTCCAAAGCAAAAAAACACAGTATCAATGGGACCAGACGGTGTCCCGGGCTGCGTCCTACATGAACTCCAAGAAGAGCTAAACCCAAACATAAAACTACTGTTCAATCTCAGCGTTACTACAGGATATGTACCCAAAGAGTGGTGTACAGCAACAGTGGTCCCTCTCCACAAACGTGGTGCCTCAGCAGATCCTGGAAACTATCGCCCCATAAGCCTGACTAGCTTGGTCTGCAAAGCTATGGAAAGGATCATCATGGATCTCATAAAGAAAGATATTGGGGACCTACAGACACTGGATCCTACCCAGTTCGGCTTTGTTAAGGGCAGATCCTGCCTCTTAAACCTGGTCGATTTCTTTGAAACAGTCACCAAGGCCATTGACGTGGGGAAGGTGGTCCACATAGCCTACCTGGACCTCGCAAAAGCCTTTGATACAATACCCCACTCGGGCATTATAGATAAGCTAACCAGCTTAAATATAAACCCCTATGTCACTAGATGGGTTGCAAACTGGCTCAAGGACAGAACCCACATGGTTAGAATTGCTGGAGCCATGTCAGTCTCCAAACCAGTTACAAGTGGTGTCCCACAAGGCTCAGTCCTGGGACCTCTCTTGTTCAGTATATATTTCTCGGAGGTACAGGCCAACACGGAAGGACTGTGGCTGACCAAGTTTGCAGATGACTGCAAACTGGGCGCCATAATCGACTCTCCAGCCGACACAAGCATCCTCCAAAAGGGCCTCATAGAAACAGACAACTGGTGCCAGAGCCATGGCCTCAAGCTAAACGCCAAAAAGTGTATAATAGTCACCCCCTTTGGCAAAAACAAAGTGACCACAAATTACCACATAGGTGGTAATCCATTAAGTACGGAAGAAGTAATTAGGGACCTGGGGACTCAAGTTGATAGCAATCTCTCATTTGACAACCACGTGGCCAAAGTGGTTAGAAAAACATTTTATATAGCCCACCTAATCATGAAGGGATTCACATCTAGATCAGGGGAGGTCATCGTGCCTCTTTACTCATCCCTCATCAGGCCCATAATTGAGTACAATGCCCCTTTTGGGATGTACCTTACCAGACACCTGCAGCAACTGGAAAGACTCCAAACGTACCTCACCAAGAGGATCAAAGGGCTCAAACAGATGCCATATGCTGCACGGTTAAAGAAACTCCAGCTCTACTCAGTGGCATACCGCCTGCTCAGAGGTGATCTGTGCCTGACATGTAAAGCCATGTCCAACCCGGAATTAATGGACATGCTGCACCTCAGAAAATCTAAATCCCATCGAGCTACGTGCTCGAGAGACTTGAACCTCAGCAGTGAAATAAATAGGACATGCTGGAGGGACAGATTCATAACCCAGAGGCTCCCTTCACTCTGGAATAAAATCCCAGTCCAGGTTAGGCAGAGTCCCTCATTGACTCTCTTCAAGAGGAATCTTGATGAGTGGATGGGAGATTGTAGGTTTACCCCGGGTATCACTTCTGTGTCACTGTTAGACAGAGGCACAGTATACTAACCTCGAAAAAGGGCATAGCAAAATTCATTAAAAATGGGTGGTGGAAGCCAAACACACTCTGTCTAGGCTTATAAATGCCCTAGGGCAGATAGCTTAGTATGAACCTATGAATGCCCATCTCATTTCAAGAAGGAAGGAAGGAAACGGAACCCAAGCAGCTTTAAATTCTGTGCATGCGGAAAAGAAGCAACAGCAGCAACAGAAATATGCTAGTGTTAATGTACACTGAGAAGCAGCAGGAATATGTTTTCTTAAAGAAGAATGCTGTCAAAAAAAGCAGTGAGAAGGATATGAAATCTGAAACTCAAATGTATGTCATTATATAGTTACTTCCGTCCTCAGTGATTTGCTAGGATACCACAAATTTTATGAGGAACAAATCAAAAATATGAGGCAAAAATCTGGACAGTTTGGGAACATGTTTCTTACGGCTGTTAACTGTGAGTGTTTTACTCTGTCCTTGCTAAAACCAAAAACCAAGCTTAACGTACTTGTGAAGTTTAAATGTGAATCTTTCATACTGAAGTAAGGGGTCACTTTGACAGTTTTTTGGGGGGGGGATTAGATGGAATTACATCTACTATGTTCATATGTGCTTCATATTCTGTATTAAAGTTAGTTGGGGTGGGTTTGACTTGGAATAGGGACCAACTGGGAAGTCTGATGATGGAATCATATTGTATTGCTTCTTGCATATCAAGCAGTCATCAGGTGTGTGTGTGTGTGTGTGTGTGTGTGTGTGTGTGTGTGTGTGTGTGTGTGTGTGTGTGTGTGTCTGTGTGTGTGTGTGTGTGTGTGTGTGTGTGTGTGTGTGTGTGTGTGTGTGCGTGTGTGTGTGTGTGTAATACATCTATTTAAAAATAAAATTAATGGAAAAGTGTGGCCATAAGTCAATATTTAACACCGTGATTTTCTTCAGGGAGTTAATTGTAAATTAGAAGGTATCCATATTAGAAGAGTAGCCTTAGTTTTCTAGATTTTCATCTGGTAGTCCAGCGCTGTGAGAATGCATTTAAGGCAGAACAGAGGAAGGGGATTGTGGTGGTAATTTAGAGTAATGTGTGTGTTTATTAAATGACTTATTGCCTTTTGGATACAGACTGAATTTGAATTTCCCAAGGTGTCTGGGACTTTTGTTTAGACTCATTATAGTTTGTTATGAAATTTTCCTTTTTCCACACTTTTGCAAATTAGCGTATGCCCGAAACTGGTAAAAATGACCCACCAAATGGGACTAGAAGAGGCTCCTGTATTTGTTAGTAACAGATGGGTAATGAGTCTAGTGACCAAATTTAGCAACATGTTTAAGAATTTTCCATATAGGAATTGGTTTATATCTGTTCCCAAGCATGCTGTGAGGAGCTGTAGAGTACACTCGCAGTCCCGCACTCTTAATTTATGGTAGAGATCATTGCAAAAACATGCTTAGACATAGAAATGTTTATCTAAATTAGAATTTTATGGCTACATGCATAGGGACAACATCTGATGAAAGGGATTTACTGTACATACGTAAAATTTGTGAGGATTTGTATATATTGTAAATGTTAGGTGACTGGTGAGAGTAGCATAATGAAAAAATAAATAAACAAAGAGCTAAATAAATCATTGATATGAAATAACACAGTGGAAACAATAAATCTGCTGCAATGTATATTAGATTATAATTAATGTAAAAGATATAGAAAATATTTCCGCAGGATTCAATAACGCCTACACTAAGTGTATACTGTTGTGAATGAACAGGCAACACAGACATAACTCACACCTTCTTCCTCCTAATTTTAGTTTTCTTACTGATATTCTTGCAGCTTTAAATACTGACAGGGATTCATAAAGGTTACCACAAAATGTAGATTGTATTGACACTTAGTGTAATCTTTCTGAGTGACTAAAAAGTACAAAAAAAATGCAATAAGAATTTTCTTGAATACATATTGTGTACACTTACCCCCAGATTTACTATTCCTCCGTGCAGGACTAGCTCAGTCCTACACAGAGGAGGTCGTTTAGGAACAGGATGGCAGCGCACCATGCCTAGTAATGAGACACACTGCTTTAGCTCCTAGGCTTATACCGAGCATGTAAGAGTGCAGGGGGCGTGTCTGAGAGCAGAGCTATCAGAATATACACCCCCCCGCAATGAGGAACAGCAGAAAGGGGTATGAAATGAGTGGGACCGCTCATAGGTGACTGCATATCCTCACCAACAGTCCCCCTCGTGTACAACAGCAACTGTATACATAAAATGAAGAAGCCCTTTATTTTTTTTTTTTAATTCTGATTAAAGCTAACCATAGGTGCGCGGGTGTGCCCATTGCTTAGCTATGGTTAATGCAGCTTAAATGGCTGAAGAGGATAACAAGGAAGATATATGCAAATGAAGCAGCATAGCAATAGTGTAGTGGGCAGAGCATTTGCCTTACGAGCAGGCATTCCCGGTTTGAGTCCCACTGCAGCAGATTCCATTTTCCATGGCAAAGTACGTTATGAGTAATATTTATGTTGCATAACCCACTAAATAACATATTTTCATGAACTGGAATACTGCAGTAAATGCACATGTGAGTTGTCAGTGTCATATTGAGTAAGACACTAGTAAGCAGGTATAAGCACAAATAAGCAGTAGTAAGCATATTTAAGCACTAGTAAGCAGGCTTATGCCTGTTTGCGTGGTGGTAAGCAATGCCTACACTGGTTAAGCAATTCTAAAGCTAACTCTCTCTAAGCAGAAGTAACGGCAGGTTAGCAGTGCTTACCGTCACCCAAACCTGCTTACAACTGCTCAAAAGTGCCTTAATCACTTTGTATCCAATTGCCCTTGTTCTGCCCATCAACAAAATAAACAGCCATGCAAGTCTTGAACTCAGGACCCTATACAACATAGTCACAGTAGTTATCCACCAAGCCATCATGGAAGTACAAACGAATGAGGTATCAGCAAACAACTCCTCACCATAGTAAAACCAAACTGAACCTGTGAAAGGAATCAGTATACAGTCATATGCTCCATAACCCACTAAATAACATAAATATGTGAACTGGAGTAAAGCAGTAAGCCCAGAAGTGAGGTGTAATTGTAAGAGTGTTGAAGTCCCCAATAAAACACAAGGACCCCATAGAGTGTATGTACACATTAATCATGGATACCAGGCAGATGTATAAGATGTAATGAATAAGAAATCAATGCCAAAAAGGAAATATAATACGAAGTCTAATGTAAGCAATGCTAAGCATTGCACAGGCCAGCATAGGAAGTGTAAACAATGTGTAGACCAGCTAACTAATTGTGCCCAGTGGTATACCCCTTTAAACAATGCCAACCTTAGTTAAGCAGGTTTGCCCATAGCTTAGCCTTTTCAAAACTGGCCAATCATGGAAAAGTGTGGGAAATCAGCCCTACTTAAACTCAAGAGGCAGGAATACATCTCATAACTGGTTGTAGCTTCTCCTTGCAGGCACTATGGCAGTAAGGGGAGAAGGTGTGTGCTTTTGAGCACAGTGCTGGTGCATCCAGGGGTCCAAGGTCATTGTAGGACTCCTTGTCAAAGACCATGATCAGAGACTGCTGCAGGGCCAGCACTAGGGCTCCCAATATAAGGCAGAGGCCTGGGACCATCTCGCCCATGACCTCACCAGTGCCACTGGCATATCCCAAACTGGTGAGCAGGTTAGGCACCACTATGCCGACCTGAAGCAGCATAAGGGGGACCTCTTGCAGGAGTGGCTCCAAGAGTGACAGGGGATGTTCCAGCTGTGTGTAAGTATCATCCCAGAGTGGCTCCAAGAGGCTAGAGTGGCAGGGGATGTTCCAGCCATGTGTAAGCATCACCCCAGTATGTGTGTAATAATTGCCAACTCAGGTATATCATGGATAGGTATGGCTAAATATTCCTCTTTTGTCTCCCACAGCTGCAATGGAGTGGGCCGTGAACCAGGAGGCCCACAGCAGTCACCTGGTGAGGTTGTGACGTGAGGCAGGTCAGTAATACTCATGCATTTACTGTCATAGGAAATAAAAATAAAAGTAGTAGTAGTAAATTAATTCATGTATAAAACCTGTATTGTTCAAGGCAAGTACTGCATACACTAGAGAATATGGCAGGAAGAGTCTCATATTGTTTGTATGTCAATAAAAGTATAATAGCCTGACAAAACAGGTCTAACTGCTGGACAGCATGTGCATATCCTGATCATATGGCAATGTAGATTTGCAATCATGTAATAGTACTATAGTATTAAGCACTGTTACCCACACCGTGCACCATAAATTGAATGTGTAGGAATGCCTGTATATGACAGGTGTAATCCCCAGAGGCCATTTAGTACAACTGAGAGACACATAGACAGTAAACAGGGAAAATATAGACAACAAAAACCAAATAGCACATGCAACTGAGATGTGAACTGTAGTTTTTTAGCACACACAGCCATGGTACGAATCCTGCAAGTAGTAGTAGTCTGCATACAGAATCATACCCCACAACTGTGCAGATATGTCCAGAATGTCTATTAAAATGTCCCATATCTGTTGCCTATCACCCTGTCCCCCTGGGAAATCAGTGGGATGATCCGAGATGTATAGGCAACAAACAGGAAATACAACTGATTGACACACAGCTATGAGAACAAAGCTGGCACACTAGCAACTCCCCAATACCTTATGTGACTAAGAAGCCACATATGTCCCATTTACACCCCAACTTGTCAAGCTGTGGTCAGAGTGTGTACAGTAACAGAGTGAGATGTATGTGCATAATAGTAATGTGGAATCTGGTACTGTGTGTGGGAACATTCAGGTAGTGCTAATAAATATTCCTCAAACAGGTCTGTCAGATACCAACACTGTCCAGAAATACACGAATGATATGCAGTTGCTCTGAATATTGAGGTATTACACATCACTGTCACCCACACTGTCCTACAACATATAACTGTCTAGGAAATCTGTATAACAGTGTTGTAATACAAGGTCAGAATGCAAAAGCACAGGGATTAATAAGACAGAAAGCAGATAGGAGATATACAGCAATATCTGTATAGCAGACACAATTGTGATGGACAGTGTTTAAGTTGTAGCAGACACAGCCATGGTCTGAATTCTGGGAGTGGAATAAGGCTGCATACAGAATCATACCCCACAACTGTACAGATGATTATGGGCCCATATCTGCTGACTGTCCCCCCTGTCCCCCTGGCGAGTCTGTGAGATGATCCCAGATGTTTAGCCAGCAAACAGGGAATACAAGTGATTGTTGAACATCTATGAGAACACACCTGTCACTGTAGCAACCCATGAAACTGTTAGGAGAGTAATATTTCAAGTATGTCCTATCTATACTCCCATGTTGTCATACTGTGACCAGAGTGTGATGTATGTGCATAATACTAATGTGTAATCTGGAACTTTGTGTGGCAACAGTCAGGTAGTGTTAACAAACATTGCTCCCACAGGTACGTCAGATACGAACACTGTGCTGAGAAATACAGACCATTATAACCTGTACAGGTACTGTTCACACTGGTATTGTAGGGAATTGTGAGTGTTGCAGTTTCTCTGAATAATAAAATATCACTGGTCACTGTCACCCACACTGTGCTACATAATATAACTGTGTAGGAAAGCAGGTATATGTATGTGTCAGGTCACGAAAGGTGGAAGAAGAGGGCAATATTCTAGATATGTCCCAGCACACCAGCATGTGGTCAAGCGCATGCAGAGTCTGTACATAAAGAGTTGGATAGCTATGTGCACAACATCAACCTGGAATCTGGGAGTATGTGTAGAAACAGTTAGTTAGTGTTAAACATTCCCTCCACAGGTATACCAGGTAAGAGGTATATATTGCAGGAAAAAACGATTCATGTGTAACGATGACCCAACCATATCACTGTCCAAACTAAGGCTATAGGGTAGTGTAGCAAGACTTGTAAGGTACAGATAACAGCACTGACTATGAAAGTAATGTGGACTACAGGAATATAGTAGTTGTTAATTGACATCTTTCTCTCCCCCCACCATATCTCCAACAATATTCAACATACCCACCCCAACGGGTATGTACTGACACCTATGCTCTGATAATGTCCAGTTATTTGATAAATATTTTAATGGTCCCATTCATGTGCTATATTGAATTATTCCAACATTGGTGGCATGGTGCCATCAATGTACCTGCATGCTGTTCTTATTACCACTGTGGTCCCATATGTGCATGTGTTCTGTTTGCTATGCAACTGTTCCATATCTGGTGTCTGGGTTAATGGGAATATCTATGCATGCTGTTATACCTAACCCTGGAATGTGTTGACTATTACTAACCCACATATGATGATGAAATCTAAACACTATAGCATGGTTGGGAAGGCCGGTCCCAGTGGACTCACCTGTCCCACCGTGGCTGGTGCCCGACCTGGGACCGCCCTGTCCATTGATCCTGCACCACCTTCGGGTGGAACCACCTCAGGGGATGGGGCTCACCCCCCCACTTGGGAGTGGGCGCAGACAGGCACCTGTTACCCATCGCCAGGTCGGGGTCGTGGTGTGTAGAATGATCAACCAGCAGTTTGGTGATCTTCTACGCCAGCTCGAGGGCCACGTGTCATGATTAGAAAGTCAGCCTGGCTCTGCGACTCAGCCCCCAGCACAGCCACCTTCAGGGCTGTGAAGATGCAGTGGTGACTGCCTATGGGTGGGGACCTCAGACCAACTGTTTCCACTAGGGGGCTTGTGGGCTTCTGCTTTCCAAACACCCCTCCCCAGCAAGGTGTTTACCCCCACATGTCATATACTGCCCCTGTATGCATCTTGTTTGTCTTGTCTGTTAACCTACCCATCCTACCTCCCCAAATATACCTACTACCCCTCTCCAACATCCCACTCTCACCTGAATAAAAAGGGCAATGTGTTCCCACAAAAAAAATCTTGCCCTATACATAGCTGCCCTTTTCACACACGTGTCAACTGGACACATGTAATCTGGTCTAATTGGCATCACAACGTATTACTGTTGTCCTCACCCCCTCCCAGGGCTTTGCTCGTTCAAATCAACCTCCAAACTCAGTGTATATGCACAGCTGTTGCTGTAGAAGAAATTGGCAGCTATGGACCTTCCCTACACCCTTCCTGCACATCCCTGGCTATTTTCCCTACTGTCTTTCCCTCTTTGTGCCCCTTTTTTTAACCACTTTCCTATCAATTCCTTTTTCTTTTCTTTTAAAGAAATAGGGGTGGGGGTAAGCGGAAGTAAGCACTTTTAAGCAGCAGTAAGTGGGTTTAAGCCTGTTTGAGTGGGAGTAAGCTAAGCCTACACAGGTTAAGCAATTTAGAAGCTGAGTATGAGAAACTGTAACCGGAAATTAGCAGTGCTTACCTCCGAACAAACATGCGCAAACTCGCTTACAACTGCTTTAAAGTGCCTTAATCACTCTGTATCCAACAACCCGTGTTCTGCCCAGCAACAAAATAAACAGCCTCTGCAAGGCTCAAACCCAGGACCCTGCACTCAATAGCTACAGTGCTGTACCACTGAGCCATGTCAGATATACATAACCCTGATGTTTTCAAAAACATATCCAGCCCAGTCATTCAACAGCACAGAGAATGTATTCCAACATTTAGATGTATGTGTGTGCGTAAATATATTAATATCTCAACAGATACAGCTTATCTATATATGTATATATATAAATATGTATATATATAAATATATATGAACATATATACATGCAAATGCCTACATCTATAGATATATATGTCTACACCTATATGTCTAAATATACACAGCAAGTTACATATATGTAAGCAGATATATATCTATGTAGGTGTATACGGACATAGTTATATACATGTAAGCAGATATATATATCTATATAGGTATATATGGACATACATCTGTAGATCACAATGGGAAAATAACTAAGACATATATGTCCACATGCACTGTTAATGGGGTTGAGAAGCCCCAAACAATCTACGTCTTGTATGAATAAGTATACCCCCACAGCCAAACACGTCCACCCTGCAATACACTACCAAGTGTTGCAGATCCCATAACCATTACCTGACATGATATGGGCATCCCTAGGATACATTTACACAGGCACATATATGCATATATATATATATATATATATATATATATATATATATATATATATATGTATAGCTATATATGTAACTACACATACACATGCAGAGATATGTACAGTAAGTTACATATGTAACACGTGCACACAATATGGAACAGCCACTATTCCTACAATTACCATCTTACCAACTGGTGACTGGATGAGCCAGCCATTCATTGTCTGCAACATATACCTGCAGAGATATCGAAGGATATAACACCACACACAGGTGTGCATAAACAGGAAAGCTTTATTTGTGTATTATTACAGTTGTATATGCCATGTCATATAGCTGTTTCGATATGGACATCCATATAACCTGAGTAATGCTACTGTGAAATGGTAATGCTAATACAGTAGTCTGGAAAGGTTAACAAATGTTGCTGTCCACGCCAAGGCCATCAAGTAGTACAATAGTAAAGACAGACTGGCCCATTGGATACCAAACACTCAATGGTAGGTAATGCAGGTGTATAGTTCAGCAGCATCTATCTACACTCTGTAGACAATCCCTAGGAGGTAAAGACCTCAGTTGACACAATGGGATGTAACTGTTACATAACAGGGCACAACTGACACCATCACAAGCACACTGACAAACAGAACAGTCTGTATGGCAGGTGGCAGTGGGCCTGCATTTAACTAAGGTGGATTGTATGGTAATGTACATCCATATACCTTAAGGCAGCTCACTCATGATGGTCTTCAGGACTTTGGGCTTTCAGGATTCTGTAGTGCTCCCATATACATATGTGTATATATAGATATATGTATATATAGCTATATATGTGTGCACATCCTATGTGTACAGATATGCCTAGTTATGTTGGTATATATGTAGATATCAATAACTATATGTGCATACATATCTATTCTGATATACCTACTACTGTTAAAATACATGTGGATAACCATACGTATATGTGCATATGTATCTCTGTCTGTATGTATGTAGACATATATAGCTCTGTATATGTATATATCTGGGTGCTTATTTGTATATCTGTGTACATATACATATCCATCTATGTATGTCGATATGTATATCTGTATGTCTATATAGATATCTAGATAAGTATATGTACATATATCATTACTATATGTCCTGAACATGGAGTGTAGCCCTACCTCAGCCCCTGTAGACCCAACTTTATAGTGCAAGGGGATGTCAGGTATGTATAGCAGGTATACTTGTAGAGTATTGCTACTGTCATAGGAATTGTCTTCACAGACATGGTGTATGTGGGAGGTCACATCTGCTTATAACATGTGTGCCATTGGCTATTGACAGACATCCTAAGGACATCATAGTACAGTACCACTGCTAGCACGTAATGCTAATGTGGACAACAGCAGACATAATGGCCAATATATGTGGACAGTCTGACACACTCTGGACAGTCCAGAGGTATACACATTACCCTTAGTACAAGACATGTGGACCAATCCTGGCAATGTGGATGTTAACAGCCATGTAGATGGGTGTAGCACGTAACTACTGGTATACATTTGCCCACATAGGTTATGCATTCACACATACCTATCTGTCCTGCCACATAATAACCGCTGGTAAGGGGGTGCCATGGTCACATACCACCCACTAGATATTGACATACATTTGCACAGCATCCCACAGCTCTGTCTGACATACATGACTGTTATGGTGGCCTGGCAGCAGTACATCTGGCAAGTAACTGGACATTACATCTCACTGGTTAAGTGCCCTAAGCTGCTAGGCATGTAATATAGCACTGTGCAGGCTGCAGGCAGACCGGCTCAACACTGGCCTACATTTCCTATGGGGGAATGCACATGTACCTGCACATAGATAGCAGGCTCTACAGGCATGCCACAGCACAGAGTAACATATACCTGTATGTACGTGCATCACCACAACCAATGTAAATGCAGCCACAGCTACATATGACATGCTAGCGTATTATTACAGTATATGGACTATCTGTTCAACACCAACCTCATATGTGCCATGCACACACCTACCCTACATATACTGGGCCACTACACAGTGTGGTCCGCTGCCTGTCTGTGGTATGGGACATGTGCATGTGTGGCACTACAAAAATGTAAGCCAATAGGGTAACATACAGTGGAGCAGCATGTAACATCAGATAGAACAGGACCAAGAACAATGACATCTACCACAGTCTGTACACAGGCCAAGGTACATATTAATATTACACACACTGCCGACAATCACCATAAGTACACAGACCTCAGTACTGTACACACAACCACAGAATGTCCATGTTATGTCATCAAATATAACCCCTACTATACATTACATGTGTAGCAGTCTAATATCTCACTGGCTTGTTATTAGATATGATGTCAGTAATTATGGTGTACAGTACATATGCACCCCTTACTGCATTACATATGTACAAAGGTTGCCATGTTTGTGGCTGGAGGCACATACACAGGGCCAGTATTGACATGTTGCTGTGATAACCTCATACATTTACTGTTGTAACAGGGTTTGTTGCACCATATGTCCTATGAGGGATAAGAAGTCAGTAACTCTCATGGCTGTCACCATCTACAGACTGCAATTCTCACACTACCTTCTGCAGTTCACAGATAGGTGCTCTGTGGGTAACACCTGAAACAAAAGGCATTGCACACTGGCCAGTCTGCAGATGGCCCTACAGATGGGTGTTCCCTCATAAATATAGCACTGACATGGCAGGCATGTAAACATGTAGGACAGCCATAACCACACACACCCTGTTAAACCAACATTACTCCAAATGCAATATAGCAGCACTTAGTCTGTAGTCAGATCAGGCACATCCCCCTCCTGTGTGTTGGCCTGTTTCCACAGTGTATGTTGTTAGAGGTAAACCCTAATCCATCTGAGATGCTGTTTTACAAACAACAGATTGAGTTCCTGCTCACATTTAATGAAAGGCCCAATGCCAACGTGATGTTCCTAGATATTGGTGTGTGTTTCCATGCAACTGGCTATGGGAAAGTTACCACAGCTGTTCCACATGCAATCATACAACTCATCACTAGTGGGATTGCCACAACACAGTACTGTGCAGGTATCACATGCACCACAGGGATCATACGGAAGTTATATGTGCAAAGGGTATGTGGAGGTGTCTGACATCAGACAGCATGCTTCAGTATGCCAATGGGGGTTATAGTGAGTGTGAATGTGGTCATACCCATCATACACCACACACACAGACATGGGTGCCAGTACTGACATGCATGTATGCACTGCTTCATGGGTGTGTTGTGGTTGATGGTGCCAGACAGCTATACAAGGCTAGGTGATGGGTATACCTTGACATAATGCCACATGACAATGGTCTGCATTGTGGCTCAGGGGTGTAATGTCTGGAGTTGCCCACACAGGTGGGTATTGTATTCACCATCCAGTCACCTGGGTGTGACTATTGTGTGTGGCCAACACTGTGCATTGCTTGCCATGTATGTGTTCCTTCGTCCATGATATGGACAGTGTCTGGGATGTGCACACCTCCCACATGCATGTACAGTGACATGTAGGGTGTCTGGCCCATGTTGTGTACATAGATCATTATCATCAGATGTGCCAGTCCTGGCATCATGTGGCGATGTGGCGGGAACTGTTCATGGACAGCAGGTTGGCCCTGCACCTACATTGATAGCATGATACTGGTATTCCCTGGTGTCAGTGGTATCTGTCCATAAAGGGCTTATGTTTCAGGCATGTTATGCCCTTTGTGGGTCACATTTGATGGCACCACAGGTGTCCAGTGGGGAACATGGGGGAGGTGCACTGTCGGCATTTA
Source organism: Protopterus annectens (assembly GCF_019279795.1). Taxonomy (NCBI): domain Eukaryota; kingdom Metazoa; phylum Chordata; order Ceratodontiformes; family Protopteridae; genus Protopterus; species Protopterus annectens. The sequence goes on from NC_056726.1 coordinate 1,877,752,118, forward strand.
CATGCCAATTGGACTGATGGACAGAGTGCCATGCCCTCCATGGTTACTATCAGTGGGCAATATGCAGGGTACTACCAACATAGCGGCTGTTTGGCTGTTGCCCAGGCAAGTGTGTGTGTGTATGAGACATGGGTTGAGAGTGTACCGTAGGTAATACTGGGGTTGCTAACATTGTTTAGTTGGCATTGATGTCACATTTAGGGGTATGGATTTGCACCCCGGCCTCTTGGCTATTTCACAACTGTTATTCCTGTATGGTGGACATTGTGATATATATGTGGCCCACCATATAATAAGTTTGCAAAACCCGCTCCACATTCAGACCACTTGTTACACACTCACAACCACCACCACACAGGATACAAATGACAAAACACAGACCTGTCATGTCTGGGATTAGAACTCCTACCCAACTAGTATATTACACTATAGTACTATGTCGTTATAGGATGTGCCATGGAGATTACTGGAGTTCTCCTTCCCCAAAGGTGTATTTCACAGTGAATTACATCAGCAGGGATGCCAAAGTAGGGCATTGGAATTGTAATGAGTGTGACTAGCCTAAAATGCATTGCTCCCTACACAAACATAGAAAACACACACAAAACATCCACAGCTGACATGTGTTGGGATAAAATCCTTACCAGATGTCTATATCACATTACAGCATGATGCTGTTATAGGATGCACCACGGGGATTACTGGAGTGCCCCTTCCCCAAAAGTGTATTTCACAGTGAATGACATCAGCAGGATTGCCAAAGTAGGACATATGAATTGTAGTGACTGTGACTAGCCTAAAATGCATTGCTCCCTACACAAACATAGAAACACACACACACACACACACACACACACACACACACACACACACACACACACACACACACACACACACACACACAGGAACACACACAATTGCCAAGTCTGGGAGTAGAACTCCTACCTAACTATTCTATCACACTACAGTGGTACGCAGTTATAGGACATGCTATGGAGATTACTGGGCTACAACCTTCCCAGAGGTGCATTTCTAGGTGGATGACATCAGCAGCCTTGCCAAAGTAGAGCATTTGAATTGTAGGGAGTGTGACTACCCTAAAAAGCATTGCTGTCTACACACACAGAGTCAGATAGACACACACACAAACACACACACACACTTGCCAAGTCCGGGATTAGAACTCCTACCTGTCTATGTTATCACACTACAACAGTATGCAGTTATAGGACATGCTACAGAGATTACTGGGCTACAACCTTCCCAGAGGTGTATTTCTAGGTGGATGACATCATCAGCCTTGCCAAAGTAGAGCATTGGAATTGTAGGGAGTGTGACTACCCTAAAAGCATTGCTGTCTACACAGACAGAGTCAGACACACACACACACACACACACACACACACACACACACACACACACACACACACACACACACACACACACACACACACACACACACACACACACACACACACACACACTTGCCAAGTCTGGGATTAGAACTCCTACCTAACTAATTTATCACACTACAGCAGTACCCAGTTATAGGGCATGCTATGGAGATTACTGGGCTACAACCTTACCTGAGATGTATTTCTAAGTGGATGACATCAGCAGTCTTACCAAAGTAGAGCATTTGAGTTGTAGGGAGTGTGACTACCCTAAAAAGCATTGCTGTCTACACAGACAGACCCACACACATTTGCCATGTCTGGGATTAGAACTCCTACCTAACTAGTTTATCACACTACAGAAGTACACAGTTATGGGATGCACCATGGGGATTACTGGGCTACAACTCTCCCAAAGGTGTATTTCACAGTGGATGACTTCAGCAGGCTTATCATAGTAGGGCTATGGGGAGGGCAGTGTGTGTGCATGGGCCATAATCCATTCATGTAGAGGTTGACACACCACATGCGGGCACACGCAGGGTCATATTTCACAGGTACGTGTATACAGCTGCTAGATGACTACTTCCTTGTATAGTCATGTTGCACAGCTAGCATGTGAACCACATAGTCTGTAATGCTGACAGATACTGGTAGCTAGTATCTACAGTGAGTGATATCTGAACCTCTTGTGGTTATGGCACTTTGGCTGTATGCTGGGTGGGACAAGCCAGGATGGCTCCTTGTCACAGTCACCCTCTTCCACACATCTATGTACATCTACCTTTGGTTTATTATAGTGTGTTGTCCTTAGATATATGTCCGTATTCCTATCCACTGTGTGTGCAAAGCATTTGTGATGCATACTGAGGAGTGTCTGCACTAACATCTGCCCTCTTCCATACATCTATGTACGTCTACCTTTGGCTTATTATAGTGTGTTGTCCTTAGATATATGTCCGTATTCCTATCCACTTTGTGTGCAAAGCATGTGTGGTGCATACTGAGGAGTGTCTGCCCTAACATCTGTGACTGCCAGATATGTCTGGTCCACTGGTGTTTGCAGACACGACCTTCATGTGTTTAAGTGTGTGAGCATGCCCAGTATGACCTTTCAGTATGTTGATGACTGACATTGCCTTCATTTCTCTGTGTGTGAGCATGCCCAGTATGCCCATCTGTATTGAATGTGTGGATTGAGTCCAGCTAGTTTGTACTGCAGTGCCAACCATTATGTTGTACACCTACATGTAGCATACTGTTTCTGCAGGGTATCCGTTAATTATTTGGCATTGACTGTTACTACATTTCTACATAGGATGGGGGGAGCACACCTGACTATTTCTACATTTCTACACATGATTGGGGGGGCACACCTGACTATTACTACATTTCTACATAGGATGGGGGGCACACCTGACTATTTCTACATTTCTACACATGATTGGGGGGCACACCTGACTGTTACTACATTTCTACATAGGATGGGGGGCACACCTGACACTTGTACACATTTGCTATGACTGTACTGGTATGTCTGGTACTCCATTTCATTCTGTATTCTTACCTATCATGCTGGCTAGAGGCATACCAGTGTACTACAGATCTTAGCTTTGATTTACCTACATATTAGTTTCTGACTTCCATTCCTTCAGAACTAACGTCCCACAGCCTGACCTGCTGTAGTCTGTCTGTGTATGTCTTGGGGGGGGTTACCCATAGGCATCATTTAGAGGCCATAGCACAGCCTTTGTTTGTGTTTGTTTATACCTGTCCTGCTGGCTGTGACTGTTGTTGGGTATGTTAACCCTCCTGACTGGCATGTGTGAGTCGCTTACCTTGTGGGTGTCTCAGTATTGTGGGTGGTGCTGCAGGTCTGCCTATGTCGGATGCACATAATACACTCCCTAAATATGGTTGAGCACAGGCACTGTAATGTTTGGCATCCCTTTTACTGTACGTGAGAGTCAGAGAGCGGTGCTATTCCTTGGGTCCCTCCTGCGTCAGTGTATGTGTTATGCGTTGCCTCTTTGCCAAGGCCAGGGCATACTGGGCATGCCTCCTTCTGCCTACTGGGGCAGGCTCAGGTTGTTCCTCCTGTGAATCAGTCTGTGCCTGTGAAGGCCTTGGCAATGTTGGGGGGCTGTGTGGCCCTGCCCCATGCTGTTCCTGCTGCAGCTGTTTCCACAGGATCATATTGTGTAGCATGGCACATACGAGGACAATTTGGGTACATGTAGCTGGTGAGTACTGCAAGGCTCCACCAGATGTGTCCAGGCACCGGAACCATGACTTGATCATCCCAAACACATGGTCTACTATAATTCTGGTGTGTGTGTGTGTGCCTTATTATGGAGTTCTTGTTTAGGTGTGTGTGCATTTCTGATGGGAGTCATCAGCCACGGCTCCAGTGCATATCCAGCATCCCCCACTAGGTGACCCTGAGGGATGTTCTCATTGGCAAATCTCTGGTACAGCTGTGTCAGATGCCAGATGTGGGAATCATGATAGCTTCCAGGGCAGCCAGCACACACATTCATTATTATGCCCTGGGCAACGCACATGACCTGGCAGTTGATGGAGGGGAAGCCCTTGCAGTTGATGTAGACCCTACCTCACTCACCGAGTGGTGCTTTGATGCATATGTGCATGCAGTCTACCTCATCATATTCTGCTATTTGGTGGATCAGTTGCATATTGCTGGCCAATGCCTCACGGGTGTTGGGGAATTATACGTGCTCACCGACCTGTGCTGACATGGCATCCAGGAACTGGTGGAGTACACTGGATACTGATGCCTGTGAGATCCCCATCATATCCCCAGTTGGCCTTTGGAAGTTACCTGTAGCTAGTATTCTTAGGCCTACACATACCTTGGTATCCACTGGGGATGGGTTCCCCTCTGTTAGGTCTGTGTGTGAGGTGTGGCCGGCACAGCTCAACAATTTGCTGTAGGAGGTCCCTGTCCACCCTATAGTGCTCCACTATCTCCAGCTTATGTAGCCCCTGGTAGGTTACCCTGGGTCTGTACACTCTTCTCCGTCTCCTCACTGTGGGTTGGTTGACAGCATTCACATCTTCATCACCATCAGCCTCTTCCACAAGTTGTATGATAGCTGTTGCAGCCCCTATCATTTTGCTGTTGTGAGTGTTAAAAGTTCCCCGCTTGTTTACACCGGTGGTCTAGAGTGTGGGAAAAACCAGAGGGGAAGTTCTGCATAGTTTATAGTTGTGTTCTGGGCTGGGCTGGCCTGCTGCCTCTGTAATTGGCTGATTCTGATACATTTCACCTGCCAGCTATGCTGGTTCTCCTTGATTATCTTCCTACTGTCTTCCTACTTCTGTTTTCCCTTCCCGTTGTCTTCCTGTTTAAGCCTGGGGGCACACCGTGCAAACAGAGTGCACAAATGTGCACAGTGCTGCTATTTCCTGGTTTAACTTATTTTTCTTTCTTTAAAACTCGGTGCGCAGCGTGCACACCCGCTTAGACAGTGTAAAGAGTGCTAGGAATATTCAGACACCCCCCTAGCTTAGCTGTGAGCAAACCCAAGCCACAGGGCTCCAATCTGCTTACAGTATGGCTGACACCCCCCCATGATGTCACCTAACTCCTAGGCTTGCACCAAGCTATTCCTACTCTAACACTGTTGGGACCTGACTAGCATGCTGGGGAAAACTGGGATTCAGTATCATTCCCCTCATTTGCATAGGATTGCCTGCTAATGCATAGTTACATGTCTCACACTGAGCCTCCCCCCTTAGCAACCACAACTCACTGGCCATGTTGTCTTCTGTCTGCCATTGACTTGCATGGCAGAATAGTGATTTTAGTTAGAATGCTTAATTTGGGTTTATTTTGTTATTTTCCCCCCAATCCCATTTGCGCTCCTCTGCCCCATGCTTAAACAGCCGAGATTTGCTAAAAAAAAATAAAAGTTGATTTTTTTTTACATTTTTGGCTGTTTGCAATGCCGGCCTTATACTTGGCCATTGGCATGATTCCTAACTGATATGCGGCCTTTATTTGGAGCTGTCACAGCTCCGTTTTGGATTTTGCAGAAATGTACTCGGTTACTAACCGAGTACATTTTTGCAGATTGCACTAGTCCTGCACAGCCGGTTGCAAGCTTCCTGGATCGCAAATTCACCTCATTTGCATGGATTTCTCCTGCAAATGGGGTGATTTGCATACAGGGGCTTAGTCCGTGCAGAACTAGTGCAGAAGCACTCGTGCACGCCCCTGCAGGCTGTTCCTGGATCACACGGCAGAAATATTGCCTGCTAAAGCTCCCGCACTGATCTTGCATGCCATTCAAGGCATAGAGAATCTGGGGGGTTAGTGTACACAGTGTAGGCTTTATTGAACCTGGCTATTTGCTTTTGTGTGTCCTTTTATCCACTGTTCTCCTGATTTCAATACTGTAAGATCTTTGAGGGGTCTCAGATTGGGGACACACACACACACACACACACACACACACACACACACACACACACACACACACACACACACACACACACACACACACACACACACACACACTCCAGTCTCCTTGGCATTAAAGAAGTATTTGCCTTAGTTGTGGTATCCTACTAGTGAATTAATACAGTTTTTAAGTGCTATATTCATTTGTATTGTTTGGTTAAAATAATTTTTTGTTTTATACAGGGGCCTTGTTGTTACTACATTGCTAAAGTGTTTCTGCCATCTGATTTACTGTTCAGAGACCACTTGACCCACTGTATTAATGATGGCTGCAGTTAATTTTATTTTTATGAAAGAAAACTGCATCTTAGTTTTATACAAGTTCAACGTTTGATACAAGCTCAAATGTTAATATAAATAAAACACCATTGTTCTGGGTATATTTTGTGTTTAATATTTTTGTCTGTTCTTCAGTTTCTACGTTTGAATGTTGGTATCCCACAATTGCATTGGGGTGGGCAGGGGTTACCTAATTATGTATGCAAATTTTATGTTAATCAGCACCCAAATATTTGGCCAGTTGTACCTACTTTTCATGGGCCTTTGTCCAGATTTTTGATGTCTCCAGATTGAGAGGTATGAGTTGGAGTGTCAAATCAGCACATTTATTCATACACAATTTACAGTGTGTGTAAACATGCAGAGTGTTTGCTATGTGGTTTACTTTTAGACATGATAATATTGGTTTTCAAGGTTAGCTACATTTGTATCTTTGTACACTAATAAACGCCCAGACAGGTATCTTTTCATAATCATGCATTTCAGCTTAGTGATATTATGCAGGTGATGACATTCTGTCTTATATATGGCAAAGAATTGCTATTTCAAAAACAAATCTGTGTCAAAGCTCACTCCAAGGTTTTGCACCTGAACTGAGGGCACTGAGTTGTTTCCCACCCTACAGATGCCTAGGATTGTCACTAGGCTAACTCTTAACCCATGTTGGATTTAATCTGAGGTACCTCACAGCCATCCAAGTCTGGATCTTAGACAGACATCTGTTCCGGAGCAAGACTGACCTCTGCCCACCCCAGGCAGAGTAAATAGATAATATAGTCAACCATCAACAGCACAGCAATGAAGGCTCAAGACTTGTAAGGTGACACAACAGGTGAACAGGGAGATAGAGATGCTAGAGAATTTTAAGTAAATATGGAGGACAGAGTGCAGAAATCAAACCAAACCAGGGAAGCATGCTAAAGCTCGCTAAAGAATAAAAATGTTCTTAAGAGCTGGCAGTAAAAAAGCAGAGATAGGAGGTGTACTTGTTTAACATTCACAATAGGAAAGACTGAAGAACCTAAAGAGAAATATTATTTTTGCCTTCACCAGCTTGATCATCTAGCCCCTCCCCCTCAAGTGCACCATTAATTAAGTCTCTGTCCTGATCTACCCAGTACAACTCTACTTATAACCCTGTAGGGTTTTGGGAGCTTCTTTTTTGCAGGGGATTACCCTTTCAGTGTGGTCACTTAATTACCAGTGTAGTGGGAGTCAGGAGCCAAGCATTATGTGACTCACCTCCTCCTCCTTCACAAGTGACCAGGATTATTTTAATTTTTATTTCTCAACCATAGTCTGTACCTGCATGCTGAATATGCAGTGCCTGTGGACAGTGGCGCAAATGGCTCTTGAACACCTATGATGTCATTTTACCATTTGCTGTCTTTTATATCTTATGTAGCCATGACTGGCCATCTGGTTTTCACCAGAGGAAGCTACTATGGTGAACAACTTCCATTCCTCTCACTGAGGTATGAGAGATAACCATTAGCTGCTTATTCCTATCTTCCCCTACCAGCTTCTCAAATGTTAAACTCTCTTCTTAAACCCCAGTCTTTTGCTTGATAATCAGGCCGCATTTTCTGCCTCATTAGCACTGACAGAGAAGAAAAATACAGACAGCAAGTTTTATGCAAGGCTTTCACAGAAATAGAGAGTTCTATAAGAACTCTTGCAAATGGAGGAGAGTAAAGCAACGGGACCAGATAGAACCCACTCTAGAATTCTTAAAGAAGAATCATGAAGAACCAGTGACATTAGGAATTACTTTTTTTAAAAAATACAGGGAGCATAGTGTAGTATCTGAGAAACAGAAGACGTCAGATGTGATTTCATTTCACAAAAAAAGTAGAGCAAAAACAAAACAAAAAAAAATCACTAGTTTATTTGAACTCAGTAGTAGGAAGAATAACAGAAGCAGTTCAACAGTTCTAGAGTTAGTAATTATTAAATGAGGCCAGATAAAGATGAAAGGCAACTTGGGATTCATAGTAGGATAGTCATGTTAAACAAATCTGCTAGATTTCATGTCAAGCACATAACCAATTTTTTTCACAACACAAAACAAGAAAATAAAATGTAGAGAGACATGTCTCTCTCTCTTTTTTACAGTCTGCTCATTTATTAACCCCCCCCCCCAGGTATGTTGGCATTCGTTTTTGTTTTCTTTATAGAAATAAAAACCAAAGGTACCAAAATGGATTACGCAATAGACATTTTTAAGAAAAGGCCTAATTAATTTCTTTGAATGAGTGGCCAAACAATTAGAGAATTAGGTCAGGGGAAGGGCTGTGAATGTGGTAAACTTGTTTTTTTTTAGCAAGGCGTGACAAAATTCCTAACAAATGATAAATACATATTCCAGCTGATTGGTATAACTAGGATAATTCCCATGTATGGCACTAGTGAGCTAGTTAAATTAACAGAATCATAGTTAGAAGACTACAGAAAGTGAAGCACTGAGGGGACAGTACCCGATTTTCCTTTTAGCAGGTATAATGAGGGATGAAGAGGAGATAATCCTCAGAAGACTCTCCCCTTGATAAAGGTCAAAGGGCTAGCCCCCGGAAGTAGAGGATCAACCATTTCACTGGTTCAGAAGTTTCCAGCATGTGCATAAGCACTGATTGTGGGTAGTTTAGGAAAAAAAATCTCAGTGTAATAACCCTCATTAAGTGTACTTAGTCTTGAACGTGGGGAAGGGGTGAGTACACCTTAAAAAATCAAGATGTTTACTACATATGATAACCCCTTCACCTGTCTGGCTCATAGTAAAAAGACTGCTGCCCATGAGTTATATTTCCTTTGGAGGAGGAGGACACCCCCTTACATGAGAATAATGTAGGGTGCTAGTGAGAAATGAGCTAATGGGGTAGAGATGGAAGTCCGGCACATATATAGGACTTGGGGGTATCATATGTTCATAGGTAGGTACTAGGCTATCTGCCCAAGGGCATTTAAAAGCCTAGCCAGAGTGTGTCGGCTTTCGCCACCCCATTGATTAATTAACTGAGCCTCTGTCAAGCAGAGCCAATGAAGTGTCCCAGGGGTGTACTTTCTGTTACCCATCCACTCGTCAAGGCTTCTCTTGAAGAGTGTTAGTGAGGGGCTCTGCCTAATGTAGTTAGGAATTTTGTTCCAAAGCATGGGGAGTCTCTGTGACAGGAATCTATCCCTCCAGCATGTTCTATTTATTGTTGTGGTGAGGTTTAGCTCACTAGAGCGCGTGGCTCGCAGTGACTTGGATTTCTTTAGGTGGAGCATGTCCATCAATTCTGAGTTGGACATGGCTTTGTAAGTCAGGCAGAGATCACCTCTGAGTAAACAATATGCCACTGAGTACAGCCGGAGTTTTTTCAGTCGGGCTGCATAGGACATATGTTTGAGGCCAGTAATCCTCTTGGTGAGGTGCTTTTGTGGTCTTTCAAGCTGTTGGAAGTGTCTTGTGAGGTACATCCCAAATGGGGCATTGTACTCTATGATGGGTCTGATGAGTGACGAGTAGAGGGGCACTATAACCTCTTTATTTCTAGATGCGAACCCCTTAGTAATTAGATGGGCCACATAGAAGGATTTTCTAACTACTTTGGCAATGTGATTGTCAAAGGAGAGATTACTATCTACCTGGGTCTCCAGATCATCTCTTATTACCTCTTCTGTATTAAGGGGGCTGCTGCCTATGTGGTAATTTGTGGGTGTTTTGTTTTTCCCAAATGGGATGACTATGCATTTTTTGGCATTTAGCTTGAGGCCATGACTTTGACAGCAGGTGTCTGTCTCAGTAAGGCCTTTTTGGAGGATGTCCGTGTCAGCCGGAGAGTCAGTCATGGCTCCCAGTTTTATCCCCTAAAGATCACATCATAAGATTATTATGAGTACATGACTAATATAGTATTCATCAGCCTTAGAGTGGTAGCTTGCATTAAAAATGTGGCAGCACAAATGGACACAGTCACTTAAAATAAAATAAATCTACAGTGAAGAATGGCAAACTATAATCAGAAACATTGATTGTTATGGTTGCTAAAAAAGATAAACTTCCAATTTCATAAGCTCAGATTCCAATAATTATACAAGTGATTATTAAATATAATTTCCAATCATTAATGTGATGCCATTAAAATTTTTAGTTGATCTATATATAAGCAAAAATTAAAACATGTTTTAAGTATGGAACTCTGAACAAAGTTAACTGACAGTTTTAAAAGTAATGAATATAAGGAGTGTAAGTTATGATTAATGTGCATTCTAACATGCAATACAATCTTCCATCAAAACTGTCTAAAATATGTAATTTTAAGGCATTTTCCTAGAAAAAAAGTAAACTTGGTGACCTTGATTATAAGTGCTTCAGCACTGGTATGAGTGCAATTCAGTATTTATAGAAGTAACATTATGGAGAGATTACTAAGTACACTCTTTGTAGAGAGCATACGGAGCTACACAGTACTTGATATTATATAAGGCAAGGAGGACAGGATAAGAAGGGACTTTGTAGGCCTGAGGAATGGCCATACTTGTGGTGGTTAAGATGATCTACAAAGAAGTATAAAACAATACAGTTACATGACACTGAAGGAAAGATTATGGAACTGGGAATGACATACACTCAGCAACAAGTAACATGGGATAGTAATGGCAATTTATCTAAAAGTAGTCTGTCAGCTTTAGAAGGCAGTAAGGATGGTTGAGGAAATATCTTTACTTGTTATTTGTACAGACTGTTGGTAGTTCACATATGTACTACTATATACACTTTTAGAGATTCACTATTAGAAACAGCATATACTGGTTGAATTGTATTTGGAAAGCCAGCAAAAGTGACAAAATACTCTAGAAGACACATCAGAAGAGTGGTGCGTCAATCAGACAAGGTTACTGTGATGCGAAAACCTTTGGAGGTAAAGCTTACAAATTATGGTAAGTCTTTCTGAATCCCAGGGCTGATGTTCATACAGGGAAGGAAATGATTATGATGGACAACATGATAAACAACTTCATCTGCATCAAGGGAATTATCAAAGACCAAGAAGGCAGCATATTTTGGGAGAAAAAATATATTAAAACTTCTGGGTGGGGGACAGACACATAGCTTAAAGACATAGCAAAGGTAGTGCAGAAATAATCTAATGCAATACTTATCTTTAAATATAATGGTCATGGATACACTGAACAGCCTTCATGAGCAAGTAATGAAATCAGAGAAATGTGACAACTTTAAGAATTAATGGAACAGACATAATACAATTCTAGTGGGGGAGGGGAAGGATGCAGAGGAGACATAATTTGGTTGAAACAACACTATGTCTTATGCATTTTACAAGGCACTGGGCAGACAACATTTACTCCTGATATATTGGCAAAAATCTGTGTTTTCTGAGGTGACTGAACTATGCATGGGATTCATTAAGAAAATTCTAGTGGGATAAAATATATTAATGAAGTCTCAGGAGCACTTACAGAAAAGGAAGCACTGAAATCCATAACAACATAAGCATGCATCTTGTAGGTCACTAAAATCTATGACATCATAAGCATGCATCTTGTAGGACACTGAAATCCATGACGTCACAAGCCTGCATCTTGTAGGACAATGAAATCTTTGACATCATATGCATGCATCTTGTTGGACATTGAACAAATAAAATGACAGATGTATGGCACCAGATATGTACTACATATGCTCAGAAATGAATAATCATTTGTGGCTGTACATTAAAGCAGAACATGGATGCTCTGGGGATAGTGTGTGTGTGTGTGTGTGTGTGTGTGTGTGTGTGTGTGCTATGAGTGAACGCCATCATACAAAATTATAAGTATATACTGATTACATCTGTCAGTAATTGTGCAGTTCTGTTCATACCAGCCTATGGTGTAAGTGTAGCAGGAATTCCTCCTCTGTCAGTGATTCTACTACATGGCCATACTAGGATGAAATACTAGTCCCTATATTAATTACTTAAATTCAGATAACTGCAACATAATGAATCTAACAGACTACAGGGAGTCCTGCGTTTCTCTGTTATAGTACCATACACTGCTACACAGCAGCAAAAGCAGAGCAAAAGGTCCATGTAGTCATGGTCAGTGAGAGACAGTAATATGGAATGTAGTATAAAGTTAACAATATACTACTGTAAATTAGAAGTGAGGTCACTCCAGTGTAACATTTATTCTCCAGGAATCCTTATCCTGACTTGTATTATTCTTCCCCATGATCTGCACAACCTTGCTCATTGGCTGCCTTGCCTGAACCCATCTTACCCAATTGTTCTTCCTGTAGAGTGAAGACTAGACTCATTTTTCCTCCAAAAGTGGCGAGAACCCCGTGGCTGATTTGTTCCCTGACCAGAGCTAAAGCCTAATAGGTTCATAGGTAGGTACTAGGTTATCGGCCCTGGGGCCTACACAAGCCCAACCAAAAAGGTACCCTGGCTTTTGCCACCCAAGAAAATTATTTTCCTGTGCCTCTGTCGAGCAGAACCACAGAGGTGATCCCCGGGGTGAATTTCCTATTTCCCATCCAATCATCAAGATTTTTCTTGAAGAGTGCTAATGAGGAGCTTTGTTTGATATAGATAGGTAGTTTATTGCAGAGTATGGGAAGTCTCTGGGACAGGAATCTATCCCTCCGGCATGTTCTGTTTATTGTGGTGACAAGGTTTAGGTCCCTAGAGCTTGTAGCTTGGAGGGATTGGGATTTCTTTCAGTGGAGTATGTCCAACAGCTCTGGGTTTGACATAGCTTTGTATGTTAGGCAGAGATCACCTCTGAGTAGGCGATATGCGACGGAGTAAAGCTGGAGTTTTTTGAGACGGTCTGTGTAGGGCATCTGTTTGAGGCCAGTAATCCTCTTTGTGAGGTATTTCTGCGGCCTTTCCAGTTGTTGTAGATGTCTTGTGAGGTACATACCAGAAGGGGCGTTGTACTCTATAATGGGTCTAATGAATGATGAGTAGAAGGGAACAATGACCTCTTTTTTTTTGGATGAGAAACCTTTTGTGATGAGGTGTGCCATGTAGAAGGATTTCCTGACTACTGTGGCGATGTGATTATCAAAGGAGAGACTACTGTCCACCTGTGTCCCAAGGTCTCTTATCACACTTTCAGTGTTAAGTATGCTACCACCTATGTTGTAGTTCATGGGTACAGAGTTTTTGCCAAAGGGGATGACAATGCACTTTTTAGCATTGAGCTTGAGGCCATGGCTTTGACACCAGACATTTGTCTCAGTGAGGCCCTTTTGTAGGATGTCCACATCGTTAGGAGTTTTGATGATGGCTCCTAGTTTGCAGTCATCTGCGAACTTCGTTAGCCAAAGATCTTCTGTGTTAGCCTGTCCTTTAGAGAAGTAGATACTAAACAGGGGAGGACCCAGGATTGAACCCTGTGGTACTCCACTTGTCACTGGTCTGAAGTCGGATTTGGAATCTGCTACTTTCACAGTGTGGGTTCTGTCAGTGAGCCACTTGGCAACCCATCTTGTGACATAGGGATTTATACCTAGATTAGTGAGGTTTATCTATAATTCCAGAGTGGGGGATGGTGTTGAAAGCCTTGGCAAGATCTAGATAGGCTGTGTGAACCACCTTACCCTTGTCTACGGCTTTGATGACTGCTTCAAAGAAGTCTATCAGGTTTAGGAGACATGATCTGCCTTTTACAAACCCGAACTGGGTGAGATCCAGAGTTTGGAGATTACCAATGTCTTTGTTTATAAGTTTCATGATGATACGTTCCATGGCCTTGCAGACCAGGCTTGTCAGGCTAATGGGGCGGTAGTTCCTGGGGTCTGTGGTGGCTCCCCCCTTGTGGAGTGGGATAACCGTTGCGGTGCGCCATTCAGCAGGTACAAAGACTGAGGTGAGGCTATGACTGAACATGGTACTTAGGTGGGGTGCCAGTTCATTCTGTAGTTCATGTGGAACGCAGCCTGGGATGTTGTCTAGTCCCATGGATGCTGAGATAATCATCCCACTCCCTCAGTGGCTCAGCCTGACAGACATGTGGATGTCCCTAATGCCCTCCTATCCACAGTTGTTACATGCATGCATGCTATCCTATAGGTTGACCTCCTGGCTAGGCTGATTACTGTGGGCAAGTCATCCAAACTATATATGGACAATCTATGCATCAGGCTTAGCTATCCCCTTCTTACCAAGATGGCCAAGCTGTTATGAAACATCACTCCTCTCCTCCCACAACAAGCGTCTCCAATGCCAATGCCTGTAGCTGAACATGGGTAGTCTGAATCATATCCAGGGCTTCATCCCTGTACACTGCTGGGCTGGGCAGTATGTGTGTTTTCCTTATTTAGGTATGAATTATAACTAGAATCCTTGTAAACCTTGGTGCAGAATGCTACATACACCATCCCTACACATGCTAATGCTGTATACAGTATAACCACTTTCTGCATTATGCAGTTATAGGTGCTTTTCTCTTTACTCGACTTGCTAACACGTGCAGAAGTGCTCTTTCTTGTTCCTGCGGTATAGTGAATTCCCACACTTTATTTACTATGTTGGTATTTGATCCTGGACTGCAGCTGAATGACAAGAAGCATCAGTGATACTGCATCTGCATCCTAATAAATTCCTTTTACAGATGTTGAGTAACAGCCAGCTGTATTCCATCGGGCCCTTCAATCCAATCATGTTATCTTATTCAACTATATAATCCACAAAGTGCTACACTATAAAGATCCCTGTGTGTGATGTACTTCTGTTTGCCGAGATACAGGAAACATCTGCTTTCAATTTTCTTTGTCACAGCTTTTAATTTTTCCATCCAATGATCCAAGAGTTTTTGCTTTCTAATTGTATTTACCGCTGTGCAAAAGAACTGCTTTGAGAAACTATTTAAATTGCAAATAAGAGACAGCAGATTCCAGTTGTAAGTACAGTGAACTGAACGGAAAGAAAACAATGTGCCTTCAAGTCATTTGGACCCCTAACAGCAGTACAAGTCATTATGATTTAATGCATATCTGCTTTTTGCTATATTGCCATAACATTTTATCCTCTAGTTCATTAAAAGGAGTCAAGCTTCACATACTGATACTCCTTTTTTTTTGTGTGTGTGTGTGTGTGTGTGTGTGTGAGGGGGGGGGGATGCTCAGTGGTGAATCTGCATACTGTTTAATATGTAACTCTTAATTATGTAATTATTTGTCAATTTATTGACACCATCCAGATAAAAGTATAGTTTTGCTCCTACAGTATAACATTGTCACTGTGCTTCAGCCAGCTGTCTCACAGAAACAAAAAAGGTCTGTGCATTTTTTTGGTGTTGTGCGTTAGTGTGAATAAACATTTGCAGCTCTTACACTACCACCATTTCTCATTTTTAAAAGCAGTGTGCACAAACCTGTTGCACTCTTTCTCATTTCTTCAAGAAGCAATGTGTATTAGTTCTGTTAGTACATATAAGTTTTAGTAAGAGCTGTTTAGCCTGCTATGAAGAGCAGCAGGAACCAATGAAAAACAGAACCCTGTACCTCAGCATAGCTATGCTTGTAATTTAGTTCAATATACATTATGTAGACACTGTAGATATACATTCAGATTCCTACCAGATTAACTGTTGCCTTCTCCCAAAAATTTTGCAGAGTTTCCAGTTCTGGCATAATGGCAGATACGTTATGCGGGTATGTAGCTCAACTACTTTTCCGTTCCTGCTCCTTCACTGAAATTGGGTCCCTGCAAGTTGTCCATAATTCTGTTCTTAAACAAGATCTCCTAGGGAGTGGTGAGAAATGGATGGCTAAAATCCTGAAGCCTAACACTACAGCTGGAGACTGCTTTAGTGAGGTTCTGCTACTTTAAAACCCCTTGAAGTACATAATATATAATGATATAAGTTCAATGCATGTATGCACTTCCACTAAGATATCTACCGGACATCTATTTATGCCCCCTCCCCCTCATCAAATTTGCCTTTTTTTGCTGTGTCCCTTGTCTCCATCAGGGAGTAAATTGTCAGTGCACAAAGCTCAATCCTACAAGCAAGAGTGGACAGAAGGCCTCTGTCTGCTCAGCCCTCAACTCACACGTTAGTGATCTTCCTAAGTTGCTAACTGAAATACCATAAGTTCATACGTGTTTACTAGGCTAACAACCACAAGGGCCTTTTTAAGCCTAGCCATGCATCCCACATCTCTGACAAGTTCTGATACCCTTGATAAGTGTAAGCAGGGGCTTGGGAGATGAAACATTTACAGGTTGTCTGTGTCCATTAGAGACATAGGTGCCAAACCAGGGCCCATGTTTCAGGAGGACATCCCTTTGCACCAACAGACTGTCATGGATACTTTTTTCAGTCATTGACTTGTTCCTTCTGTTCCCCTAACAGACCACGTTACTCTTTCTCTTTAATCTTTTAAAAAATGAAAATAGGATTGGAAAGAATAATTGTGGTTTGCTTATTTTTCTGTTAGTACAACATATAAGAATGTTGCTTAAACAGCTTTCTTTACCGTATGCCCATGGAACTCATGACCCAATGGTAAGACCTGCATAATTTATTATATGTCCACATATATTTGCAGCTGCAGGAACTTAATACACCTATGAACAAAACTGTGCATGAGGCATCAACCTGCATGATCAATCACCCTCCAGTACTTTGCTAAAAAATAACCAGTCATTCTCACTGAATGACTGGAAGGAATACAATAAAAAATACTTATCCTAATGACCAGAAGTGGTTGTGGAATAAAAATAACTACACTTAAAATGCACTTAAAGGCTGCAAGAAACTTTCCTTTTCCATTGGGCCTTTGGCATCAGGTGTGTTTGATAAGTTTTAGAAGTCAGTGTGTGCAGTCTCACACAAGCGCAATTAGATTTAGCCTGCAAAGGTTACACAAATATTTTCCTATACTAAAGACATCATGTTGTCCACAGAAAAATTCATGAGGAGAGATAGAGGGACTCCTATTCAGAGCTGAGAAAATATGTGACCCAGAGATACACAACTAAGTACTGCTATATGCATGCTCATTGACAATAAATTCACTAGATATTTATGGTATTGTGAGAATGGCTAGGAGAATTTGTGGCTTTCTTTGGGTTGTCCATAGGTTCTGTTTCTGACAGCTGGTCTGATACAGTCATAACCAATTATCCATCCTGCTCATTGTAAATTCATATTTGACTACTGAAAGATCAGTTGACCACCAGAGAATTGAACACTTGATGACAATGGAATAAGTGAAGGGTAAAGACACTGGACCATACTGGATGATAGCAACCTGGGTAACCGATAGGAGATAATCACAGACTGAGTAATGGCAAGGTCAGAGAGGCTGGATGGATGCCTTGACTATATTTGTCCTTATGAGTAAAGTGTACAGGTTTGCTTAAAGATCATTTTCAATGTTATTTTCACCTGCCATAAACTCTGCAATATCACATCCTGCGATGTACAGCCACTAGTACTAGGTGGCGCAGTGGTGCAGTCGTTAACGTTGTTGCCTCACAGCAAGAGGTTCACCGGTTCGATTCTCAGCTGGGGTGCCTTCTGTGTGGAGTTTGCATGTTCTCCCTGTGTTCGCGTGGGTTTCCTCCGGGTACTCCGGTTTCCTCCCACATTCCAAAGACATGCATCTGGAGCATTTCTCCCCGGGCCTCCGCTGAAAACAGGCTCTGTGGAACCTAGTCGGACTTTCCTGGTCAACAAATGATAAATAAATAAATAAAAATAGTAGTATAATAAAATAAAAAAATGTTAAAATGTGTGTCCTGCATTCCTGGTGCTAGAACTTGACTTTGGTAGTTCTATGGCTTCTCAACATTCCAGTCTACTTTAATCTGCATGCTTACTTCTTTCAAATGGATATACATTATTAACCTTCTAAATGAATACCTTATTTTTAGTCAAACATCATTTGGCTATATTTATTGATTACCACTGCTTCAGAAGAGAGACTCTACCAAGTTGAATGATAACTCCACACACGTAGATTATGTTTTTCATCCCTGCAGAAGCAGGCATGATGCCTTCTCTACCTGCACCAAATCAATCCATTCATTCTGTAATCATGGGAAATGGGGATTTCTGGGGAGGCGAGAGCTACCTGGCCCATTCATTCCTGCCCAGGGAATACCTTTTTAGCTCATCTGCTGGCAGTGAGAGCTATTAGGTAATGAGGAGGCCATGTTTGCTGGTCCTGTGGAGTGGTCTACCCAATCCCTGGCACAGCAACTCCTTCTCCTGTGGCAGGTCTAAGTTCCACTATAGCTTACCTCTGAGGGGAAGCTTGCCTTTGTATGCTGAATTTCCCTTGGCTCACAGTATGACTACACATGACAATACAGGCTCGATAGATTCAAGCTCCATAGGGTAGACATCTAGTGCTTCCACTAGGAATTACCCATGTGGTCAGCCAGAGACACCTCCTCCCCAATCCCCAAGTGATGAGTGTGCCTGCCATATCCTATAGACATCTAAGCCACTATTCGACCTCAAGTCACCTGTGATGTAGTCAAAGGTTCATAGGTTCATAGGTAGGTACTAGGCTATTGGCCCTAGGGCCTATATAAGCCTAGCCAAAAAATGTACCTTGGCTTTCGCAACCCAAGAAAATTATTTTCCTGTGCCCCTGTCGAGCAGAGCCACAGAAGTGATCCCTGGGGTGAATTTCCCATTTCCCATCCAATCATCAAGATTTTTCTTGAAGAGTGCTAATGAGGAGCTCTGTTTGACATAGATAGGTAGTCTGTTCCAGAGTATGGGAAGTCTCTGGGACAGGAATCTATCCCTCCAGCATGTTCTGTTTATTGTGGTGACAAGGTTTAGGTCCCTAGAGCGTGTAGCTCGGAGGGATTGGGATTTCTTTAAGTGGAGCATGTCCAACAGCTCTGGGTTTGACATAGCTTTGTATGTTAGGCAGAGATCACCCCTGAGTAGGCGATATGCGATGGAGTAAAGCTGTAGTTTTTTGAGACGGTCTGCGTAGGGCATCTGTTTGAGGCCAGTAATCCTCTTTGTGAGGTATTTCTGTGGTCTTTCCGGTTGTTGTAGATGTCTTGTGAGGTACATACCAAAAGGGGCATTGTACTCTATAATGGGTCTAATGACTGATGACTAGAGGGGAACAATGACCTCTTTTTTTCTGGATGACAATCCTCTTGTGATGAGATGAGCCACGTAGAAGGATTTCCTGACCACTGTTTTGATGTGATTATCAAAGGAGAGACTACTGTCCACCTGTGTCCCAAGGTCTCTTATCACATTTTCGGCATTAAGTATGCTATGTGGTAGTTCATGGGTACAGAGTTTTTACCAAAGGGGATGACAGTACACTTTTTGGCATTGAGCTTTAGGCCATGGCTTTGACACCAGGTATCTGTCTCAGTGAGGCCCTTTTGTAGTTTGTCCACATCGTTAGGAGTTTCGATTATGGCTCCTAGTTTGCAGTCATCTGCAAACTTTGTTAGTCAAAGATCTTCTGTGTTAGCCTGCACTTCAGAGAAGTAGATACCAAACAGGAGAGGACCCAGGACTGAACCCTGTGGTACTCCACTTGTCACTGGTCTGAAGTCGGATTTGGAGTCTGCTACTTTCACATTGTGGGTTCTTTCCGTGAGCCAGTTGGCAACCCATCTTGTGACATAGGGATTTATACCTAGTTTAATGAGCTTATCTATAATTCCAGAGTGGGGGATGGTGTTGAAAGCCTTGGCGAGATCTAGATAAGCTGTGTGAACCATTTTACCCTCATCTATGGCTTTGGTGACTGCTTCAAAGAAGTCAATCAGGTTTAGGAGACATGATCTGCCTTTTACAAATCCAAACTGGGTAGGGTCCAGAGTTTGGAGATTACCAATGTCTTTGCTGATGAGTTCCATGATGATACGTTCCATGGCCTTGCAGACCAGGCTCATCAGGCTAATAGGGTGGTAGTTCCCGGGGTCCATTGTGGCTCTCCCTTTATGGAGTGGGATAACCATCATGGTGCGCCATTCAGTGGGTACAAAGCCTGAGGTGAGGCTATGATTGAACATGGTACTTAGGTAGGGTGCCAGTTCATTCTGTAGTTCATGTAGAACTCAGCCTGGGATATTGTCAGGTCCCATGGATGCTGTGTTCTTGGTTTTGGAGAGTGTGTTTTTTACCTGTGCAGCCGTGATTATAGGAACTTTGCATTCTTCCAGTATAGAGATGGGCCCTCTAGGGGATGAGAGGGGGGTAAAGTTTGCTTTATCCCTTTGTGCCACGGTGCAGCTTACATATGTAGATTATCAAACAATTTCTAAGCTGTTTTATTGGGGTCTGTATTACCTGATTGAAAAACCTACACATTGAATGCTTTTTCACCGACCACTAAACATCAAACTTCCATCTCTGTGAACGGCCACTTCAGTGATTTTTTTCCTATGGGAAAAAATTGCTTGGCCATCATTGTGAATTTGCCTTTTTCTCCACTGTAGTGTGATCTCAGAGTTGGTATATTTAGTTAGGGGTGGTATGGGGGGCACAGCCCCCACATTGGGTGGTGTGTGGGGGGGGGGGTGAAGCCCTCACTTTGAAAGGTTTGAAATTGTGTATCATTTTTAGTTGGGCAAGCAATTTTTTCCCTTAGGAAAAAATCGCTGAAGTGGCCGTTCGCAGAAATGGAAGTTTGATGTTTAGTGGTTGGTGAAAAGGCTTTCGCTGTGTCAGTTTTTCAATCAGGTGATATAGACCCATTTTATTGTTCTTCATGATTCCTGCATATTTTGTCCAAGGCTCTTATTTCTTTCTCATACAGACTGAAAGTGTTTTCTTTTTTATTTGCATTATCTGCGGCTTTCAGTCATATTTCTTTTGCCTTTGACTATGCTGTGTAGTGTTATTGGGTATAGTCCAGAGGTTACATTAAATAATGAGAAGCTTAAAATGCTGCTTATTATTTTGTTCTAAGCATTTTCATTTCTTTTAGTGGCTACTGTTTTCATTTCAGCACTTTGAACTGCTTTTATTCATAGTGAATGCTTATTATTTTTATTTCTTTAACTTGACTATTTTTGTTATTTCAGTCTGCACGACTTGTAGTTTGGTTTGTCTTGATAGAGTAATATCATTTTTTTAAATATCATCTCTTAGTATTCCTGAGATGACCATTTTAATATATTATCCATTTGCCAATTTATTTTGGGTTGTCTTATTTTATTCCCAGTTCTTTTGCTACCATCTAAATGTTTTGTATAGTTTATTTTTTGTTTACTAAATAGTTGTTTAATTTTTACATTTCCTTATTTATACATTCATTCATTTATTTTAGCTAGACTATGTTTGTGTTACTTATGTTTCATAATTATCATTAGGATTGCTTTTGAGTGATAGGGACACCTTGGGCTGGATTCCAAATAAAGTTATGCTTGGGGTAGTATGCTGTCCCAAGCAGTAGCAATATGTTTGATTTTGAGACAAAGGATCCAGGATTCCTAAAACCACATAGGCTAATGAGGAATTTCAGAGCCTTTCAGAGGTGTAGCCAGCTAGCTATTCTGGTGCCCCTCCTCAAGTTTAAGTTGCAGGTAAAAAAAAAGTCTGCTACTGTTTGTGTTTATGCTTGCCACACATGGGGACGCTAAAGTGCTTCAGCGTTAATGCAGTCCGTACTGGTGTTCAGATGTTGGTAATGCACTGAAGACTGATCACACCCTCTAACACTGCTCCTTGGGGGACTGCCCCCTTTGTCCCATCCTAGCTACACTGCTGGAGCCTTGTACCTGACTCCAAATGGCAGCTGAATTTACTACATCATCAGACTTAAAAATTTTATGTTGGCATTGAATGCCAGTGTAAAATGTCTGAGAAAATGGACCTTCCTGGCATAGCTGGTGCTCCCACATATATGCTACCATCAGCACTACAGGGATTACATGGTAGTAAGGCTGGTACTTATATTACCAGTACTAGCACACTAGTGTAGTATAGGGCTGCCTGTGGGCAGGGCATGGCATACTCACTGTTTTTCATAAGACATCCTCTGTGAATACAGGGGATGACTCAAATTAGCTTTTCTGTGGGAATTTGTGTTACATTTCGTTAATGCAGTCTCACAGATTGTTATGCCCCCCCCATATTTTCAGATATCATCATGCATACATGGCAAACTTTTTACTTGCTAGGCATGTATTATGATGTCCAAAATATATAAGTGGTGTTGTGGTGGTGTCTTACTTCAACAGAATTCAGTGGCTATATGGTGAGGTCATTGGATTACAGGTAATCATAAAATATTTCTGAATTCCATTACCTTGTCCAGGTGTAGTAGCTATTCCACTAAGTTGTAGCAATGGATTGATGTCAGGTGGTCTTAAATAAACTCTCTCCCTATCATATCATACCAGGGTGGAAATTGCTTTTCATTATTGTGAGTAACTTTATAAGAAGATGGAGATCTTCTGCAATGCTACCTTCACTATTTAAAAATCCCTCAACTTACTGAAGCTCTGATCCATTCTACATTTATTTTTGCCAGTTTTGTTTTTTCAGACCTGTAGACATTTGTAAACGTTGTGTAGGCATGGGGCAGATGTCAAAAGCAGGTCATTGTGTACACCCTTGGTAGAAATATGAACCATTTCTATCCATCTGAGGACAAAACAGTTCATTGCAGAGTTTTGACCTTTCCTTCATGTCTGTTTGTCATCTTATACAGGTGAGTTGGAGGAGTATGAATGGAGAGATGATGAATCAGCAAACAAAGGAGAATAGTATTGCTGGAACTGAATTCATCCTCAAGTCTTTGTGAGTACCTTCATGAAGTGGACCCTGTCTTTCACAAAATCTCATCAAGACAAAATGACATTGATATATAGACTGTATTTTATATAGCATATATCATGGACAGTAGTAGGTTAAAAAATAAAAAAAGATAGCTGGGTGAGGAAGACCCAGGATAAAAAAGTGCCCAATCCTGGTAGGCGCACTGGTGCCAGGAATGGAAAAAATGACAGCATAGAATCCTCAAGATACAGAGACATTCCTACAATAGGGCCAGACCAATCCCAGGGGGAGGATGCCCCCTGTTGTAGAAGGAAGTAGTAGTCCACAAGAATAACAAAAATTGATAGGCCAGAAAAGAGCCATAAAGACGATTGAGTGGACTATTGAAGATAAGAAAGAAATTATGTATTGTTACTATTATGCAAGAAGCCCAGAATTTCTAGACAGAAGATACACAAAGGATTACGAGAGAGATTAGAGGAAAGAAAAATAAATCACGAGAAAAACTGCCAAAAGCTTCAAATGCAAATTTGTGTTCATTAGGACCTCCCAAGCCCAAACAACCTATACATATGGTACATTAACAGAATCCACAACTACATATAACAATACACATATCAGTGTCTCAACAATTAAACCCCTAAGGCAAAACAACTCAAAGCCTAATGTCTGAATCATGGATGACTCAATAGTGAGACACTTAGATATCGTCCTCACTAGGTTGTACAAGGAGAAGGTCACGGTCGGCTGCCTGTCAAGTGCCAGGATCCATCAAATCATGCATGCATTCAAGTCACTCAGCAACAATTACTATCATGACTCTGTCACAGTACATGTTGGAGTGAATGACTTGAGATGTACCTCTCTGGACTTTGTGAAGAGAGACATGACTGAACTCTCAGATTATGTGGCCCAGGCAGGTATGTCCCTAGCCCTAAGCAGCATTCTACCTTCACCTAGGATGATGCTACAATATAGACAAAGAATGATTGATTTCAATAACTGACTTAGCTTCTGGTGTCACTCCATGGGGGGATCCAGTATCTGACAGCCTGGGAAGACATGGTCAACAGACCATGCTGCTTTGCCAGAGATGGCCTTCACCTTTCTCCTCAAGGCTTTTGGATACTGGCAAAAATGCTTGCCTCCCCCATAGTGCCATTTTTTTAGGCTATGTCAAAACAACAAAACTTCTGATGTAAAGAAATCTAGAGACAGCCTAAACAGTAAACTGCACTCCCTGGAAGCACTCCTCACCTTGGATGATGCTGACGTCTGTGCAATCACTTAGTCTTGGTTCAAGGCCACAGCGACCACCCTGGCTGTACAAGACTACAATGCCTTTCACATATTCCAACTTCAAAACAAGCATAAAAGAACCAAAGGTGGAGGTGTATTCATATTCATTAAATCCAAATGTACCTTGAGACTGGTAAAACTGTATGACACTCTTGAGCTACTCCAGGTCCAAATAACTATAGGCAAAATACCCTACCACATCATTGCTAGCTGCAGGTTCCCCACCATGAACCAGGAGAAGCACACCACCTACTGTATTTGCTAGAGTCACTCAGTATATAGCCAAATACCTTGGTCATAGGAGATTTCAACTATCCTTCCATCGATTGGGTGACTTATGCCAGGACAAGCATGATTGGTCTGAGGTTCCTGGATTTTGTTAATTCTATTTCTTTGGAACAGTTGGTCTGCACCCCCACAAGTGGCTCAAATGGTCTAGTCCTAGTACTCACAAACATGGGGGGGGGTCATTGCACTAGCCCCCTGTGTGTTGCCCTCCCTGGTAAGGTCAAATCATAAATCAATTTTGTTTGAAATAATGATCAGACCTGGCATCCCCACAAAAGCCAAAAAAAAAAAAAAAAATGAAAAATTCTCCAAAGCAAACTATAGCCTACTAAGTGATGATATAAAAAGTTCCAAAGCACTGCTAACACAGTGAACAATGACTCATATACAGAAGAGTACAGAAATGCACTATATAGCCGCATAAACAAATGTATTGACTCAGCTGTACCTGACAGGACTAAAACCAGGTCCTCTCAAAAAACAAGCCACCCTGATGGACTGTAAGTATAAATAAGTTATATAACAAAAGAAAGAAACTGATATCGAAGAACAAGAGGGAACTTACTCAACAGAGGAAAAATATCTCCCACAGCCTGAACAAGCAAATCAGAAATCTTGTAAAGTCCTCTAAGGCTAGTTATGAGACTAAATTAGTATCCCTACCTAAAGACAACCATAAAGTATTCCTTAGCTACATACAAAACGTAGAAGGGAATGCTCATCTGTGTGCTGAACTTATAGTGGAAGGTATCACTCACAATGAACTGAGGAAATTACCAACCTGCTAGCTGACAGATTTGACAATAACTTCACCCCCATCCCCACCAGCCATACCCCAAAGCATTCCTGACACTAGTCCTCTAATGAGTATTTCCAAAGAACAGGTCATGCAAACACTCTCTAAGGCCACAACATGGTCTCTAAGGGACCAGAAAACATCTCAGGTTGCTTATTAAACAATCTAAAACAAGACCTAGTGGAATGACTTGGTGGTCTTTTTAACCATAGCTTGAGCAATGGCTTTGTTATGGCAGAGTGGAGAACAGCAACTTGCACAAAACAGGGTCCATCAACCGACCCAGGAAACTATCGACCCATAAGCCTAACCAGCCTTATCTGAAAGGCCATAGAAAGAATCACAATGAACCTTATCAGCAAGGACACAGATGACCATCAAACACTTGACCTGACCCAGTTTGTTTTCATCAAGGGTAGATCTTGCTTATTAAACCTGGTGGACTTCTTTGAGAATGTCACCAAAGCTCTGGATGAGGGCAAAGCAATGCATACTACCTATCTTGATTTATCCAAGGCTTTTGACATAATTCCCCACTCAGGGATCATTGAGAACCTCTCCCAGCTGTGGATTAACCCATACATCACTAGATGGGTAGACAACTGTCTCCCTGACTGAATGCACACTGTCAAAGTTGGGGAGTCCACCTTCACCAGTAGACCAGTTGCCATTGGGGTAACACAAGGATCTGTGCTGGGCTCTCTGCTGTTGGGAATCTATTTCTCTGAGGTCCAGGCAAAAGTAGATGGCCTGTGGCTTACCAATTTTCCAGATGACTGCAAATTGGGTGCAATCATTGAGTCCCCCAGTGATGTAAACATATTACAGAAGGGGCTGACTCAGACAAATGATTGGTGCCAAAGTCAAGTACTAAAACTAAACGCAAATAAAATGCTTCATTATCCCCTTTGGCAAAGAAGTAGCCCCTGATAATTATGATATAGAGAGCACCCCTCTAAGCTCAAACCCACTGGTGTGAGACTTGGGAACACAGGTTGATAGCCATCTAAACTTTGATCACTACGTGTCCATAGTGGTAAGGAAAGTCTTCTATATTAGGGATCTCAAAAATAAGGGCATCTCATCCAAGACTAAGGAGGTTAGAACTCCTCTATACTTGACCCTTATCAGACCACTAATTGAATACAATGCTGTCTTCTCTTGGTATCTTACCAGACACCTGCAACAACTGGAGAGACCACAGAGGTTTCTAACCAAGAGAATCCAGGGCCTCCAAAACATGACTTATGTGAAAAGACTGAAAGCCCTGTCACTGTACTCTGTATCATACAGGCTGCTGAGAGGCAATTTGTGCTTGGCCTACAGAGCAGTCTCTGACTGTGCCCTATTGGAAATGCTGCACTTCTGCAAATCAGATGGGACAGCAGGACTCCAGGGATCTCAACATAGCTTGTGACATTAACAGAACATGTTGGAGAGACAGATATATCTACTAGAAATCACCACTCCTCTAGTATAATCTCCGATACATGAAGCAAAGCTCCTAAATGACCATATTTAAGTGCAACCTTGACAATTGGATGGGTGACCATAAATTCACCCTGGGGTGGCACCTATGCCCCTCATGGACAGGGGTAGTTGGTGCTGATCATAGAATCACTCTGCTAACAATGACCATTTAACTCTGGTCAATTAGGGTACACTGTGTTTTACATGGCTAGGCTTGTAAAGGCCCTAGGACCATTAGCCTAGTAACCTCCTATGTACCTGTGAACCTATTATTATTCCAGGGATAAAAATCCAAAGGGGGATATTCCAGGATGACTCTCTGTCACTGCTGCTCTTTTGTCCTGCCCTTAACTCATTAAGCTGTCTACTTAACAGATTAGGTCATGGCTACAATTTGGTTGCCAGAAAACAGCAACATATAAAGACTTCTCATCTTCTTTTTGTAGACAATTTAAAACTGTATATGTCATCAGATGAGGAATTGAAGGTATAACTGCAAGTGGTCAAAACTTTTTTTAATATAAGAATGATAAATGTGCAAAAGCAACTTTTAAAGCAGGAAAGCTGCAGCATCAAGAAAATATCAGTTTGGGACAAGAATGTGACATAAAATAACGTGGCCAAGAGGGAGTGTATAAATATTTGGGAAATGATAAAGGATTTATGATAAAACATGAACAAATGTGAATAAATTGATTCCTCCATTATTGGAGGAACTCCATGGTCAGCCTCAGTAAGAAGCTGAGATCCCTCATAAAATCCTCCAAAGCTAGTTATGAAAACAAAATCACCACTGATTCTAAAGTCAACCACAAAGCATTCTATAGCTAAGTCAAGAATCTTAATGGCAACACTCAGATCTGCTCTGAGTTACAGCACAATGGCACTAAATATACAGAACCAACTGATATTGCCAACATCCTGGTTCAGTGCTAACTTTACCCCTCTCTCATCCCCTAAAGGACCCATCTCTATACCAGAAGAATGCAAAGTACCTGTAATCACGGCTGCACAGGTAAAAAACACACTCTCCAAAGCCAAGAACACAGCATCCATGGGACCTGACAACATCCCAGGCTGCGTTCTACATGAACTACAAAATGAACTGGCACCCCACCTAAGTACCATGTTCAATCATAGCCTCACCTCAGGCTTTGTGCCCACTGAATGGTGCACAGCAAACAGTTATCCCACTCCACAAAGGGGGAGCCACCACAGACCCCAGGAACTACCGCCCCATTAGCTTGACAAGCCTGGTCTGCAAGGTTATGGAGCATATCACCATGGAACTTATAAACAATGACACTGGTAATCTCCAAACTCTGGACCCTACCCAGTTTGGGTTTGTAAAAGACAGATCATGCCTCCAAACCTGATAGACTTCTTTGAAGCTGTCACCAAAGCTGTAGATGAGGGTAAGGTGGTACACACAGCCTATCTAGATCTCGCCAAGGCTTTCGACACCATCCCCCACTCTGGAATTATAGACCAACTCACTAAACTAGGTATAAATCCCTATGTCACAAGATGGGTTGCTAACTGTTTCACTAACAGAACCCACACTGTGAAAGTAGCAGACTCTAAATCCAACTTCAGACCAGTGACAAGTGGAGTATCACAGGGTTCAGTCCTAGATCCTCTCCTGTTTGGTATCTACTTATCTGAAGTACAGGCTAACACAGAAAGTCTTTGGCTAACAAAGTTCACAGATGACTGCAAACTAGAAGCCATAATCAAAACTCCTAATGATGTGGGCATCCTACAAAAGGGCCTCACTGAGACAGATGCCTGGTGTCAAAGCCATGGCCTCAAGCTCAATGCCAAAAAGTGCATTGTCATCCCTTTTGGTAAAAACTCTGTACCCATGAACTACCACATAGGTGGTAGTCTACTTAACACCGAAAGTGTGATGAGACCTTGGGACACAGGTGGACAGTAGTCTCTCCTTTGATAATCACATCACCACAGTAGTCAGGAAATCCTTCTACGTGGCACACCTCATCACAAAAGGTTTCTCATCCAGGAAAAAAGAGGTTATTGTTCCCCTCTACTCATCACTCATTAGACCCATTATAGAGTACAATGCCCCTTTTGTATGTACCTCACAAGACATCTACAAGAACTGGAAATGCCACAGAAATACCTCACAAAGAGGATTAGTGGCCTCAAACAGATGCCCTACTCAGACCGTCTCAAAAAACTCCAGCTTTACTCTGTTGCATATCACCTACTCAGAGGCAATCTCTGCATAACATACAAAGCTATGTCAAACCCAGAGCTGTTGGACATGCTCCACGTAAAGAAATCCCAATCCCTCTGAGCTACATGCTTTAGGGACCTAAACCTTGCCACCACAATAAACAGAACATGCTGGAGGGATAGAGTCCTGTCCCAGAGACTTCCCATACTCTGGAACAAACTACCTATCTATATCAAACAAAGCTCCTCATTAGCACTCTTCAAGAAAAATCTTGATGGTTGGATGGGAGACAGGAAATTCACCCCAGGGATCACTTCTGTGGCTCTGCTTGACAGGGGCACAGGAAAATAATTTTCTTGGGTGGCAAAAGCCAGGGTACCATTTGGCTAGGCTTATATAGGCCCTAGGGCCAATAGCCTAGTACCCACCTATGAACACATAGTAAGGAATATTTTAGAAGACTTAAATTAATACTGAAAACAGCACTGACGTCTAGGAACAAAATCAAAGCCATAAACCAATTTACTCTTGCTGTACTAAGATACAGTTTTGGAGTGATTGACTGGCCCCAAAAGGTTTTGGATAGGTTGAACAAGAAAACAAGAAGGATGCTCATCAAATGATTTATAAAAATCAGTGCAATCAGTGGATACCAAGACTATATATTACCCATTCTAAAGGACATATGGTCCTCC
The DNA here is from genome assembly GCF_019279795.1 of Protopterus annectens. Taxonomy (NCBI): domain Eukaryota; kingdom Metazoa; phylum Chordata; order Ceratodontiformes; family Protopteridae; genus Protopterus; species Protopterus annectens. Next base: position 1,877,781,750 of record NC_056726.1, read on the forward strand.
TTGAACTTGATTACATATATAGATCTGTAATTGTAGGACTGTTTACATATCTGCTGACCTCACAAGATCCAAATGTAGTGAAAGTTTTAAAACATGAGGAGAATAAGTCTAAGATGACTTCCCTGCTTAGTTTAGCAGAAGCATATCTGCATCAAGAGGGAATGGAAATCAGACCAGAAGTAGATAAAACTCAGGCAGCAACTGAATGTGCCAAAAAAAAAAAAAGAAAGAATATAAGGTGAAGGACCAGATGAGAAGGCAAGAAATGTGGAAAATGCATAAATATAGTTGCAAGTACAGAAAACTCTTGGAACAACCTCAAGTTGATCAGGATCAAACACAGGAATGGTTAAGGAGAGGTGAATTTAAACCAAAAGATGAAAGGTTAATATTGATGGCCCAAGATAGTGGACTACATACACATTGGTTTACAAAGTCCATGAACATGTGGGAGAAAAAGACAAATGTAGGTTTTGTAACTCAAAACTGGAGACAATCGCACATCTTGTTGCTGGTTGTGATATACTAATGGCAGAAGGGCTGTATATTGAAAGGTAAAATAATGTGGCAAGACTGTTGCATTGGGGATTGTGCAAACATTATAATATTGAAGCAACTGAAAAACACTGGAAACATGAGCCACAAAGCATTATAGAAAATGATGAAGTGTATATCACATGGGATCACCCATTACCAACAGTTCAAAAAATAGATGCATGAAAACAAGATATAGTTGTCTATGAAAAGAAGACAAAAGTAACATTGATCCTTGAAATTGTTACGCTCAGTGACGTCAACGTCTTATGTACAGGGAAACACAAAATCATAAAATACCTGGATTTGCTGGCAGAAATGATGACAATGTGGAAGAAAGATACCTAGACAGTTCCAGTAGTAGTAGGAGCAATGGATTTTATAAAAAAAGAATTTACAATCATATGTATGTTACTGATACATGTAACTCCATAGGAATTGCAGAAGGAGTCATTACTATCACATTGCGGGTGTTACAAAGAGCACTTTTGGCTAACATCAAAGATTGAAACAATACTAATTTCATGAAGCTTAATCATACTTTGACTTAGGAATGAGGTCCATTCCCATCATGATATTCGAACTCCAAAAAACTTGGAGAAATTAAAAAAGTGAGTTGGACCTGTTGTACTGTTGTCCTGTGTAGGCAAATTTCTATTAATACAAGTTCTATTTGCAACAAGCCAGGGATTACCTGTAACTTGTTGTGGGATGTTGACCTGAATTTCATAATGGAAACATAACTAGATAATAATGTCAGCTTCTGTTTAGCAGGTGTCTATTGTTTATATATTTACTTGCCCTGCACCAGGCAGGATTAGGGATGGGATGGCAGTCTATTTAAAATCTGAGTTTCAGATGGCTCAGGTTGTTCATAGGAGCACCAACTCTTCTGAATACATCCTGAATGTAAGAAAAGCTGCAAGTTTCTCCACATCCAGTTCATCAACATTCTCATTGTCTCTACGTTGTGCCAACAGAATCTTGTGGCTTATGGTGACCTCCACAGATTGATCAATGATGAGTTAGAACTCTAAATAAGGAATACTTGTGGTTTGTATGGGTTTGGGTTTCTTCAAGTTATTTCTTCTACAACCCATAGTCTAGAACATACCTCAGTTTTGATATTTGTACTGAATGTGATGACCTATAACTTTGTCATGGAACTAATCTAATGGTCTGATCATTTTCTGGTCCATGTTGCTCAGATGGTCTCCTAATTTAGTCTCCTTGATATTGAGTTAAGACATATTATAATTTATCAAAAGTTGCATTGCCCCTGTATTCTTTAAAACCCCATCTCCTCCTTTTGGCTGACAGATGATCTATTTGCCTCACATCATGTACAACCCCTCCTACAAAAGGTATGCAGGACTGGGTCAATTTATTTCCCCTATCCATAATGCCCTACCTCCTACAGACTTACCTGATGGCTCTACTGCATTTACCAAATTGATCCATTCATTTCATTAAGGGTGAGGACCACGCATCTCCAAGTAACAACAGAGGCCTCTCCAGGAAGCCTCATCTGTTCCTCCTGTAGTGAGAGTTTGATGGTAGGGTGTTGGTCAGCTTTCAGGTTCCACAGAGCAACCTACCCTTCTATTGGAGCTACTAGGACCAGTGGCAGCTCCCCTGATCTTAAATATGCATTGCCTCCTGTAGGAAGTGTGCCTCCACATGCAGACTTCTCCAGGCAATGCATTTTTCTAGAGGCTGGGTGTGCTTGGCAGGCCCAGATGAGTCAAAAGCAGCCATTCACTCACATCCTCCCCATCCTGGCTTTTCAAAGGCCAAAATCAATAATCAAACTCAGGTCATATGGGGGTCATAATCAGAACTTCATCCATTTACATCAAGCCATGGTTCATTTCTTTTAGCTGCATTTCTTATGGCAGATAGGTTAGATTGTTGATAAAGATGTACAGGTCTTTGGCATACAAAGGCCGACCTAGTGTAGCATTATACTGCCCACTGACTGCAATCTTCAAAAGGAGACTGATTCTCTTTTCTTTTCTTTCTCTGATGATTAATCAAATAGCAGGGTATTTTGGGTGGTGTTTGAGCTGTAGTACCCTGGTTTTCTCTTTACCTCTAAAGCTTTAATCTCACATCATTGTGAGATGATTACTTGGGTCTTCAGTGACAAGGTTGAAGCCATTAGATCCACACTTCCTCCTTCAGACTCAATGGGGCTGCATATTGGAGCATTTCTCCCCGGGCCTCCGCTGAAAACAGGATCTGTGGAACCTAGTCGGACTTTCCCCGTCAACAAATGTTAAATAAAAAATAAATAAATATTCTGTCATGTACTGAGTACCCTTCAGAACTTGGACATCTTTTCATTTCTCACTTATGACAGATTAATGACTGAGAGCTCATGCATGCACCAAATTACTTACAGACTACATTCATGTCCATCCAGACTTCTTTCAGCCTATCTGGATATTCTGGTGACAGTTACTTGCCAGATACTAGAATTTTTCCTGAGCACAAGGTCTTTCCATTTTTAGTAAGGAGGCTTTAGTTTTCTTTACCCTCAGGGAGACTTCTTTGGTCCCCAGTATTCTTTATAGTTTCCACCAATGTTTAAACTCTCTCTTTTTAGGTAGTGTTACTGACTGGGTTGTCTCAGTGTAGCTTGATTCCTATTTAACAGCCAGTTGGCTCATGGATCCTGATCAGTCCAGTTTTCACATTCATCATAATATTAATCAGGTAAAAGGGCTGCTCCACAGACCCCCTTCAGCCACTACCTGGACTACAGGGACACAGGTGAATATTTCACATATATACAGACATTGTATACAGTAGCAATAGGACAGCATTTGTCTGCACAGTGTGTGATCTCGTTGTTCTCAATAATTAGGTTTCATACTGTAGTTAAGATAACTTGTTTTCATTAGTGGAACATTAATAGGAGAAACACATATGCATTTACACTGTACATACACACATTTTATAAATATATATATATATATATATATATATACATATCGGTATATGACCCTTCATCGAAAATCACAATATTGAATGGCAAGTGATCGAACACAACTTATCGATCACTAGGCAACTGAAAAAAAAAATAACCCCCTGCTAATTTTATATATATATATATATATATATATATATATATATATATACACACACACACAAACTCTTGGATATTGCAGTACAGTAAGGAAATGACAAATTCCCCAATCACCACTGTACTGCAGTCTCAGCTGTATTTCAATCAGCTGTGCTGACAGTTTTCCTTTCGACAACTGATACTTTTGATACTTTTGACTAATTATTGGTCGACCATTTATACATATATTATATAGCTAGATATATATTTATATCTATCTATATTTATATAGATCTATATCAGAGGTGCCAGAAGCTATTGAAGGCTGGGGGGGGGGGGGGGATGAGAGGGGCATTTAGTGATCTAAAAAGGGAAATTTTTAAAAAAATATTTACTCCATCAATATAGGTTCACATAGGTTCATAGGTTTATACTAGGCTATCTGCCCTAAGGCATTTATAAGCCTAGCCCAAATTTTTGTGGCTTACGCCACCCCTTATATGAAAAAATACTGTGCCCATTAGTTTGTTGTGCCTCTGTCCAGCAGTGACACAGAGATGATTACCGGGGTAAACCTACGATCTCCCATCCACAGGTCTAGATTTCTCTTGAACAGAGTCAGCGAGGTGCTCTGCCTCACATGGACCGGGATTTTATTCCACAGCATAGGGAGTCTCTGAGTGATAAATCTATCCCTCCAGCACGTCCTATTTATATCCGTGCTAAGGTTTAAGTCGCTTGCTCTAGTGGTTTTGGTGGATTTGGATTTTTTGAGGTGGAGCATGTCCATTAATTCCGGGTTGGACATGGCCTTGTATGTCAGGCACATGTCACCTCTGAGCAGACGGTATGCGACTGAATAGAGCTGGAGTTTCTTCAATCTGGCAGCATATGACAGATTTTGGAGTCCCTTTATCCTTTTGGTGAGGAACTTTTGGGGTCTCTCCAATTGCTGCAGATGTCGGGTGAGATACATCCCGAATGGGGCATTGTACTCGATCATTGGTCTGATAAGTGAAGAGTACAGGGGAACAATGACCTCACTAGATCTGGATGTGAATCCCTTCATGATCAGGTGGGCAATGTAGAAGGTCTTTCGAACCACTTTAGCAATGTGAGTGTCAAAAGAAAGGCCACTGTCAACCTGGGTCCCCAGGTCCCTGATAACCTCTTCTGTGCTTAGTGGATTGCCACCTATATGGTAGCTTGGGGTTACCTTGTTTTTCCCGAAGGGTATGACTATACATTTTTTGGCGTTTAACTTCAGGCCATGGCTCTGGCACCAGCTATCTGTTTCCGTGAGTCCCTTCTGAAGGATATCCGTGTCCAATGCACTTTCCACTATGGCGCCCAGTTTGCAGTCGTCTGCAAACTTTGTCAGCCAAAGTCCTCCCATGCTGGCCTGTACTTCTGAGAAGTAGATGCCAAACAATAGGGGGCCAAGGACCGAGCCCTGTGGGACACCACTTGTGACCGGCTTGGAGTCTGACACAGTGCCAGCGACTCTGACCCTGTGGGTTCTGTCCTTAAGCCAGTTTGCAACCCATCTTGTGACATATGGGTTTACATTTAAGCTGGTACGTTTTTCTACAATACCCGAGTGGGGTATTGTGTCGAAAGCCTTTGCAAGGTCAAGGTAGGCTGTATGGACTGCCTTTCCCTCATAAATGGCCTTGGTGACTGTTTCGAAGAAGTCGACCAAGTTCAAAAGGCATGATCTTCCCTTGACAAAGCCAAACTGGGTCGGGTCCAATGTCTGCAAGTCCCCTATATCTTTGTTTATGAGCTCCATTATGATCCTCTCCATAGCTTTGCAGACTAGACTTGTTAAGCTTATGGGGCGTAATTACCAGGGTCCGTAGAGGCGCCTTTGTGGAGTGGGACCACAGTTGCCGTACGCCACTCCTTGGGCACATATCCTGTGGTAAGGCTGAGATTAAACAGCTGCCTTATGTGCGGGTTTAATTCCTCATTTAGCTCGTGTAGCACACAGCCGGGGACACCATCCGGTCCCATTGATGCTGTGTTTTTAGCTTTAGAGAGAGCAGCTTTCACCTGCGCATTTGAGATGTCCGGGAGGCTACACTCGGCTGGGATAGTTATCTCTCCTTTGGGGGGAGAGGGGGGTGAAGTTTGCACTGAACCTGTCTGCCAGTATGTTGGCAATGTCTGTGGGTTCAGTGATTTTTGTATAATTTTGGACTAATTCTGAGCATATCTGGGAGTTTCCACCCAGGTTCCTAACATAGCTGAAAAAGGCCTTATGATTGTCATTTGAATCCATGGCAATTTTTCTCTCAAAATTGGCCTTAGTTGATTTTATGAGTGCTCGTATTTTTTTACTAATAATGATCAGGGGTGACTTCCTTTTATGGATTTTGTTCTATCATGTAATAGCTTTCTCCTCTTATTGTAAAGTTTGTTAATGGCTGGGGTCCACCAGACTGGACGTTTGCCCTTTGTGGAAAGAGTCTTGGTTTTATTTGGGATTGCCTGATCCATGCAGTCCTGGAGGTGTTCATAGAAGGCATTTGTAAGGGCTTCCGCAGCTTGGGTTGTGGTTTCCTCTGGCTCAGGGGCCTTGAAGGATACTACACCAGTCTTGAGTAGTGTGAAGTTTGCTTTAGAGAAGTTCTTCACTATGGTCTTTTGTTTGGGGTGGGGGGATGTGAATTTCCAGTGAGATTAGTTTATGATCAGATCTCACCAATGAGGGATATACTTCCAGTGTGGAGCATTTTGCCCCCATGTTTGTGACAATGAGATCTAGTATATTTTCTCCTCTCGTGGGAACAGTGACTAGCTGTTCCATGGCATTTGAATTTATGAACTCCAGGAACCGTTGGGCTAGAAAGTTAGGGCTTGAGTAATGTTCCCAGTCTATATTCGGGTAGTTGAAGTCACCCAATATGATGGTGTTTGGAGATACATTTATACCCTCCAGTGTCTTCAGGAAGGCTGTGTGGGGTTCCTGAGTTTGAGAGGGTGGCCTGTAGCATGCTACAATTTGTAGAGCAGTTTTGCCTATGGTTAGTTGCACCTGGATGGTTTCCGAAGCTTCATGCGTTGCCACCAACCTGGAGGTGTGGGTATCCTTTATGAATATGGATACACCCCCTCCTTTTGTGGTGTGGTCCGGGTTTTGGGGCGGAACGCATGATATGAGGTAAAACCTAATAGTGCCGGGTGCTCTCAGGAGCCTTGAACCAGGTTTCAGTTACAGCACAGACATCGATGTTCTCCATACTGAGAAGGGCCTCGAGTGCGTGCATTTTGAGATTTAGACTTCTGGCATTGAGCAGCATTACCCTCAGTTTCTTCCCATTTTTGTTTTCTAGGGTGGTAGGTTTAGAATTTGAGCCTTGCCTAAAAAAGGCACTATGGGGGTGGCAAGAGCCTTAGCCAATATCCGGAATCCCAGGGGTGGCAGGTGCAAGCCGTCCCTTGCGAAGCAGCGTGGCTTGTCAAGCATGTCATCCCAGGCAGACAGACACTGGATCCCCTTTGAATGACACCAGACATTAAGCCAATTGTTAAAGATGATCATTTTGTCTCTATATTGTGGCATCATTCTTGGTGAAGGAAGGATACTGCTCAGGGTTAGGGTCATACCTGCCTGGGCTACATAATCAGAGAGCTCCTCTATGTCTCTTTTCATGTAGTCCAGGGAGGTGCGTCTCAGGTCGTTCACACCAGCATGGACAATGACTGTGTCATATTTGTACTTGCCGTGGAGTGACCAGTGCTTGTGTTATGTGGCGGATTCTAGCGCCCGATAGGCAGCTTACTGTGACCCTCTCCTTGTTCAGCCTGGTGAGTGGGACGTCAGTGTGTCTGACTATGGAGTCACCTATGACAAGTATGTTTGGTGTTGTATTTGGCCTTAAGGGCTGTGACTGCTTTGCACACTGCTTTTGTGGTTTATGTGTTGCTTGTGGGGTGTCTTGAGGTAGCAGTTGTTTGGGTGTCTGCTTTGGAGGCCTCTGCTGTTTAGGTAAATTTTACTCAGAGCCTCCGAGTATGCCTTTGTGTGTTTATGTGTTTGATTCAGTGGAGTGGTAGCATTATGTGAGGCTGGTTTTGTGGTGTGTGTAGTTGCTTTCTCCTCCTGTCTGGTCTTGCCAGTCCTGAGTTGAGAGAGCTCAGCCTCCAGTTTGGCTAAATAGCTGCATCTCGCAAGTATTTGTGTTATGTGGGAGGAGGAGAGGGTTGTCTGTGTACATGAGGCAGTTATAACATTGCCTCAAGATTCCCAGATTCACCAGCTGGACCGGAGAGGAGATTGACAACTGACCTTTGGACATGCTAGAATAATATTGGGAAATCCTTAATTGAAAACAAGGGCCAGTGGGGAGTGAGGGTGTAGTGCTTTTAATTTTTAGTGCTGACTTATATAATTGCTTTAGTGAGCAAGTGCCAGGTAACTTGAGTGCAATGTGTTACAAGTAACTAAATGCAAAAACGACAAACAGTAACTTTCTTTCAAGTGAAACAAGGAAATAAGTACAGTAAGCAATGCAGATATCACTAGTGATCCACAGAAGCGCTGAGAAGTTGCGTATTAGGTGGAATTAGCTTCCAGGGAAATAACAAGCAAACAAACAACAAGCATATAAACAAAGCTAGATTCAGCAGGCCTGGATCTAGTCTATGCTAGAGCAAACAAGGTGAACCAATTTCAGTAAGAAACTTGAAGGACATTTTAAGCTTAGCCAATTTCCCTTTTGGTGCTTGAATTAACATTTCCTGATTGGTCTTCCCCGTCCCATGGCCGATAATTGTATATTAGTCCTAGTGAGAATAACTGTGATCATACCACAGATAATTGGAGGGGACCTATGTAAGGGATGCAGCATTTAGGAACTGCCTCTATCCATTACTGGCACTAGGGACAATCCTGTGGTGCATTCTGTTTAGATACCTGGACTGAGTATTTCTGATACCATTTGACTTGCTGATGTTCAGTAGGTCCATTGGTATTGGGTTGGAGGATCCCTTGTATGCCAGACACAGGTCACCTCTTAGTACTCTGTAGGATACCAAGTATAGTAATAAGGCTTTAATGTGGTGAATGCAAGACCTATTGTTTAGGAAGTTTATCTTTTTAGTAAGGTATCTCTGTGGGCATTCCAGTTGTTGCATGTGTTTGGACAGATATATGTCAAAGTGGGCATTATACAAAATGATTGACCTAAGGAAGGCTTTGTAAAAGGGAAAATAGCATCTCTAAATGTAGTTGCAATCAATTTTTCATAAGCTGTGCAATATAGAAAGACTATCTTATGACAGATGCTGGTCGAATGTTAGGTCACTGTCCACACAAGTTCCCAAATTCCAAAAAACTGGGTCAACTCTCAGGAGGCTATTTTTTGGTAGTTCCCCGGTATAGACGACTTCCTAAAAGATACGATAATGTATTTTCAATTCATGATTCTGGCTCCTATTATTGTGTGGGACAAACCTTCCTGCATGAAAGTTAAGTCATTGGGGAATTCATTAACTCCTACTTGCAGTCATCTCAAACAGAGTCAGCCAAAGGCCTTTGGCATTAGCTTTTAGTTCTGACAGGTAGATGTCAAATAGAAAAAGTCTCAGCACTGAACCCTGGGGGACTCCATTGCTGACTGGTCTCTTTCTGTTGGTAGCTTCCCCTTTTTTGATCTCCTGTATCCTGTGAGCCAGGTGGCAGTCCATTTAGTTATGTAAGAGTTTATTTCCCGTTTATTCATACTTACTCTCTCTCATAGTATCTCACACACACACACACACACACACACACACACACACACATATATATATATATATATATATATATATATATATATATATATATATATATATATGTATAAAATTCAATACCATTGCATGTAAGGGATAAACTACCTGTCCCTCACAATCTTTGAACTGCTATATGTGGCAGAATGATATGTTTTGGAGTAAAATAAACTTTTAAGTAGATGTATTTATTCTCATTTATTTACTCGGTTTTATTGACTGAATAGCTTAATCACAACTGTCCCATTTAGAAGCAACAGAGACTCATCATAACTGGTGGACTCACACTGGCACAACAGAATGGGAGGGGATTGAAAAGTGCACAAAGCAATGCAATTTATGACAATAGTTGCTTTCTTAAGATAACACATAGGATCGTAGATCATAGGAAGTTACTAGGCTATTGGCCCTGAGGCCTTTACAAGCCTAGCCAAGAATTTAGCCCATGTTCCAACAAGTCAGCACCCTATGCAACTGTCCAGCAGGGACATAGGTGGAATCCCAGGCGTGCATTTTCTGTTCCCCATCCAGTTATCCAGATTGTGCTTAAAAAGGTTTAATGAGGTACTCTGCTTAAATGGAGAGGGAGTCTATTCCACAACCTCTCCAACCAAGACTGCACTTGACAGTCAAGAGGAGAATTTAAATACTTGCACCACATGACACTCATCACAAAATCCCACTAAACCTACACCACCAAAGTCCACACATAGAAACACAAAAACATTCGCAGAGGCTCTCAGTAATAATCTGCTCAAGCAACAGAGACCTCCAAAGCAGAAACGCAAGCAACCTCCATCCCACAACACAACCCAAATGACACACAGCCCACAGACTCAGTGTGCCAATAAACCACAGCCCATAAGGCAAACCAACATACCCAACACACTAGTCATAGGTGCCTCTATAATTAGGCACACTGATGTCTCACTCACCAGGCTAAGCAAGGAGAAGGTTACTCTCAGCTGCCTGTTGGGTGCCAGGATCCGCACATAACCCACGCACTCAGGTCACTCCACAACAAGTACAAATATGACTCTGTCATTGTCCATTTTGGTGTGAACGACCTGAGATGTACCTCGCTGGACTACATGAAAAGAGACATGGAAGAGCTCTCCGATCTTGTAGCCCGGGCAGGTATGACCCTAGCCCTGAGTAGCATCCTGCCATCAGCCAGAATTATACCGCAGTACAAGGACGAAATGATTGACTTCAACAATTGGATAACTTCTGGTGTCATTCTAAGGGGATCCAGTATCTCTCTGCCTGGGACGACATGGCCGACAGACCACGATGCTTTGCTAGAGATGGCCTGCACTGTCGCCCTGAGATTTCAGATACTGACTAAGGCTCTTGCCGCCCCATAGTGCCTTTTTTAGGCAAGGTTCAAATGACAAATTAACCACCGTAACAGGAACATGCAAGCAAAAACTGAGGGTAATGCTACTCAATGCTAGAAGTCTAAATCTCAAAATGCACTCACTCGATGCACTCCTTAAAATGGAGAACATTGATATCTGTGCAGTGACTGAGACCTGGTTCAAGGCTCTAGAGAGCATTCCTGCATTACCAGGCTATAACTCATACCATACTGTTCGGCCATCTAACCTGGACCAGAACACCAAAGGCAGATGTGTGTCCATATTCATTAAGGATATCCACACCTCCAGGCTAGTTGCGCAGCATAACGCATCCAAGGTTATCCAAGTGCAACTCATTCTGAGCAAAACTGCAATCCAAATTGTAGCTTGCTACAGATCCCTCACTATGCCCCAGGATTCCCACTCCTCTTTTCTTGATATACTGGAAAATATTAGGGTTCAACCAAACACCTTAATAATGGACGATTTCAACTCCCCCACCATTAACTGGGAAAACTACTCATGTACCAACTCCTTTGCTCAACGCTTTCTGGAATTCAAAAATTCCAATGCCCTGGATCAACGTGTCCACACCCCCACCAGGGGCAACAATATCTTAGACCTAGTCATTGCCAACATGTGTGACTGGTGTTCCACACCTGAAATCAACTCCTCGTTGGTCAGATACGACCATAAGCTAATTACCCTAGATATCCACATTCTGCCCCCACCCACCATTAAGGAAACCACAGTAAAAAATTTCTCCAAAGTAACTTCATGCTTCTTAACACAGAAGTGTTGAACTTCATGACACCCATGCAGATGGACAATACAGTTACAACTGCTGAATCCTACACAAATGCACTCTATAAGCACTTACAGAAGTGCATGGATCGAGCTATCCCAAACAGAACCAAGACACTATCCTCAAAAAACAGGAAGCTAATCTGGTGGTCCCCTGCCATAAACAAACTCTACAACAAAAGGAAGAAACTGTTGTGAAAGAGAGTAAAATTCCACGAGTGGAGGAGCTGCCTGGTCAGCCTCATTAAGAAGCTGAGATCCCTTATAAGATCCTCCAAAGCTAGCTACAAAAACAAAATCACTACTGATTCTAAGGGCAACCACAAAGCATTCTATAGCGATGTCAAGAATCTCAATGGCAATACCCAGATCTGCTCTGAGTTACAGCACTACGGCATGAAAATTACAGAACCAACTGATATTGCCAACATCCTGGCAGATAGGTTCAGTGCTAACTCCCCCCCCCCCCACCCCCTAAAGGGCCCATATCTAAACAGGAAGAATGCAGAGTCCCTGTAATCACATCTATGCAGGTAAAAGCTGAACTCTCTAAAACCAAAAACACAGCATCCCAGGCTACATTTTACACGAACTTCAGAATGAACTGAGCTCCCCACCTAAGCACCATGTTCAATCATAGTCTCACATCAGGCTTTTTGCCCACTGAATGGCACACAGCAGCAGTTATCCCACTTCACAAAAGGGGAGCCATCACTGGTTCTGGTAACTATCACCTTATTAGCCTGACGAGCCTGGTCTGCAAGGCCATGGAACGTATCATCATGGAACTCATAAACAAAGACATTGGTAACCCCCAAACTCTGGACCCCACCCAGTTCAGATTTGTGAAAGGCAGATCATGCCTTCTGAACCTGATCGACTTCTTTGAGGCAGTCACCAAAGCCATAGATGAGGGTAAGGTGGTTCACACAGCCTATCTTGACCTCGCCAAGGCTTTCAACACCATCCCCTGTTCTGGAATTATTGCCAAACTCACTAAACTAGGTATAAATCCCTATGTCACAAGATGGGTTGCTAACTGGCTCATTGACAGAACCCACACTGTAAAAGTTGCAGACTCCAAATCTGACTTCAAACCAGTGACAAGTGGAGTACCACAGGGTTCAGTCCTGGGACCTCTCCTGTTTGATATCTACTTCTCTGAAGTACAGGCTAACACAGAAGGCCTCTGGCTAATGAAGTTCACAGATGACTGTAAACTAGGAGCCATAGCTGAGTCCCCAAATGATGTGGACATCCTACAGAAGGGCCTCACTGAGACAGATGCCTGGTGTCAGAGGCATGGTCTCAAGCTCAGTGCCAAAAAGTGCATTGTCACCCCCTTTGGTGAAAACTCTGTACTTATGAACTACCACATAAACAGCAGTCTACTTAATGCCGAATGTGTGATAAGAGATTTTGGGAACCAGGTGGACAGTAGTCTCTCCTTTGATAATCATATCACTACAGTAGTCAGGAAATCCTTCTATGTGGCACACCTCATCGCAAAAGGGTTCTCATCCAGGAAATAAAGAGGTCATTATTCCCCTCTACTCAACACTCATTAGACCCATTATAGAGTATAACACCCCTTTTGAAATGTACCTCACAAGACATCTGTAGCAGCTGGAAAAGCCACAGAAGTACCTCACAAAGAGGATTACTGGCCTCAAACAGATGCCCTACACTGACCGTCTCAAAAAACTCTAGCTTTACTCTGTAGCATATCATCTACTTCCAGGAGATCTCTACGTAACATATAAAGCTATGTTAAACCCAGAGCTGTTGGACATGCTACACTTTAAGAAATCCCAATCTCTCCAAGCTACACACTCTAGGGACCTAAACCTTGTCACCACAATAAACAGGGCATGCTGGAGGGATAGATTCCTGTCCCAGAGACCTCCTATACTCTGAAACAAGCTACCCATCTATCTCAAGCAAAGTTCCTCATTAGCACACTTCAAGAAAAATCTTGATGAGTGGATGGGAAATAAGAAATACACCCCGGGGATCACTTCTGTGGCTCTGTTCGACAGGGGCACAGGAAATTAACTTTCTTGGGTGGCGTAAGCCAGGAAACCTTGTTGGCTAGGCTTACCTAGGCTCTTGAGCCGATAGCCTAGTACCTACCTATGAACCTATGAACCTAAAAGGGAGAGTCTCTGGGACACAAATCTGTCCCACTGACAAGTCCTATTGATGCCACAGACCAGGTTGAGGTCTCGCGTGGGGGATACTCGAGTGGAGCTTGACTTGATATGCAGCAGTCCCATCAGGGTGGGCTCTGACATTGCTTTGTATGCCAGACAGAGGTCATCTCTGAGGAGTCTATAGGAGACTGAGTAGAGAGACAGGGCTTTTAGCCTATCTGTGTAGAGTAGATGTTTGAGGCCCTGGATTCTCCGGGTGAGGAATCTCTGTGGTCTCTGCAGCTGCTGCTTATGCTTTATGAGATACATGCTGAAAGGGGCATTGTATTCAATAATCGATCTTATAAGGGAAAAATACAGGGATGTTATGACCACCTTGTCCCTGAATGAGATACCCTTACTAATGAGGTGGGCCATGTAGAAAGCTTTCCGTACAATGGAGGCAATATGGTGGTCAATCAGTGTGATAATTTGTAGTGATGTCATTCTCCGCAAAAGGGATGATGATGCATTTTTTGGCATTCAGTTTGAGGCTATGTTTTTGGCACCTGTCATTTGTTTGGGTGAAACCCTCTTGGAGGATGCCCGCATCACTAGGGGAATTGATGACAGCACCCAGCTTGCAGTCATATGCAAACTTGGTCAGCCATAGCCCACTAGATTTGGCCTGCACCTCTGAGAAGTATATCGCAAACAACAGAAACCCCAAAACCGATCCCTGGGGTACACTGCTTGTTACGGGTCTACTACTTGAGGTGGCTTCCCCTAGGTGGGTTCTATCAGTAAGCCAGTTTGCTACCCATCTGGTAACATATGAACTGGTGCCTAGTTGACAGAGTTTATCTATTATACCTGAGTGGGAAATAGTATTGATGGCCTTGGCCAGGTCAAGGTAGGTGGTGTGTACCATCTTCCCCTCGTCTATGGCCTTGGTGACTATCTCAAAGAAGTCGACCAAATTTAACAGACATGACCTCCCCTTGACAAAACCAAACTGCATTGGATCAAGTGTCTGGAAGTTGCTAATGGCCTTATTAATGAGGTCCATAATAATCCACTCCATGGCCTTGCAGATCAGACTAGTTAGGCTGATGGGTCTATAATTTCTCCACCTTTGTGCAAAGGGATGACAGTAGCTGTCCTCCACTTGGCTGGAACAAAGCCGGTACTCAGGATTTGGTTGAACAGAGTGCCTAATAGTGCTGCAAGTTCCTGTCTGAGTTCATGTAGGATGCAGCCTGCGATGTTATTGGGTCCCATGGAGGCTGTATTTTTTGCCTTTGAGAGGGCAATGATGACTTGCTCCCTAGAGATAAGGGAAGGGGGTCAGGTACTGTGGATGCCCTGTTTTACTGATGGGGGGACAGAGGCGTGAAGTTTTCACTCAACCTGTCTGCCAGCAGGTTGGCTATATCTACAGGGTTTGTGTATGTGGTGTCCTTGACCATCGGTTCTGAGAAGATCTGGGTGTTTCCCTTGAGATTGCGGACATATGTGAAGAAAGCCTTATGATTATCTTTAGTAGATGTGGCCAGTTTGGACTTGAAGTTTGCTTTGGAGGATTTCTGTAGTGCTGTTATTTGCTTGTTCAGGCTAAGGAGAGATTGCTTCCAATTAGACACGTGCTCCTTCTTGGTCCTGGACAGCAATTTTTTATTCTTTTATTATAGAGTTTATTTATTGTAGATGTCCACCAGACAGGTTTACTCTTCCTTGAGGAGGATGATTTTGTCCTGTTTGATATTTCTGATTCCATGCAGCTGTATAAATACTCATATAGTACTATGGTGTAAGTTGGGACATATGTGTCAGTTTATATCTTCCCTTAGGAGGTTGTAATCAGCTTTGGAGAGTTTTTTTGTTTGACCCTAGCTGGGGGGAGGGGGGTCAGGGGAGATGGTGACTTTCAAACTGACTACTTTGTGGTCGGATCTTACCAGGGATGATGACACTGTAGGGATGCTGCAGAGGTTACTCATGTTGGTTAATACCAAGTTCAAGATATTTTCACCTCTTGTGGGGGTATCAACCAACTGGTCCAAGGCATTTGCATTGACAAAATCAAGGAATCTCTGGGCATTTGTGTTTTGGCATGAGTATTTCTTCCAGTCTATGGTTGGATAGTTAAAGTCGCCCAGGATCAGGGTAAAGGGTTGAATCTTGATAGATTCAAAGAGGTCCAGATTGGTGGAGTGGGCATCTTGAGTCAGAGTTGGAGGCCTGTAGCTAGCTATGATTTGAATAGGGGTCTTGTCAGTTGTTAACTGCACCTGGAGTATTTCCTGTGCATCATACTGTTTGACCGGCCTAGAGGTATGTATGTCTTTTATATATATATTGCAACTCCACCAGCTTATAGACAGAGAGTATCTTAAAACAGGCTTATCTAGGGCATAATATGTTTAAAACTATTTATAATAATGCCTATAAGTCATATCTATAAAGTACTTGCTCAGAAGAAAATTACTTATCTAAAAACAGTACTCTTTGTAGTCATACAGTGCAACACATGACTGGCATACACTCATATTTGTGAACAGTTAGTTTATTGCATCCCTGAAATGTGAGGTGAGCTAAGTGCAGCAGTCCACTGACTGACTGACAGACTGAAGAAGTCTGGAAAAAAGAGGAACACTGTAGGGCACACGTATCAACTACTCACTGCAAGAAATCTGGAGAAAGCCATAAATAATGTGGGGACAAAGACCCCAAAACAGGGACAATTTTAAAGTACTGCTTTTATAACCTGAGAAAATTGATATAATATCAGATTTTGCATTAGTCTTAATTTTCTGAAGGGTATGAAGTCTGAAACTTAAATGTCTGCCATAATTTTCTCACTGCAGTCCTCAATGATTTGGCAGAAACCCATCATTATTTTGAGGAGCAGACCAAAAACGAGAGGTAAAAATGTGGACATTCTGTGAAAATCTATACATTTGATAGGTATGATGAGGGAGGTCTAACACCCAGGACAATTGCAATGTCTAGCATGATTGACATTGACAGACGGTAATCTTCTGTAGTTTTTCCAGGCAAATAAACATTTAACAAGGATGGGGCAAATATAAAGCAAAATCGGGGATTATCCAAACAAGGGGCAGTTGAAATATGGCAGAGTTATGCGGTTATGTGTACAATAGTACATGTTCTGGCTACCCTTCTAGCAATGCTAAACCCTGAGCATGGGGCTGTAGAGGATGTTACTAGGCAACCAGTTAGGGCCATACAGGTAATCCATGGGGTTAATTTGTTGCTACCCATCCATTTTTCTAAATTTGCTTTAAATGAGGCTATAATACTGCCATTCTTGAAGCATGGGGGAAATTTGTTTCACAGATGGCTTGTGAAAGTGTATTTCAAACACGTTTTGTTTAATTTGTTGGTGTAGCTTAAGCTTTTTCTTACTGATTTTGTAGATGCCATTGACCATGCTAATACAAGACACTTTGGATTGTACTGCCTTTGTGCCATTTTATTTATAAAATTATACTGACAGCAGCAAACATGTCAGCGTATTAATTAAAATTACAGGGATATCAGACACATGCACACTTACCTTCTTTCTCAGCCAAATGGCCATATGTGTGCACACATACAGATTTACCTTCTCTCTTGATGGAACTGCTAGCTTAAATTCTGCGTGCGAGTGCGGAATGTATTTACATCCACGGTGGCGTGCATGCATGCGACACATGCAGGGTCCTCCTTAAAGGAGAAGACACTTGCACCGCAGAGTGAAGAAGTTTTTTTTTTTTTTTTTTTAATTGTCAACCTGCAGCTGTAAAAGTGGGAGGGTACTCATCCCCCTCGCCCTATGGTTCTGGTGCCTAGGATCTATATCTGTATCTATATCTAATGTATATAGATAGAGATATGTGGAAGCCATGAAATTAGTTGAATGTTGTTAGAGCTGACATCTGTTTAGTCAGCACAATTTGACTGAGAGTTGTGCAACATCTCTACATTCATCAGAGAAAAATACTCAGGCAGTATAAGGCAGGCAGTCACTTCAGGAACTTAAACAAATAGAACAGTCTCTTGTTAAAACGTTTTATTAGAATCCAAGTAAGCACTTTCACATATATAAAATTTGCTTCATCAGACCATCTCTCCAGACAAGCCAAAGTGTCATTTAAATATCAAAACACACCCTAAAACTATTTAAAGAAGGCCTATCAAAATCATTCATGAGCATGATGTCACTGAATTTTCATTCCCTTAAAGCAGCATGTATTAAATTCATAATAGCAGCACAAAACCAGAAAAAAAAACAGTATAAATAATATTTCCTTGAAAGCACATACATATCATTCATAAGCAATAAAAACAATATCAAAAACATCTTAATAATGCAGACTATCCTAATACAACAACTTATAAGTTGTATTTCATTTATATACTATTTATGTAATTACCTGTTTCTGAGGGCTGGGGTAATCACAATATGTTCATTTAAACCTATTCCCAAATGTGATTTTAAATTCACTATCCACTTCAACTCTCTCTCTTCAGTTCTATTGGAGAAGTTCCCCATCCTAGCATCTTCCTTAACTAATTCAAGAACATTAAATCTAAACTGATGATGTGTGCCTTGGCCTAACGTATGTTTAGCCAAAGCACTGTATGTGTGTCCTTTTCTGGTGCAGTATACATGATCTCTTATATACTCCCTAAGGCATCTATTTGTCTTCCCTACATAAAAGGAACTACAACATATGCATTGAGCAAGGTATATCAGATTCCTACTATTACAGTCAGCATCTACTTTTAGTTCATAAGACATCCCTGTGTCAGGGTGTTTAAATCGTATTTGTTCATTTATATAGCCACAATATACACAATTATTACATTTTTTTGTTCCTTTACCTACATGAATTGGTATATCACCAGCAGCTCTCTTAGGGTAGCACAATCGCTGTTTAAGTGATTTAGTATTTCTATATACTATAAGTGGTTTATAGCTTACTAAACTTGATATCTGGCTATCCACCCGAAGTACATGTCAATATTGCTCTCAAATTCTTGTTATCATTGCTGTAGGTAGAGGTAAATGCTACATTATCTAATCCCCTCTTATGTTTTTTTTCATATTTGTGTCCTGAAAAATATGGAACTGCCTCATTCATTCTTAATTCCTTTGCTTGTTTACAGGCCACTTCTACATCCTTCTTTTTATAACCGCTCTGCAGAAAATCAGAATTTAACTGACACAGTTCATTTTCAAAGTCAACTTCCCTGTCAGTCAGCCTAGAGCATCTCATAGCTTGCCCTTTAAAATATTTTTAAAAATGTGCTGGGGATGCATACTGGTTCTGTGCACATATGTTGCACGTTGACACTCCTTCCTAAACCTACGCGTATGAAACTGTCCTTCAGTATCCCTAATGATTTTAACATCTAAAAATTAAATTTCACTGTTTGAGTGTACCTGTGAACTTGAGAAAATGAATACTCTCATTTAAATATTGTATATATTCTAATAATTGAGGTTCACTACCCCACCACAGGAAAAAAAGATCATCAACAAAACATTGAAAAAAGTAAAGATGACACCTAGCAGATTCATGTGTAAAAAGAACACCCATTTCCCATTTTGCCATGACCATATTGGCATAGCTATTGGCACATGGTGTGCCCATAGCTACGCCAGAGGTCTGTATGTAATACTTATCATCAAATAGGAAAACATTATTCTCTAATACAAGCTCTAGCAGATAAATCAAATCTATATGTTGCTCAGTATAGGTACTATTCCGTGTCAAAAAACTCTTTACCATTAATATTCCCAAATCATTGGGAATGACAGCAAAGAGGGAGTTTATGTCAAGTGTTACCATGAATTTTACTTCATTAGCTTCCATGGAAGCATCTCTTGTACAACCATGCAACTCCTGCAAGAATTGCTTACTATCACACAATATATATTCATAAGACTGTAATACCGGTTTCAACTGTTTGTCAGTATATATTGAAAGGGGCTCAGTCAGCCACCCACTGCCCGCCACTATAGGTGTAAATGGAGGCGTGGCAAGATTTTTATGAATTTTGGGTAAGCCTTGTAGGGTGGGAATGACAGGATATTCAACAATCAAATACTTGAATAGTTGCTTAGTAATGATAAAGCTATTCATACAGTCAGCTAAAGAGACTAAAACGTTTTGCTGAAATTTCTTAATTAAGTTCAAATCAATACATTTGTATACATTAGCATCCTGTAACAGATGCAATGTTTGCTCTGAGATTGTTGATGGAGAAGTACAGAGAAGGTCAGAAGGAGTTGCATTGTGTTTTTGTAGACTTAGAGAAAACATATGACAGGGTGCCTAGAGAGGAGTTGTGGTATTGTATGAGGAAGTTGGGAGTGTCAGAGAAGTATGAGGGTAGTGTGACAGCGGTGAGGTCTGCGGTGGGAGTGATGGATGCATTTAAGG